>NC_064622.1:468604933-468921297 GCF_023898315.1 Schistocerca nitens
TTCAATATTTAAAAAGATGAGAAGAATCACTTGTATGAATTTGAGTATATGTCAAAGAATAAAGCTACAAATGTTGGTACATGTACTTGAAGATAGACACCCAAATTGTGAAGGAATAATAAGAATAGAGTATAATACAAACTAGATTGACTTTTATGATAAAATGAAAGAGGAACTGAATCAAAGTATTAATTTTTACAGAAATTACTTACATTAGATAATGAATATACTGAAGAACTACTTTTACAGGATGTAAGAAATCTTTTATAAAATAACCTGAATTACGTATCTTTTCTTCTTCTAATTGTTTCCCTTTTTTTTTTTATTTGTTACTGAGTTTGGTACTCTACTGACTACTGTTTGGCAGCAGCTAAATATGGTAATGCCACCAAAATTAGTGGAAGAAATCCTCCTTCGTTTTTAAAATCCAGAACCTTTTTCCTTTCTTGTTAGGTTTTAGATAATTTTTTTCATAATGGGTATACCAAGTGCTATGAGCACATCACCACCGGTTATTTCTCTATCTTTCTTTTTGTGCACTAGTTAAAAAATTTTAAATACCATGTAACTGATCATTATTGAGCTTAATTTTACTTGATTTTTGTTTAGTTTTGCCACTATGTATTAAAGTATAATTAATACTTGAGTTATTTATTTACATGTATGAAAATTTTTATAAGAATTAATAGTTTTTATAGCTTCCAGTCACTATCATCAGCATCTTAATCCATACCTAATTTTCTCTTTCCATAGATCATTCCACCTACTCCCATTGCTTCTCATTTTTCTCCAATTGAAGCATCAGAATCATACTTTCTTTCTTTTGCAGCTAGTTGAAGTTATTTATTTGCTAGCTGTCTTTTTTCTAAATCTTTATTGTCTCTATATGCAATATCATGTTTTTTGCAAGCTTCATGTAGTGGATTTATTCCTTGACCGCCTCTAGCTAATCTTTCTTCAAATTTTGTTCCTGGACAATAACAATTATAACCAGGGAGATGTATTTTGAATGACATTTATTAATTAAATTATTAACTAATCCTTTGAAATATTTTTCATTTGTCCAGAATGTGTGTGGCAAATTATTCAAAAATCTTATCTAATATGGAACTCTATTTGGAGTGCTGATAATAAAATCGGTAAATTTATTTGTTAATATTTGTGTTACTCCCACTTTTTCACTATAGATGCATTTTGAATGACATTTATTAATTAAATTATTAACTAATCCTTTGAAATATTTTTCATTTGTCCAAAATGTGTGTGGCAAATTATTCAAAAATGTTATCTAATATGGAACTCTATTTGGAGTGCTGATAATGAAATCAGTAAATTTATTTGTTAATATTTGTGTTACTCCCACTTTTTCACTATGATAATTTTTATTTCCAATTATTTCTTCTCCATGGATAGCTGGTAATCTATCAATTAAATGTCATTCATGCAAACATTCTCTGTTGATTTTCCTGTGTATTTTTTTGGTAAGCCTTCACTTTGTTTCTCACATTCTTCTGAGGAATCTGTATTTAATTGTAATCATCTTAATTCTTTTATCAAATCTTAATATTTAATACGTTTTCTTAATTTTATTTTATTAGATTCTTTTCAGAATATAATGCTCCAATTGATACAAAATATCTGCATAATTTGATAAATGAATTCCATCAAATTTTTTAACTATATCATGCATGGTAATGTGCTTTTTACTTAACACATTCATTAGTCATTCTGTACCTTCATATATCTTATCACCAACTGTTAATTTATCTGCATCAAATTTTACTGGTTACTTACCAATATATTTAAAGACAGTTACAGGTGTTAACCCTAAAACTGTGTCTTCACTACAATTGATATACTTTAACATTCTTTCACTTATATTTATTTTCTTAACATCACCCTCTTTTATTTTTTTAACAGCAAATTGAGCTACCTTGTTTCTGTCTTTAACCATTTCGTCATATTTTGTTAATAAATCTTGTACTTCTGATTCACTTACTGTATAGTCATGTTAAGAACTATCAAATTGTTTAATTTGTGGTATATCTCCAAATTCTTCTTGATTATAATGAGCATAAGGAAAAATTTGTTTTTCAACCTCGCTTTTTTCTTCAATAGCTTTCAGCACATGTGACAGCATACCAGTCAAGTTGAAGACTGCATCTTATTCCCTAGTTCTTCAATTCTTTCTTTAGCTCTTTAGAGTGCATCAAAAACAGGTTGATATCTTTTACATTTCTTTCTCGCTTGTTTCCTTCCAAAACTTGAATCCTTCTTTCAATTCGTCAGTTTCTTTCTATTTCGTTTAGCTTTTAACAACCTTTGGATCATATTTCGAAAGTGTTTACTAAGGATAAAATATTAATGAAATTTGTGTTTTATGTATATTATAAATTAATAAGATAAGGTATTCTGGTTCTACATTTATAAAAAAATAGCAATCACAAGTACCTGGCCCACAGGTAACTTCATCAGAAGACCGTGGACAATTTGTATGATGTTGACAATACTTCTAATTTTTCATATTTTTAAATAAATAAGAGCTTGAAACTTCCTGACAGATTAAAACTGTGTGCCCGAACGAGACTCGAATTCGGGACCTTTGCCTTTCGCGGGCAAGTGCTCTACCATCTGAGCTACCGAAGCACGACATGCCGGCTCGTGCTTCGGTAGCTCAGATGGTAGAGCACTTGCCTGCGAAAGGCAAAGGTCCCGAGTTCGAGTCTCGGTCGGGCACACAGTTTTAATCTACCAGGAAGTTTCATATCAGTGCACACTCCGCTGCAGAGTGAAAATCTCATTCTGGAATGAAGAGCTTCTTTAAATTCATTTACATGTTCAATCATGGCTTAAGAGATGTGCAATATTTTATTTCAGAACTTTCCACTCCCATGTGGAGTGGCGCTCGACATTGTCAATTTTGTTCTCTGCTCTGTAGTTGAGCCTCGTTCGATACAATGATTTTCGGCTCTCACACGCTCAGTTCTTGTTTCCGACGGTACTAGGCATCAATGGCACTTAGTGCTGCCATCTAGGGAACCTGTGGTAACTTGGTGTCAAACTACTGCAGTTGTGTTGAAAGGAATTTTGGAATTATTATGTTGAAGTTGGCGTGTGCGCAATGGTTAACTCTTCACATTCAGTTCTTTCTGAGGGAGGGATTTCATAACTTCTAGATAATGAGAATGACTTTTAATATGCTAGTGGTTCATTTCTAAAGAATCCATGTGAAGATGACTAAGAAAACCGTGACAATGTGCATTTTATTTAGTGATTCAGCCGAAGATTCATGACGAATGTGGATCGAAAATGACACTGACTTTACAGATTCTCCTTTTGACGATTCAAAGTGTCATTTTATCACTGGAACTCGTAATGTTCCATAATCGCCAGTTGGTTTCTTTCATTTAATTTTCAGACCAAACAAACACATACGCTACGGGAAAAATACGTAAAGTGACACCACGTTCACAACATTCTACATGGTGAAATGGAATGCTTCGATGGTTTGCTATTGAATATGGCATTAGAAAAGTCTGAGAACTTACAGGTCTTTTTTCAAGGGAATGGTTACAATCATCTGACACATCTTCAGATTGTTTTACACACAGACGATTTATGCAAATTTTCTGGGTACTTTGTGTTTCTAATCAAGAGAGCGCTACACACGTCAACACTTGGGTTCAGTCAGGCCTGAGTAAAGTGAGAAATGTGTTGAATTCCTTGTGTTACAAGTTTCTCGAAATTTATCGATCATATCCGTATTTATGAATCTACAGTAACATTCAGGGCTCGATTGTTATTCAAAATGTACAATCCTCAAAAACCAACAAAATGGGGAATCAGACTTTATATAATTTCGGACTCATCAAATGGTTACATTTGAAGTTTGATTCCCTATTTTGGTGCTGTAACAACACAGTCATTGATTCAAACAGACTTCAATTTTTCCGAGCGAGTAGTTCTTCAATTTCTGGCTAATATCAGAAACTCTGCAGGGAAATCGGGGTACCATTTGTACGCTGACCGTTTTTATACTGATGTTGCAGTAGCTGACGAACTGTTGAAACAAAATGTGCAAAAACCTTCCAGCTGCAATCAAGAAAAGAGTTCTGCGTCTGAAGAAGCATGAAACAAAATGCCTCCACAATAACAAAATCATGATGATAATGAGGCAAGGTAAATAAACCGTCCTCATACTCTCTACAAAAGCAAATAAGTTATTGTCATTTATAGAAAAGAGAAACAGAAAGGAAAGTGAAGAAGTAATGAAATCCAATGAGATTATATATTATACTTTGAAGATGGAAGGAACTGATTGACCTGATCATCTTATTTCCAATGGTTTGCTAATGAAAAAAAGAAGTGGTGGCGAAAACAGTACTTCTGTTTTTGGAGTCAGGACTTGTAAACAGCTATTTGCTATACAAAATCACTGCAAGGAAAACAACTTGAAGAAACTGTCCAGCAAAGTATTTCATAAAAGTGCTATAAGAGACTTAGCCAGTGAAGAAAGAAATCCAAAGCAGAAGAGAGGAAGTTTTTCAACTTCTGATGACGAGGAACGCTTGAATGGAAAGTTGTACATTATGCACAAGCTTTCTCGGAACGAGAATAAGGATTGTGGAATGTTTACAGACAGGAAAAATGAAGCTGGCAGGTGTTAAACTGTGTGTTACTGCGAAACATGCCCAGGACATAGATTCTTTACAGTATCGTAATCATGTAATCGAATGTTATTACTGTAAATGCCATCGATTTCTGTGACCAACTCATGACGACAGCTGGAATTCTGGAATATTTGAAGGGAGCTAATGTGAGCCTATGACGTGTGGTTCAGTTCATAATTACCACATACGTCCTCCTTATTCTGCTATATTCACTTAACAGCCTGTTAACTACTGTGTCAGTACTCGCTGCATTTCTTTCAGCCGCGCGGGATTAGCCGAGCGGTCTCGGGCGCTGCAGTCATGGACTGTGCGTCTGGTCCCGGCGGAGGTTCGAGTCCTCCCTCGGGCATGTGTATGTGTGTTTGTCCTTAGGATAATGTAGGTTAAGTAGTGTGTAAGCTAAGGGACTGATGACCTTAGCAGTTAAGTCCCAAAAGATTTCACACACATTTGAACATTTTTGAATTCTTTCATCAACTAAAAAACATACTTCTCTCACTTCCTTTCATTTTCTGTCAATCTTCTATCTGCTGAAAGTGTATTTTTACTTGACAGACGATGTTGTATGTGGTATGGCCTGAACCACTTGAGACACAGTGTCCGGCTTCCTGCTCTGCCTCTGTCTCGGACATTGTTTGCTTTTCCCTGTGGCAATGTTAAAGAGTTCTACTAAAAATTTATGATTTCTTACCCCTTACTATTCAGGCCCATAACAGCAGGTAGTAATCAGCCCTTTTTTGCTTTATCCGTTGTATATTGTTTTGTTTCTAACTTCCAGGTAAGACTTTATCCATAAATAGATCTGATTTTTTTACTACTAAAACAATTTTCATTAAAATGTTTACCTGCTAATGTTCTTATTTATGAATAGTGTAGACTTCTTCCAGAAGTTTAAGACTTGCGCAAGGTGTAAATGGTAACTGTTTGCAGTGTACCACAGTGGAGCATGTGGAGTCGATGTTAACAATTGCATACAGGACACTTTTTGTGTATTAAGCCAGGGCACGACCTCAAAGTTCCCTACAAAAGCCAGCTAGGCTATGGCATGTTCACGCTGCTCAATCTTAGGTCTGCATATATAAACGATCTTCCAACTCTTATACGAAAATCAGATTTAGTTCTTTTTGGAATGATATTAGTATTGTAATCAGTCCAAGCATACATACAGCAAGAGAAGGAATGGTGAAGGTTGTTCTTAACAGTGCCATTGACTGGTGCCACTGATGATACTTGCAATTCTAGTAAGACACAATATATTCAGTTCTGTACATCTAGAGGTACTACTTCTTGTGACGAAACTACAATCAAGTGATCACAATTGTGTGTTGTTTTAGTGCTCTGAGTGTTCTGACAACGTAGAATATTTACAACTGTCATTTGTGAAATCATCACTTGATTGATACAATCACAATCTGGTCTCCTAAATTAGAATATGCAATTCTCTCTTGTATATCGTCTATCTAAAATGTCCATCTGACATGTAAACACCATTCGACGGTTTTCAATACAACACTAACAGGAATGGTAAGACCAGTATTGTCGAATCAAGCGAATGTGAATGTTGTACTTCTTCGAAGAACTAGTCGATATGCTTCTCATTTACGGAAAATGCCAACGAAATTCAGTGAGAGCTTGAGAGTTATACGCTGAAATACATCCTCAACGTACTCACCTTACACGTCGTACATTTAAATATGTGTGTGATAAATTGAGAACAACTGGATCTTTAACGCATCGGAAAGGTATCCAGCAAAGGAAAGTTACTAACGAGGAAACGGAAACTGGTACTCATGTCACTTGTGTCAGTTCGAGCCATATGGCAAGGGAATCTGGCATGAGCCAGAGTAGTGTTGTTCATGTTGTGCATCGACATAAATATCATCCATACCATATCAGTCTCCAACAAGAGTTGACTCGTACGGATTGTATGCGTCGCATTGAATGCTGCCGATTTGCTCAACTTCAGATTCAGAGGGATGACACATTTATTAATTTGAATGTGTATAACATGCATTATTGGGCAACTGAAAATCCACGTTGGCTGCGGCAAGTTGCACAACAAAAACCGTGGTCGGTGAATGTATGGTGTGGGATTCTGGAGGATAGCATTATAGGCCCCTATTTCATCGGAGGAAACATTAATGGTAGGAAGTACAGCACATTCCTGCAAGAAACGTTAGGTCTGTTAATGGAAGAAATACCTTTAGGATCAACGAACAGAATGTGGTATCAACAGGATGGCTGTCCGGCACATTTTTCTCTGATGGCTAGAAATGAGTTCCAGAGACAATTCCCAAATCGTTGGATTGTGTCGTGGCCGGCTCGTTCGTCAGACTTGACGCCTCTGGGTTTTTTCTTGTGTTGATTCGTAAAAGACATTGCTTGTAAAGACGTTCCAACTACACCTGAAAACATGCGAGAGAGAACTGTGAGAGCATGTGCTTCGATAAGTGCCGATGTGATGAGTACCATTCAATCCATGATTAGAAGATTGCAGCACTCTATTGATACCAATGGTCATCACTTCGAACACCTTCTGTAAATGGATGTTCATACCACCTTTCCGACCCTCGATAAACTTCAAAGATGTTAGTGTTGGACATCACTGGATTCGTCTCGAAATCCGCTATCAGAAAATAAGTACCAAACTATAGCATCCCATTTAAAAAAAGAAAAAGAAAACAAGGATGACCTTCATATCTTTGAAGGGACCCCACCTAGCAACAAAAAACCAACCTCATATTATGGCCCTCGTTGTACCATGCAACTTTTTTTCCACAAACTTTTCAGCTCCTATCATACTTTCAGAGTTATTCTTGATGGCAATATTTAGTGACTCACCCTGTATAGAGTAGTAAGTGGGTACCTTGAGCAAACTTAACATGTTTTTAATTCATATAATTTTTTACAAATTAATTATATAATATAATATAATTAATTTGCAAGAAAGGTTGTGCATTAGAAACATGCCGTTCAATGTGCCCCCTTACTACTTCACTGCATGGCTGTGACCATGCAGGAATGTTGAATGTTAACGCATGAAGCATGTGTGATAAGTATTGCATCCCAGAGGAAATGGAGCATTAAAAATGTACTTTCATAATAAAATACAAAGTTTTATTATTTTTGTATTTGTATGGTGAAAATTATTGATTAAAGAAAATGGCAAGAAATAGCTAGATAATATCACAAAAATGACTAGGAATGCCAGCAATAGTGTTTTCCAGAAACAGCGGCTGGTTGCCACTTTAAAAAGACTACATCTAGCCATAAAATAGGTAAGCTGGCGACACTGGTGGTACACACCCTGGACCTCATTCTTAGAATCGTGATACTTCGTAGACGTTCGTACATTTTCGTTAGCTTAAACATTATTCCCTTATTTACTAAGATAACGGATTCTGGCTTTGTAATATTGTGGTGCGGAAGCAATTACGACTTGAAGGTTCTCCTAATATCTGTATTTGGAAAGAACGACTTCTATTAGCAAATATTTATTAAGAAATATTACTTGCTTCGCGCCAGAATAACTGTGCTTCCCCTGCGTTCCTCGCTGCTGACCACAGCGCCTCACACCACCGTCCGCTGGCAACACCATAGGACCTACTATCTGCTTCAGCCAGCGTGGGAACTGAAATCTTATTCCCGACTGTGTGGGTCCCGCAGAACCGCTTTACGCACTGAATGCTACATGATATCTGCAGATGCGAAATGAAATTGGAAAATAAGGAAAAAAACGGTGGCTGAACAGAAGGTGTACCTTACAACCACCAGCATTTACTGCAACACAAACTTTATCTATTTGCAGCAGACATATAGAGTAATTAGCTAATTTATGCTGCTAATGACATTAGAATTTGTCTCCAGATAGTTTACCTCTCTTCGCCAGTTTCGTGTTTGACGTCAGTGAAGCAGTATTCGGAGGAGAAACCATTTTAACCTTTTGTATTGTCCCCCTTTCCCGTCTTTAAGAAAGGACATTGTTAATCGACGAAACGAACGGTGTTGTTTGTGTGGTTAAAAAGACAACATCCGAAAACAATGCTACGACGCAGCTGGAGTGAGATAACGCGCCTCGAGTCGAGACAGCGAACGCTGTTTGTGGGGGTCACCGGAAACTGCCGTGCGTCACGAAGGTACGGCCCAGAAGGCGCTGCTACGCGTGCGGGTGCACGGTCGAGTCCCATCCACGCATCTCCCCGTTCCTCTGCCTGCTGCTCTCAGTTGAGACGATTCAAACTCCTCACACATCTTAATGAAAATTCCGATGGAATAGCGGGTCGTTTGGTAAAACAGATAAAGTATATCCAAGGAAGTAAAGTAAAACAGTGAATCTATAGCGCTTTCTTTGTAAAAAATAAAAAAATAAAAATAAAAAGCGCCATCACTGCTTCAGCAATCCAAATTAATTTATGAAAAACAATTTTTTTGTGGTTGGATGTACTCACACTTCTTCAGTGATATAATGCGCTACAGACCTCGGCATCAACAAGGCTTCAGGAGATAGTAGTATCACAGCATGATACCCCCTGGTCTAGGGGTAGCGTGTTTGATTAATAATCAAAACGTCCTCAGTCCGTGCTTAAATTTCGATTAATAATCAGCATTCCGAGCCGAAGAATTCCTGTATAAGAATTCACCCTCATTCTGCCAATGGCCTTGTCAAAGAGGGCGGAGGAGCGGACAGAGGTTCAGGACACTCTCTTGTCCTTGGGGTGGCAAAATGCCCCTAGAAGTGGAAGAATCAGCAGTGATCGACGGCATGAGGATGCAGAAGGCAATGAAAACCACTGAATTAAAGACATGTGAAGCGTATCCACAGGTCATATGGACTGTAACTGAAAAAAGCGTCATGATGATCTCTTCATTGGCAAAATATTCCGGAATAGTCCCCCATTAGGATCTCCGAGACGGGACCGACAAGCAGGAGGTGACCATGACAAGAAGATTGAATAACAAACGGAGTATTAACGTGCTACTACTCGGGGCGTGAAATGTCAGAAACTTGAACGTCGTAGGGAAGCTAGAACATCTGACAAGGGAAATGCAAAGCCTCAATATTGGTATCGTAGAGGTTAGTGAAATAAAGTGGAAAGAAGACAAGGATATCTGGTCAGATGAGTATAGGGTAATACCAACAGCAGCAGAAAATGGTGCAACGGAAATAGGGTCCGTTATCAATAGGAAGGTATGGCAGACATTGTGTTGCTGTGAACAGTTCAGTGATAGAGTTGTTCTTATCAGAATCGTCAGCAAACCAACATGGACAACGATAGTTGAGGTATACATGCCGACATCGCAAGCTGAAGATGAACAGATAGAGAAGGTACATGACGACGCTGAAGAGTAATACAGTATGTAAAGGGAGATGAAAATCTACTCATGGGGGACTGGAATGCAGTTGTAGGGGAAGGAGTAGAAGAAAAGGTTACAGGAGAATATCGGCTAGGGACAAGGAATGAACAGGAGAGAGAGTTCTGTAACAAATTTCAGGTAGATACAGCGAATACTCTGTTGAAGAATCGTAAGAGAGAAGGGATACTTGGAAAAGGCCAGGTGATATGGGAAGATTTCATTTAGATTACGTCATCGTCAGACAGAGATTCCGAAATCAGCTACTGGATTGTAAGGCATACCCATGAGCAGATATAGACTCAGATCAGAACTTAGTAGTGATGAAGAGTAGACTGAAGTTTAAGAGATTAGTCAGAAAGAATCAATATGGAAAGAAGTGGGATGCGGAAGTAGTAAGACGAATAGACACCTCTAAAAAGGGCAATCACAGAAGTTGGAAAGAAAGACATTGGCACAATGAAGGTAACTACAAAGAAACTATGGGTAACACAAGAAATACTTCAGTTGATCGATGAATACACACAAGTACAAAAATATTCAGGGAAATTCAGGAATACAGAAATACAGGGCTGAAAGTGAAGAAAAATTACATGATCTGCTGAAACGAGTGATCATTTTAATGAGTGCAGAACATGGACTGAGAGTAAACTGAACGAAGACGAAAGTAATGACAACGAGCAGAAATGAGAACAGTGAGAAACTGAACATCAGGATTGATGGTCACGAAGCAGATAAAGTCAAAGAATTCTACTATCCAGGCAGCAAAATAACAGATGACGGATGGAGCAAAGTGGACATCAAAGACAGACTAGCACCGGCTAAAAGGGCATTCCTGACCAAGAGAAGTCTATTAGTATCAAAAATAGGCCTCTTGTTGAGGAAAAAATTTCTGAGAATATACATTTGGCGCATTTTATCGTGAAACATGGACTGTGGGAAAACCGGAACAGAACAGAAGCACTTGGGATGTGGTGCTCCAGACGAATGTCGAAAATTAGGCGGACTGGTAAGGCAAGGAATGAGCTTCTGTGGAGAATCGGAAAGAAAGATGTGGAAAACGCTGATCAGGAGAAGGGACAGAATGATAGAACATCCGTTAAGACATCAGGGAATGACTTCCATGGTACTAGAGGGCAAAAACTATAGAAGACAGAGACTGGAATACATTCAATAAATAACTGAGGATGTAAGTTGCAAGTGCTAATCTGAGATGAAGAGGTTGTCACAGGAGAGGAATTCGTAGTGGGCCGCGCAGAAACCAGTCAGAAAACTGACGACTCAAAAATAAAGAAAAAGAAAGAAAAGAAGTATCACAGCTGAGATACTCCAGTTGGGAAGTTTGAAGTTGTTAATGTCTTCCATCTGGAGAGGAGAAAGGTGATGCTACACAAACATCCGACTGCTAAGGGTGTTCATTACTTTAAATTAGATGTAAGGTCTTTGAAACACTGCTGCTAAACCGTGTGAAAGAATTTGCTGAAGGAATTGTAGCCCACTATCAATGTGGCTTCGTCCCGGGATGGTTGACTCTCTTCCACGTATTTACCTTGGGGCAGCTCGATCGAGAATTACATCTTAGCTTTATTCATTTTCGATAAGCTTACGACAGCACTGACCATTTCCTGTTACGGAAAACGTTAGAGGAGTTTCATATCCCATCGAAAGACAATAGACTAATTACCTCTTGCTATTCTCAGTTAACTTGTCAAGTATGAGACGCAACGAACTATCACGACCATTCATATTCAAAATGGGTTGCGACAAGGAGACCCATTGGAGATAATACTATTCAACTTGGCCTTGAAAAAATAAACCGTGACAGTGATCGAATGAGAGGAGTGCAGTTGGTGGCAGCAGACAGAATCCTGGAATTTGATGACAATGCTCTGATTTTGGTGACACACTGGAGCAAGTAAAGGTAAAGGTGGATAAATGGGCCCCCACTCTGTTTTTTTTATATAACACCTTTTATTTTTGGTATAATCACCTAAAATTAACATAAAACATTTCTCTAGTATGTCCTGCAATAGTTACGACATGTTTTGGTCCAACTTTTTAATATTTAAAACAAAATTTTATTTTTTTCCTGATACTCTGCATTTTGTTGCGTCAAGAATTTGTGCTGGTAATATGGGCCCCAAGGTAGTTTGAAATAAAAAGAAACAAAAATTTGAAAAATATAATTTTATTTAATTTTTCTGTATAATGAAAGAAAGATTCACTCTGAACATTGTTAATTAGTCTACTGGTGGGATGATTTTCACAGCCTACGTCTAGCCTATTTACAATAGTCACACACATAAGCATCTTTTTCGCATCCAGCGCATTCGTTTTGAGCCCACATCTCACACGCTATACACTGGACCCAAAGTTCACCTTTTGTGTCCTTTGAAAAAAGCCCTTCACAAAATAGACATGCAGCGTCGTCAACATCAGGGACAGAAACACCAACTTCTTATTTCTTGTGCAAAGCTGGTAGGCCATGCACCTGACGCCATTTCTGGTAAGGCCGTAGAATTTGGATTCCATAATGAGAAGATATTTAACCAGTTCGTCCTCAAGTCCCTGTGGTGAAACCGGTGGAAAGCCTTTGGAGCGTATAACGAGGGACAGAGTACACTTTAACCGCTTTTTTCAACCCAATTTTTTTCTCTTTAATAGCTACAATAGCATTTGCCATATTTGCTTTGTCCCACGATTGCCGTTTCGATTTTTTTGGGGGTACAAGATGTGTTGGAGGCATCTGAAACATAAAGAGTAGCAATATCTAATTGATTTTACGGGGTCCATAATACCAGCAGCAAAAGGGGCCCATTTATCCACCCTCGCCATCTTAGGAAATACGATCTTGCCTACGATTAGTTTGCTTCGCAACCGACGTTAATTAACGTAAAACGGTATCCCAACAGCAAGCCAAATACGTACCTTACCTTAGTTCTACTAATAACATGTTAGAAATTTGAGTTTTATTCAAGTAAACACTAACCTTTCAAAGTTTTGATGACAGCGAAAAAATTCACAGCACAACTACTCACAAACCATGACAGCTACTACGTCTGCGCACTGTACAGTGAGGTTTGGCAACTAGTTGTAGTAGTTCATGTGCTCCCCGCTAGAATTCGTGGCCGGTACTTCCAAATATGTAGGGGGCCCATAATACCAGCAGGGGCCCATTTTTCCACCTTTGCCTCTATACGCTAATACTTCCCGATTTATCCGCAAACCGAAGCAAATTTCACTGGCTCTGAATGATTGTAAAGCATCACATCGTCAGGCTCTGAGTCCTTGTATTGTTTTTGACGGGCATACCCGCGAAGGAGTTCAAGAATTCAAGTACCTGGGTTCTATACCGCCTAATAAAAGTGAAATGACCAAAAAAGTGCGTCAACGAATAATATTCGCCAATTTCATGTTCTTTAGTCTGAAAAATTTATTTAGATCACGACTGATATCACAGAAGAACAGAATCCAACTATAAATGAAACGAGTTTGGTCAGGTACTCTTATATGTCTGCGAAATCAGTGGCGGTGTTAGCAACGACTGAGGAACGGTCTGTGTGTTGGAGATGGTGATACTTCGAAATATTTATGGATCCGTCTCCAATACCATGAAAAGTAAATGGGAACGAATAACGAAAGAAGACCTGTACCAACGGTTAGGAAAGCCACATGTTGGTCGAATTTTAGGGCACAAGAGACTACAGTTAGTCGACCACATCCTTAGAGATGATAGATCCCTCCCATTCCGAGTCGTCCATTCTCAGACTGCTTGTAAACATCCAAGGGTACTTCAAAGGACGCGATGGAAGAATCTAGTATTAACAATCCTAAGACAAGTGGAGCGGACGGCGGTGGAACAGCAAGTTACAGACCGATGGACTACCACCTACAGTAGATATCTCGTCTGTTCTGATTGAGTTTTTCTTATCGTGCTTTCTGTAATGTGTTCCTTTATAATTTTATAATAGAGTGAGTTTTTTCGCCTTTTGTGGTGTGGTTATTTCTTTTGTTTCTTTGCTCTGGACGTTGAAGGCCCTTTAATTCAATAAATGATGATGGTGTGATGATGATACCTCTACTATGTCTCCGTGGCTTATACATGAAATTCCAGGAGGAGCCGTCAGTTGTCCAATAGCTGCCGCAGATGGCCACAGCAAGGGAGTACGCATACTGATGAAGATAGGCTACGTTCTGCATAGACTCGCAAATGGAAAACGTTTCATTTCGATGGAGTTTTTTCTAAAATTCGTTCCTACTGTAGTCCGACCCACGAATGGCGGTTCGCGCATGTCGAGACACGGACGGGAACGATTCCAAGCGGCAGTTGCCGCACGCGCATGCGCGTGCTTCCAGCTCGAAAGAAGTCTATATCCCGCAAATTAAGTATCTCGCTTGCTTATGCAGAATCTTTCGCTTACCGCCACCATCAGCAATGACAACTCGCAACAAATTAAATATAAATCCACTAAACAAATCACTACGATCATGTTTAATTCTCGCATTAGCTACGGCATTTAGAACAGAGCGCTCAGAATATTACTGAACGCTCATTGGCTGTCTGAGTATGCGTGACATAGGTGCGCAGAACTCTACCGCTATCGTTCGTGACTCCAACTATAGCTGGCGTCCGTTTATTTATCGTCTTAAGAACAGATCCATTACCCCCTATCTTACTTCTATGCAGGTGCTATTTGTTTTTGACATCACATTTATTATGACAAACATGATATAAGACATATTACAGCTAGGACGTAATCAGACACTTGCAAAATTCTAAAAACAGTTATAACTGCATCTGCAAGAACGCACAGTTTACGTTTGGTGGCGAACAAGAAAAAAAAAAAAAAAAAGGAAGGAAGATTGGTGTTTGAAGCCCATTCTACATCGAAGTAATCAGAGACGGAGCACAATCTCTGATTGTTTGAAGAACCGGAAAGGAAATCGGCTGTGATCTTTTCAAGGGACCATCTCGGGATTTGCCTGGAGTGATTTTGGGAAATTACGAGAAACCTGAATCTGAATGGCCGGACGCGGTTTCGAGCCGTCATCCTCCTGAATCAGATTCCTTTGCGCCAACCACCGCGCAATCTCGTGCGGCGACTTTTTAAAAGGTAGGTAGATCTAGTGTGTGGCCCGTGGCAGCGTTGGAGCCGGGACAACAGTTAGGAGAGACAAAGACGAAACGTAATGCAACAGAATACAAGTAATGAAGAGAGTAGGAAACATGACATGATTAATTGAGAGGCGGAAAGAGAAAGAAGCCTGACAGGAAGGAGCAATGGCGACTAATTTTATTGTTTGACACGATAAAATGCGCATAATTGTTCATTAGTCACGGAAAAGTTATGAGGCTGACGAAAGGCAACGTTTTAGCATTTTCATGAAGGCAAGAGGATAGTGAACTGTGTGCAGAGTACGTGGTAGCTTGTTCCAGAGGCAGACAATAGTATGGAGTAGTAGGCGAATGTTTTCAGCCAGTGTGCCAGATAGATGAAGCCCTTTACCGCCATTACGATGAGCTGACACGCACTTCACCTCTGACGCGGGGTGATGCACAGGGGGGGGGGGGGGGGGGGGGACCGATGAAGCTGACACAGTGTGTGGTAGTCACGAATCTTGTATGACCGCAACCACTCTAAGTGGGTATGCGAAGCACGGTCTTGGTCACACGGACGAATGTTGCAATTGTAACGCACACTAGCATCTGTTCAAATGGTTCAAATGGCTCTGAGCACTATGGGACTCAACTGCTGAGGTCATTAGTCCCCTAGAACTTAGAACTAGTTAAACCTAACTAACCTAAGGACATCACAAACATCCATGCCCGAGGCAGGATTCGAACCTGCGACCGTAGCGGTGTTGCGGTTCCAGACTGCAGCGCTTTTAACCGCACGGCCACTTCGGCCGGCCGCTACTAGCATCTGTGATTAGTCTAACTGTCTGCAGATTTCGCGACTAATGCAATGCTCGATTACATCGCAGTGCTGAAGGTTCGTAGAACATCTGATTGCGCAAGTTCGTGTTTCACATCCTGTGGATATTTGTTCAGACAAGCGGAAGCTTTCTTCTGGCTGGCGACAATATTTTCTGCGCAGCTGGAGACGCCATCCAGACTTACATCCAAGTGAATCACCATTTTCTCATGCTGAATTGGCAAACTGCTGTGAATAAATGTTCGTGGAGTTATAGACTGATGATCTTCTAACACAATAATAAAATTACTTCGGGCTTACCTGCTTTTAGTTTAACTCTCAGGTTTCGTGCCAATTTGGTCAGTGAAGGTATTGCTACAGAAATGGTTTTTGCAGGAGGCTTCGCCACGAAATTGTTACTGTGTTACATGGAGGCCTACAGTGTAGCCAGGACTGACCCCTGCTTCTGAGAGAACCACCTCCCTGGATAACGTTTAATTCCCACATACGTCACACTGCAGTCTGTTTCTCAAGTGGCTTCCAAGCACTGAATATGTGTCTCATTTTTGTGGGCAGCATGTGCAAGCTGATGGTGAGGTCTATTGATGTACACAATATTAACACCACGACCCACCACGAGACTGAATGCCACCTGGTGGGACTGCTGGAAAGTAACGCAGTAAAGAAAGTATTTAAGTGAAGCAGAGAGGACCGGGGATTCATTCTAGCGACGATATGAGTCGTAACTGTGAAAATTCACTGACGTAAGTGACTTCGACAATGGACAGGTTGTTATGCCCCTGTGTCTAGGAACGAGTGTCTCAGGAACACCGAAGATGGTGGACCCTAATTCTAATACAACTGTCCTGACTGTAGGAGACAAGATGACTTGGACAGGATTTGTGATTGGTGTAAAGAATGGCAGTTAACTTTAAATATAGATAAATGTAAATTAATGCAGATGAATAGGAAAAAGAATCCTGAAATGTTAGAATAATCCATTAGTAGTGTAGCGCTTGACACAGTCACGTCGATTAAATACACTCCTGGAAATGGAAAAAAGAACACATTGACACCGGTGTGTCAGACCCACCATACTTGCTCCGGACACTGCGAGAGGGCTGTACAAGCAATGATCACACGCACGGCACAGCGGACACACCAGGAACCGCGGTGTTGGCCGTCGAATGGCGCTAGCTGCGCAGCATTTGTGCACCGCCGCCGTCAGTGTCAGCCAGTTTGCCGTGGCATACGGAGCTCCATCGCAGTCTTTAACACTGGTAGCATGCCGCGACAGCGTGGACGTGAACCGTATGTGCAGTTGACGGACTTTGAGCGAGGGCGTATAGTGGGCATGCGGGAGGCCGGGTGGACGTACCGCCGAATTGCTCAACACGTGGGGCGTGAGGTCTCCACAGTACATCGATGTTGTCGCCAGTGGTCGGCGGAAGGTGCACGTGCCCGTCGACCTGGGACCGGACCGCAGCGACGCACGGATGCACGCCAAGACCGTAGGATCCTACGCAGTGCCGTAGGGGACCGCACCGCCACTTCCCAGCAAATTAGGGACACTGTTGCTCCTGGGGTATCGGCGAGGACCATTCGCAACCGTCTCCATGAAGCTGGGCTACGGTCCCGCACACCGTTAGGCCGTCTTCCGCTCACGCCCCAACATCGTGCAGCCCGCCTCCAGTGGTGTCGCGACAGGCGTGAATGGAGGGACGAATGGAGACGTGTCGTCTTCAGCGATGAGAGTCGCTTCTGCCTTGGTGCCAATGATGGTCGTATGCGTGTTTGGCGCCGTGCAGGTGAGCGCCACAATCAGGACTGCATACGACCGAGGCACACAGGGCCAACACCCGGCATCATGGTATGGGGAGCGATCTCCTACACTGGCCGTACACCACTGGTGATCGTCGAGGGGACACTGAATAGTGCACGGTACATCCAAACCGTCATCGAACCCATCGTTCTACCATTCCTAGACCGGCAAGGGAACTTGCTGTTCCAACAGGACAATGCACGTCCGCATGTATCCCGTGCCACCCAACGTGCTCTAGAAGGTGTAAGTCAACTACCCTGGCCACCAAGATCTCCGGATCTGTCCCCCATTGAGCATGTTTGGGACTGGATGAAGCGTCGTCTCACGCGGTCTGCACGTCCAGCACGAACGCTGGTCCAACTGAGGCGCCAGGTGGAAATGGCATGGCAAGCCGTTCCACAGGACTACATCCAGCATCTCTACGATCGTCTCCATGGGAGAATAGCAGCCTGCATTGCTGCGAAAGGTGGATATACACTGTACTAGTGCCGACATTGTGCATTCTCTGTTGCCTGTGTCTATGTGCCTGTGGTTCTGTCAGTGTGATCATGTGATGTATCTGACCCCAGGAATGTGTCAATAAAGTTTCCCCTTCCTGGGACAATGAATTCACGGTGTTCTTATTTCAATTTCCAGGAGTGTATTTAAGCGTAACATTGCAGACCGATATGAAGCACGTAATGGCAGTTGTGGGGAAGGCGGATAGTCGTCTTCGGTTCATTGGTAGAATTTTGGGAAGATGTGGTTCATCTGTAAAGGAGATCGCTTATAAAACACTAATACGAGCGTTTGGGATCCCTATCAGGTCGGATTGAGGGAGGACATAGAAGCATTTCAGAGGCGGGCTGCTAGATTTGTTACTGGTAGGTTTGATCATCACGCGGGTGTTACGGAAATGCTTCAGGAACTCGGGTGGGAGTCTCTAGAGGAAAGGCGTTCTTTTCGTGAATCGCAACTGAGGAAATTTAGAGAACCAGCATTTGAGGCTGACTGCAGTACAATTTTACTGCCGTCGACTTACATTTCGCGGAAACACCACAAAGATAAGAGAGATTAGAGCTCGTACAGAGGCATATAGGCAGTCATTTTTCCCTCGTTCTGTTTGGCAGTGGAACAGGGAGAGAAGATGCTAGTTGTGGTACGAGGTACCCTCCGCCACGCACCGTATGGTGGATTGCGGAGTATGTATGTAGATGTAGATGTAGATGTAGATCCATGGAAAGAGGTTAAAGAACGGATAAACCACGAATAAGCAACAAGGTGTTGGACATTCACGCCTCCGTGCATCCAGGTCGATGGCTTTCAGGCTCTGTAAAGTTGGATTGACTGCGATCTGTGCAGATACAAAGCTGCTGCAGGCACATTGCTCACCACTGAGTCCGCGACAAATGACGTCCACATGCTCTCATGTTCACCCAACAACACTGCCGCTGAAGACTGCGGTGGTCACAGAATCATCGATACTGGACTGTCAGTCAATGGAAACGCGTCACCTGACCGTGAGAAAAACGTTTCTTAGCACACGCGTGCTCGAAACTTGCACCGCGCCTTGAACGCGCTGTTGTGCTTAGGGGGATATAGTAAGGAATTATCCAGTACCATTTCCAAATATAGAGGGCAATCTATCAAGTTCATACAACTACAAATGAGAGTTGTTATACTTTCAGCTACCTAGCTTCAACTACTTTTCAGGGTCATCCAACTACCCATCGCAGCTACACACAGATCATCGTAAATATGAGTCTTTTTTTAGATTATTAATTGGACAGAGAGAATCTGGAAACAAATATTGTCGTACAAAATCTTATTGGTTTATAGACACAGAAAACAACCGTTTATTTTGGTTTGCTATGGTTTTGATAACATCCACCTTAATAGTTGTCTTATGAAGTAAATCTACATTGGTCTCTTCTAAATCTTTCTCCAGCCATTAATTTTACAGGTATAAGGAAGATATATTCTCGAATCCTAATAGGAATCTAGTTTTTCTTCCTGTAAACTATCTCCCTTTTGGCTTTAACAATTAGTTCCATTCCTGTTCGATGAGATTTCGGAATTGCAGCCGGATCATGTTGACTTCTTTCCACGATATTTCGGCTGGCAATCGTCCAGCCATCTTCAGGTGAGTGTCCGTCACCTGAAGATGGCTGCATGATTGCCAGCCGAAATATCGTGGCAAGAAGTCAACATGATCCGGCTGCAATCCCGAAATCTCATCGAACATTCAATACGTTGGGAAAACTTCAAGAATCACAGTTCCATTCCTTCCTGTAGTACTTATAGACCAGAGCATTTGGCGATGTTAATCTTACCTCTTATTTCTTGCATAACACTAATGTTATAGCACTCCATGTCTTCCTGGGTGTAAGTTACCACCTTTCTTTTCCTCTTTCTCGTGAAATTTCCCCGTAGCCTTTTTAAGTTTACTACTTTTGCAAACGAATTACAATTAAATGTTGTTATTCCGTGGGTTTTAGGTTCTGTAAACGGCTGTTCTGTTGCTAGGTGCACAGCATCCAGTCCAGCACATCTAGATACAATGTAACCATCCTTTTTAAGTCGATGCAGGTGGGAATGTAGCCATATAAATAGGTTTCCCATGTGCCCCTTAATGTAGTAACTGTGCTAATTTTTGGCCAGAACTCCAACATATGGGCACTTACCAGTTTTATTAACAGTAAATGCAGATATTTTATATCCCCAGTGGTAGTAATATTTCGTCACACAATGTGTTTAGCTGCACATTTGCAATAGCTTCTTCATTTTTCCAGCTGGAGTTTATTTTCTTCCTTTATGGCAGTTGCGATCATCATATACTACAGTTACCGTTTTTTGGCTTCGATCTCTTCCAATTCCAGTTTCATTTTTCGTACACACAACACTGTAACTGCACTTAAAAGAGTAATTTCTTTAATGGAGAATGGCTTAACCCTGTGCGAGATATTTACTATGTTTCCTAAGAATTGTGGTAAAACATTATTGTATCTACCAGTTTCAATACTGCAATACCTATATCAGATTGTATTGTGGAGAACAATGTCCTAGACTGAGAAAAAAAATTTCTCCTGTTTTAACCTAACACATCTGTACAGCATTTATATCGATTTTTTTTAATGAATGATAAGAATCTCCACGTAGTTTATCAGCAGGTAGTTAAAACTGTATGCAGACACAACATAGAGTATCTAGAAGTATTGTTTGTACTCCAGCCATTTTTCTGGCATTCTTATTACCCCACTACACAAACTGCACAACGTCGTTAAACACGACACAGCAACTGTTCTCTAGGTTATCTGTTAATTGATGCCACATGGAAGCAATTTGCAGAGAGTACAATGGAGCGCATTGTACATACTATTTATTGGTGTCTAAAAACTTAAAAACTTTTGCACATGGTCAAACACACGATGCATCCTGTAGTTGTATATTGTAGCCTCCAACGTAGCAATTCCATGTTCTTTCGCCAAGGAAGACCTAAAACTGTATTGTAGTCGCATGATTGGATACATTATAAAACCTGTAAGATGGTTATCGATAATTTTGTTCACTCGCAGGCTTCTGATTTGACACATAAATTTGTTATATATCTTTACTCTACAGCTGGAGCTCCATCATGTTAAAAGGTCAATCCCACCTTCCATATTGTTGTCCACAGCCATTCTGTTGTTTCCCTTCCACGCAGAAGCTGCAGTTCGATACTAGATAGCTGTAAATCGCCATTTCGTTAAGTATTCCAGCAATGCGTTATGTTCAAACCCAAAAGCTAATATTCGTCCGCATGAAGCTGTTTCAATATTTCAGGCAGTTCTTCCAGGAGAACATTTATTTTAACGTTGACTAATTCTATATCATATGGTATAGCCACATGATTTTTATATTTTTTCGAAAGTGTTTCCAGTGCTTCCTTAGCGATTTTTCCCAGTATTCTTCTAGCTCTCACACTATCGTTCCCGTGTAGGAGAAATGGCAGCTTCATCTTGACAACATGTTTCACAGTGACGAACGTGGAGAATTTACTACGTAGATAATAGTTAACTGACCCACACGTCTCCTTCTTTAATATTACAGACAGTCCCTTTTGTAACTGTTCTTGACGGTCCACTTGATCACTGTGTTTAACTACCATAAGGTCGCAAGATGGTTCTGTAAAGGCTGCAAGCACATGTACATTCTTCTTGCTAAGGAGTATAGCAATTTCGGTATAATTTATGCTACCAATGGCAGTACGATGGCTGCCCAGGTTCTCCTGTAATAATCACAAACCAAAGCGTTCATCTGTTGCTCTTGCCTCCCCCCCCCCCCTCCTAATAGTTGGGGGATGTTTAGCACTTTTGAGGAATCCATATTGACACTTTCAACTACGACAGACGATTGACAGGTTGTGGCTATCAAGCTACCTTTTACACTCTTAAAATCCAAGACGGAGACACTTCCGTTCACGTGAGCTTCTGGCCATAGTTCTAAATTTAGTTGTACTTGCAATCCAATTGTAAACTCCTAGACCAGCTGAATTATGTTGTTTGCAAGGGTCCGCACAGCACAATACCGCAATCACGCGCAGGTACAGCACTACACTATTCCGCCCAGCTGTTGCACCACTACGCCTGAAACCGTATTTCGATGCAGCCCTACACTCCACTGTGCTCAGCTTGTGCTGTACTGTCACGTCCAAAAACTCATCCAAGTACAGCGCTGTACTATACATTCTAGCTAATGCGCTGTTACTATCTCGTACAAGTGGATGACACTCGCAGAGGCAGTCTCCCTCCGTCCCAGGAGACGATCTGCACGTAGCCCAGCTGGGCTAGCAGCTTTCATTTGGATTGCAAGCACAACCAGGTTTAAAATAAATGAACGGTATATCAGTGATTGGAAATGCCGTCGTCTTGGATCTTTAGAGTATAAACGGAGGCTTTTTAGCCACGAAGTACCAGGCTCCTGTGGTAGCTGAAATATAAATACGGATTACTCAGCAGTGCTGAACATCCCACAATTGTTAGGGAGGAAGGCAAGACCAGTAAACAAACGCATTGGTTTGTGATTATTACAGGACAACCTGGACAATCTTGCTACTGCCATTCGCAACATAAATTACACCGAAAATGGAATACTCCATAGCAAGAAGAATGTAAATACACCCATCACATAATCGTTTTGGGACAACGTCGTGCTATTCAAACTCTGCGATCAAGTGGACTGTCAAGAACAACTAGAAAAAGGAATATATGTAATGTTAAAGAAGGAAATATGTGGATTAGTTAACTACCCATTATCTACACAGTTAATTCTCCAAGTTCGTCCTTGCTAGACATGGTGTCAAGATGATGCTGCCATTTCTCCTACTTGGTCACAGCAGTGTGACAGCGAGAAGAATACTGGATAAAATAGCCAAGGGAGCACTGGAAACACTTTCGGAGAAATGTAAAACATCTGTGGCTATACCACGTAATATGGAATTAGCCACCGTTAAAATGAATGTTTTCATGGAAGAACTGTCTGGAGTATTGCAACAGTTTCATGTAAGCGAATATTGCAATTTTGTCATATGATGACATGTTGGAGACCGTGGCTGTTGTCTGAAGACAAATATTGATGGTGTTAGTACAGCAACCAGCCACAAATTTACTTTGAGTTCCTTTATTCAAAGGACACCGTTACCGGTTTCGAATCGTTGTGATTCATCATCAGACGGTTTACACGCTTTCTTTATGACATTTCGTGTGTTTTTATAGATTAATTGTCCTAAAATATAAATAAAACATAATTATAAACACGCCACACACAGATGGTTGCGTTACAGATTTTCATTGCATGTGACTTACGTGAAACGTCGGTTTCGAGTGTTTGTTTTCATAACGTTCGTCCAACCGATGTAAATGCATTCCCACTGCATCCTCGTTGTTGCACACGTAAATAGTTCTCACTGTACACTTTAGATTTGTCGCTGAGATCATTTCAACCACGCACCACATGTATTGATACATACAAAGAGCTTACAAACATATGAGTATCACAGATGCTATGATATATCGTAACATTTGACGATGATGTCCTATGTTTGGAGAGGATCATATATTCATTTACAAAACTGTTATGCCTTTTACATTAGTACAGAGACAATGACTTTTTTTGAGCTAATATTGCTAAATTAATTATAAAGTTTATTATATATATTTAGAACTGTATAGCTAAAATAGTATATTATTTTATTACATTTGGAATAATGAGAATTATAGTAACATATAAATTTGCTACTTGATCTGCAGATAGGTGTATTAATATTATATGCTTTGGACGCTGGAAAGTAATTTTTGGAAATTTTTCAGGAAAGGGGTGTTAGCTAACTCCGTTTATTCGTTAAGGATATAGTCTGGGGTGCTGTTTTTTGTGTGTGTGTATTTCTAAGTCTTCTAATATATTCATAGTGGCCCCTTTTTCTGTTAGATGCAAAATTTTTAAGTTGTCCCTAATGTTTCCCACTGAATGGTTTTCTTCAGCAATATGGGCTGCAAATGCTGATTTGTTCAAGTTACCAAGTCTTAGAGCATCGATATGTTCTTTGTATCTAATTTCAAAACTTCTGCCTGTCTGTCCAATGTAGAATTTTGGGCATGTATCACATTTGAGTTTGTATATTCCTGATTTATGGTAGGGACTCTTGGAGGTATTTACATCACGGATTACTTTTTGTTGTAATTTATTATTTGTGGAAAAGCTGATTCTGATATTTTTCTTCTTTTTAAATAAGTTTGCTATTTGGTATGAAAGTGGGCCTATGTATGGGAGAGTAGCATATTTAGGTTTGGCTTCAGTGGTACACTGATTTGGCTTGGATCTGTGGTTTTTGTCTGCATTTTGTTGTGTTTTTCTATTATTGTGGGTTTATATCCATTATTATGAGCAACTGTTTTAATTATATTGATTTCATTTTGTTGGTCTGTGTCACTCATTGGTACTTTTTTAATTCGGTGTAGCATTGTTCTGAAATATGCAATTTTTTGTTGGTGGGGGTGGCAAGATGAGTTGCTAATACTGACATCTGTGGTGGTAGGTTTTCTGTAAATACTGAATTGATGTTTATTGTTACTATTGCAAATTTTCAGGTCAAGAAAGTTTATGCTTTTATTAGTTTCATGTTCAACTATGAATTTAATATTTTTGTGCATTTTGCTAAGATCTGCTGCTAATGTATCTATTTCATTGCTTGTACCATCAAAAAGCAGTATTGTATCATCAACATATCTTCTGTAGTATATTATTTTGTTTGAGATGTGCTGGTTGGCAGAGAAGAATTTTTGTTCTATATGGTTGATGTAAATGTCAGCCAATATCCCAGCTAAGCTACTTCCCATTGCCAAACCATCATGTTGTTGGTACAGTTTGTTGTTGAAGCTAAAGTAATTATGCTCTAGAATAAGTGAAAGTATTTCTATGAGTTCACAGATCTCTGCAACACTAATTTTCTTATATTTAAGCAGATTGTTTCTTATAATGTTAATAGTCTCTTTGACAGGGATGTTCGTGTACAGGTTGACTATGTCTAGTGATGCTAATTTAGCTGTTGGTGGGATGTGAATGTCTTTAATTAAGCTTATGAGTTCATGTGTGTTATGTACGGTGTAGTTATTTCCGAATGTATAGTATTTGGTAATGAGGTCTTTTAATTTACGGCTTATGAAGTATGAGGGGCTGTTTCTTGAGTTAACAGTCGGGTGAATGGGACAATTTTCTTTATGAACCTTTGGCTGTGCACACAGTTTTGGTGCTGAGGGATTCGTTATCATGCAGTTACGTATTTCATATTTGTTCAGTACAAAGTTACAGTTTTGTAGTAGCTTTCGGAGTTTAGTTTGGAATTTTACTGTAGGATCTGTCTTTATTTCAGTAATATTGTTGCTATGGAAAAATTGCAAGGTTTTTTCTACATATTCTCTTTCATGCATTATGATTAAAGTATTTCCTTTGTCAGCTTTTACTATGAGTGCTTTACTTTCAGACAGGACATAAATAACTGTTGGAGAAAGAAACGACTGCAAATGCGCAGGAAAGGCTCAGAGATGGCTCTAAACTTTTTGCGTGGCAAAATCTGGCTACCCCTGGGGAATATACAATACCTGCTGTTATGCCGGATTGGAGCACGTTTACTACATTAAAGGGCAGATGAACAACCTGTTTATAAAGCAACATTCTAACCTGGATCTGCTTAAAAATAATGGTTACGTTGTATCTAAGTGTGCTGGGCTGGATGTTGTGCACCCAGCAACAGAACAACCGTTTACGGAACTTAAAACATCGACAGTCAATGGTAATTCCTTTGCAAAAACTATAAACTTCAAATCCTATACGGAAATTCAGCAAGAATGTGTAGAAAAAGATATGGTAGTGTACACCAAGGAAAATGTGGAGTGTTATGAGAATAGTGTTCTGCAAGAAATAAGAGGTTACGTTAAAATCATCAAAAACTCTCGCCTAGAAGAACTGATAGAAAGAATAGAGCTAACTGTTAAATCCATAAAAAAGATAGTTGACGGGAAAAAATTTGACACGTATAGGAATTCGAGGACATACTTTCAATGTACCTGTCAAATTACTGGCTGGAGAAAGAATTGGAATAGTTCAATGTAGATTTAATTATAAGATACAAATTAAGGCAAATGTTACTAAAAACAAAAGTAAAGAAAGAGTTGTTTTCTGTGTGTAGAAACCAATACAGATTTTGCATTCTCCACACCCTGCCAGAGACCGAGCGGTTCTAGGCGCTTCAGTCCGGAACCACGCGGCTGCTATGGTCGCAGGTTCGAATCCTGCCTCGGGAATGGATGTGTGTGATGTCCTTAGGTTAGTTAGGTTTACGTAGTTCTAAGTCTAGCGGAATGATGACCTCAGATGTTAAGTCCCATAGTGCGTAGAGCCATTTGAATTTGTACACCCTGCCAGAAATATGAAAACAGACTCTTCATGTATGGGGGTGGGTAGTTGGATGATACTAAAAAATAATTGAAAATATAGTAGCCCTCGTTTTGTACCTATATGAGGGCATCATGACGTCAATGTTACGGAGGAAACAGTCTTGCATAGATGAAAATAATATGCAAAATTGTGGAAAGTACGACTATGAGGGCAAAATACGTAAAATTGAGGAAATTAGGAAAAACAAGTAGAACTGAGAGTATTTAAATATCTGCCCAGTTGAAGTTTCTGCTCGTGGTACGTAATACGAAATTGCTATTAACAAATAGACCTAGAGTGACTTAATTTGTTATAAACAAATAGACACTACCCCCTCTATGCCACCCAGCTCCAGTGTGCGTCCTCTAATAAAACTTTGAAAAAAATACGAAAATGCGTGAAATTGAGGAAAATATTGAAAATTATGTAAAAATGAGTGTAATTACTTATCTGCCTGGGTGTTGCTTTGCTGGCGCCTCGCACGACAATATATTAAATTAGTATTAACAAACAGACATAGAGTAACATAATTTGTTATAAACAAAAAGGCACAACCTGATCCTATGCTGCCAGGGTCCTGAGTGAACTGCGTCCACCCTAGTGTCCCACTTATAAAAGATGGTGATGGGGAGGGGAAGAGGAAAGAACGGGTTCACGGTCCTCATTGGTCCAGGAGGTGGGGAGCGGTTGAGTGGAATGAGGGGTGGGGAATGAGGGGAGGGGCCAGTGGGAGAGGGGCTGAGGAGAGGGTTCTTGACCCCACTGTCTCACAGGGGGTTCCCGCCAACATTTTGTCACGTGACGACTACAGAGTTAGATCATGACGAATATAAGTAGAACAATTGCGTGGGTAATCCCCTAGGTGATCTTGATCAATTGCCGGTGGTTCCCCAGGGAAGAGGGAGTGTAGGCGCCAAGTCGCCCAAGCTGGTAACCTGTGGCCAGGCGTGTAACATGACACCGGATGCGATAAGATTTTTATCAGGCACCGGACGCCCAGTGGATAACTACTAACGTGACGATGACGAAGATGTGGAGAACAAATGGAAAAAATTCAAATGCATCGTTCCTTATGCCCTATACACGTATGTCCCGAGTAAGGTTTTAAGGGATGGGAAAGATTCACCATCGTTTAATAGCCATGTTAGAAAAGCGGTACGTAAACAAAGAGCACTTCATCTCAGATTCAAGAGAAGTAAAAACCTAGCTGACAAACAAAAGCTGAAAGAAGAGAAAATGAGCTTAAGGAGAGCAATGAGAGAAGCGTTCAATGATTTCGAAAGTGAGATGTTGTCAACCGACCTGAGTGAAAACCCTAAGAGATTTTGGTCGTATGTAAAATCAGTAAGTGGGTCAAAATCATCTATTCATTCTCTCAGCGACAATACCGGCACCGAAACAGAGAGAAGGCCGAAATACTGAATTGGGTCTTCCGAAGTTGTTTCACCGCGGAAGATCGTAACACTGTTCCTCCTTTCAATCGTCGTGCGAACGTCGAAATGGCACATATTGAGATAACCGATCGCGGAACTGAAAAGCAGCTACAATCACTTAGTAGTGGAAAGGCTTCAGGAACAGATGAGATACCTATAAGATTCTATAAAGATTATGCGAAAGAACTTGTTCCCCTTCTAGCAGTAATTTACCGTAGAACGCTTGAGAAACGAAAGGTACCTGACGAGTGGTGAAAAGTGCAGGTCACTCCCATTTTTAAGAAAGGCGGTAAGACAAATGGTTAAAATGGCTCTAAGCACTATGGGACTTAACATCTGTGGCCATCAGTCCCCTAGACTTAGAACGACTAAAACTTATCTAACCTAAGAACATCACACACATCCATTCCCCAGGCAGGATTCGAACCTGCGACCGTAGCAGCAGAGCGGTTCCGAACTGAGGCGCCTAGAACCGCTCGGCTACAGAGGCTGGTTGCCGAGACAGACCCACACAGTTATACACCTATATCGTTGAGGTCAACCTGTTGCAGAATTATGGAACATGTTTTATACTCAAAAATTATGAGGTTCTTGGAAAATGAACAGCTCCTCTATAAAAATCAACATGGATTCCGCAAACGGAGATCCTGCGAAACTCCGCTCGCTCTGTTCCTCCCTGAGATCCACAGCGCAGTGGACAACGGCGCTCTGGCTGATGCCGTGCTCTTTGATCTTAGTAAGGCATTTGACACCGTCCCGCACTGCCGTTTAATGAAAAAATACGAGCTTACGGAGTATCGGAGCAGACCTGCGATTGGATTCAAGACTGTCTTGCAGATACAACTCAACAGGTCGCTCTTAACGGAACTAAATCGACAGATGTAAAGGTAGTGTCCAGAGTACCACAGCGAGGTGTAATAGGACCGTTGCTGTTCACAATATATATAAATGATGCAGTAGAAAGCGTCGGATGCTCTTTAAGGCTATTCGCAGATGATGAAGTTGTTTATACCCAAACAGCAAAGCCAGAAAATAGTAACAATCTGCAGAACGACCTGCAGAGAATTGATGAACGGTGCAGACTCTGGCAGTTAACCCTCAGTGTAAATAAATGTAACATACATAGGAAAAGAAATCCACTACCGTACAGCAACACTATTGATGACAAACAGCTGGAGACAGTGTCTGCCGTAAAATATCTAGGCGTAACTATCCAGAGCGACCTTAAGTGGAATGACCATATAAAACAGATAGTGAGAAAAGCAGACACCAGACTCAATCGGAAGAACCTTAAGGAAATGTAACTCATCTACGAAAGAAGTGGCTTATAAGGCACTTGTTCGCCTGATTCTTGAGTATTGTTCATCTATCTGGGACCCCTATCACGTAGGAGATACAGAAGATGGAATGAAGAGCGGCGCGTTTCGTCACGGGATTGTTTAGCTGGCGAGAGCGCGTTACGGATATGTTAAACAAACTCCACTGGCAGGCGTTACAAGAGAGGCGTTGTGCATCACGGAGAGATTTACTACTGAAGTTTCGGGACAGCACTTTTCAGGAGCCGCGCGGTGTAGCTGTGCGGTCTGAGGCGCCTTGCCACGGTTCGCGCGGCTATCCCCGTCAGAGGTTCGAGTTCTCCCTTGGGCGTTGGTGTGAGTGTTGTCCTTGGCGTAAATTAGTTTAAGTTAGATTGAGTAGTATGTAAGCCTAGGGACCGATGACCACAGCAATTTGGTCCCATAGCACTTACCACAAATTTCCTATTTACTTTTCAGGAGGAGTCAGACAACACACTGATTCTCCCCCACATACATCTCGCATATGACCACGAGGAGAAAATTCGAGAAATTAGAGCCAATATAGAGGCTTACCGACAATCATTCTTCCCACGCACCGGAGTGGTACAGGGTTGCAGAGATCAGATAGTGGTAAAGAAAGTACACCCCGCCACACACCATTAGGTGGCTTGCGGAGTATGATGTAGATGTAACGTTCGCCCAGGCTTCCAGGGGACCAGCGGTAGTAACAGATGGTACCACGTCAACTATTGCACCACGTGTGCGTTATTGCGGACCGCCTGAATTCATTTAAGCTTCATGTCTTGTCCAGCGGCAATGGCACCTTCCAATAGGGTAACAGTTCCTGTCACAAGGCTTGAGTCGTAGTACAGTGGTTTGAGTGAAATGGCACTAACTCGTGTTCATATCTTGGCTACCAAATTCAGCTCATCTAAAACCGATGGAACACACCTGAGACGCAATTGGACGACAGCTCCACACCGACAAATTAATGGCCTGAAATTTATGACAATTTGCGGCGGGGCGGAGTCGTTCTACTTTCTTTCGTCTCCTTACTCTCTCTGTCACTTTCATCGAACAGTTCACCTACCTCTATATTTCTTCCTTCCGATGTCCCTTTACTCTGCAGTAGTAGATACAAGCTAGGCAGTGTAAAGCAGCGTTGATGAAACCACTACATAATATCCACACACGGGCCGCGTAACTCAAGTTGCAGATCAGTTCCTGTAAGTTCATATTCCAATATTTCGGGCGTTGGAGGATGCAGTTTAATTTCAGTAAGCATTTGAAAATTACATGGAACGGCTGTTTAATCTTAATTAAGCACATGAAATGGCTATCAAGTCCGTATTTAATAATGTAAAGGCTCAATCATTCCGAGTTCACAGTCTATATAACATATTATCACACGAAAAAGCAGCCAGAATTTCTGCATGTCCGACCCGATTACATTTGCGGTCTAACAGTCACTGACCCACCACCAGTATTAGCGAGTTGAATATACGGTCGTTTCAGTGGTCCACTGTGTCAGAAGTGCTCGCCAAAGTATTCCATAAAGAACACGGAATATGTCACGCGGAATTGTCTCTACGACCATAGGATCGCACGCTTATAAGACTGCAATAAATTAGTTCCGAAACATCACAAAATGTTCGTGACTTAAACCGCTCTAGTCATGACACGCTCTATTTGAAATGATCTCACTAGCTCTTCATTTTACATACTATTTTCGCGGAGACATCTAACGTGGTGTTACTCGGAAGCAGGTTAGCGAGCGACTATTTCGATGCTCCTCTCCTGTCTGCCTATCTAACTACACTCCTGGAAATTGAAATAAGAACACCGTGAATTCATTGTCCCAGGAAGGGGAAACTTTATTGACACATTCACATTCCTGGGGTCAGATACATCACATGATCACACTGACAGAACCACAGGCACATAGACACAGGCAACAGAGCATGCACAATGTCGGCACTAGTACAGTGTATATCCACCTTTCGCAGCAATGCAGGCTGCTATTCTCCCATGGAGACGATCGTAGAGATGCTGGATGTAGTCCTGTGGAACGGCTTGCCATGCCATTTCCACCTGGCGCCTCAGTTGGACCAGCGTTCGTGCTGGACGTGCAGACCGCGTGAGACGACGCTTCATCCAGTCCCAAACATGCTCAATGGGGGACAGATCCGGAGATCTTGCTGGCCAGGGTAGTTGACTTACACCTTCAAGAGCACGTTGGGTGACACGGGATACATGCGGACGTGCATTGTCCTGTTGGAACAGCAAGTTCCCTTGCCGGTCTAGGAATGGTAGAACGATGGGTTCGATGACGGTTTGGATGTACCGTGCACTATTCAGTGTCCCCTCGACGATCACCAGTGGTGTACGGCCAGTGTAGGAGATCGCTCCCCACACCATGACGCCGGGTGTTGGCCCTGTGTGCCTCGGTCGTATGCAGTCCTGATTGTGGCGCTCACCTGCACGGCGCCAAACACGCATACGACCATCATTGGCACCAAGGCAGAAGCGACTCTCATCGCTGAAGACGACACGTCTCCATTCGTCCCTCCATTCACGCCTGTCGCGACACCACTGGAGGCGGGCTGCACGATGTTGGGGCGTGAGCGGAAGACGGCCTAATGGTGTGCGGGACCGTAGCCCAGCTTCATGGAGACGGTTGCGAATGGTCCTCGCCGATACCTCAGGAGCAACAGTGTCCCTAATTTGCTGGGAAGTGGCGGTGCGGTCCCCTACGGCACTGCGTAGGATCCTACGGTCTTGGCGTGCATCCGTGCGTCGCTGCGGTCCGGTCCCAGGTCGACGGGCACGTGCACCTTCCGCCGACCACTGGCGACATCGATGTACTGTGGAGACCTCACGCCCCACGTGTTGAGCAATTCGGCGGTACGTCCACCCGGCCTCCCGCATGCCCACTATACACCCTCGCTCAAAGTCCGTCAACTGCACATACGGTTCACGTCCACGCTGTCGCGGCATGCTACCAGTGTTAAAGACTGCGATGGAGCTCCGTATGCCACGGCAAACTGGCTGACACTGACGGCGGCGGTGCACAAATGCTGCGCAGCTAGCGCCATTCGACGGCCAACACCGCGGTTCCTGGTGTGTCCGCTGTGCCGTGCGTGTGATCATTGCTTGTACAGCCCTCTCGCAGTGTCCGGAGCAAGTATGGTGGGTCTGACACACCGGTGTCAATGTGTTCTTTTTTCCATTTCCAGGAGTGTATCTGCACGCGGGAACCGCTTAATTCTGATTGGCAATTGATCTGAATGACCAATCAGAATGATCCTTCCAGATTATTCTCGCAGCAAAACTTGCCTCAGCCAACCACTAATCAGCCATTTACGTCATTACAATTCCAATTTCTAATGTATTGTTTGGCCGGCCGCGGTGGTCTAGCGGTTCTGGCGCTGCAGTCCGGAACCGCGGGACTGCTACGGTCGCAGGTTCGAATCCTGCCTCGGGCATGGCTGTGTGTGATGTCCTTAGGTTAGTTAGGTTTAAGTAGTTCTAAGTTCTAGGGGACTTATGACCTAAGATGTTGAGTCCCATAGTGCTCAGAGCCATTTGAACCATTTAATGTATTGTTTAATAAAATGAAACGAAATGCAAAGTAATCTTTGAATTAATATAGAAACTTATTCCGCTTCAGACTTTTATTCTGGCTGCTCTCTTAGCAAAAGCAAGCACACATCGACGTACGTCATCACAATCGTGGTTGCAACACAATTTTCCCACGGTTCAATTTTATAAGATTTTACAAAAAAATTATATTATAATGTTGAGTGGTTTTTATACTACAAAATGCAATGTAACTACAGTTTTGAAAAGAAAATTCCAATTAAGTAATTTTATACACTGCGAACTTTGTTATGACTTCAGATGCTAATAAAAGACAATCTGTTCTTGTTCCTAACTGAATTTTAAAATATAAATGTCGGTTTTAGGACATTTCGGTAATTTTCTCAGTCTCCGTAACTATAACAGCTAAAAATCTGAAATTTTGACAGGACCCTTTCCTTAATTACAAAAGATTGCCTACCAAGTTGGAACAAAATCGGATTATAATTACTATGGTTTATTTAAATTCGTAGGGGGTATGAATTTGCGTGCCAACTGAATGTTAGTGAGACCTTTCTAACGGCTGGTAGCGTCAGCTGCGCTGTGAGTCAGAGCGAAGGAAAAACTTAGCCATCCTGAAGCCACCGTGCTACACGGCTGCGTGTCTACTGCATCGAATGTTATTTCGTAATAACTTGCTACGTTACAAATCGTGTGACCAGTGAGGGTACATCTGGTCCAACGTACCTCAGCAGACCTATCACTCGTGCGCAGGGGTACTTCTGTATTGTGATCAAAAAAATGGTTCAAATGGCTCTGAGCACTATGGGACTTAACATCGATGGTCATCAGTCCCCTAGAACTTAGTACTTAAATCTAACTAACCTAAGGACATCACACAACACCCAGCAACCATCACGAGGCAGAGAAAATCCCTGACCCCGCCGGGAATCGAACCCGGGAACCCGGGCGTGGGAAGCGAGAACGCTACCGCACGACCACGAGATGCGGGCTGTGATGGTTCAAATGGCTCTGAGCACTATGGGACTCAACTGCTGAGGTCATAAGTCCCCTAGAACTTAGAACTACTTAAACCTAACTAACCTAAGGACAACACACACATCCATGCCCGAGGCAGGATTCGAACCTGCGACCGTAGCGGTCGCGCGGTTCCAAACTGTAGCGCCAGAACCGCTCGGCCACCAGCGGCCGGCTGTTTTGTGATACAAGGAGGAGCAACACCAGGTGGTCGTAATGTTTTGGACCATCGGTGTATGTCTGAAAAGCAACACGTGATGATAGTTACTAATTGCAAACGCAGTGCCATAACCAGCACAGAATTCACTGGTAAACGAATCGTTGACGAAACACTGACCAACCTGTGATATAATCGCGAATAGAAACCCATGAAAAATTCAATTTGTTCCTTTAATACCAGTCTATCACCGGAAAACTGTCGTAAAACTATACATTTCATTCCTCGGAGATCATGTACAGATCCGTCAGAAAAATGGAAGTCAAACAGAACTTAAGGGCAATCTACGTCTTGTAAACAATAGATTATAACTTCCTGAAAAGATACCAACTTATTAGACACAGAATACATGAGCTTAGAAAATATAACGTCACATACCTGTTTAAAACATATACTAGTATAATAATGTCATGGAGGCAGCGTCAAGCGATATAAATAAAATTAGCTAGGTTTCGGTCAAACAGAACTCATAATATACAGCGAACTAGGCCTCAGTGCCTACAGAGTCATTATGAAGGGGGCTAGTGTTCGCAGCTAAATGGGTGTGGTTATGACTAAATATGCAAATACTCAGTTAAGTAAAAACCGTACAATCAGGTAAAACGACTGTTCTGGAATTGCAACGTGTTATAAGTTGATACAGTAATAAAATGAAATCCGTTAAAAACGTAAATGATATTAATTTATTTTTAAATTAGTAAATAAACAATGGGGACGTGACAATATGCGATCTCAAAAAACGATGGTGGTAACTTTGGACAGCACTAATAATGTACCCTGCATCAAGTTTGAGGAACTAACAATATCAACTAACAATGATGAAATAAATAATAAAAAGAAGCCAAGCGAACAAAACTTGACACCGGAATAAGAAATCAGCGACCTCTTTTGACGTAACCGCGGGGTTACGGCATAAGGAAGTAACGTATTTAATTTTATTGGTGTAACAATTTACAATACATTTTAATTCCAGAACAGTTTTAGTTTTACGCAGTTGTGTTTTTTGTAGGTGCCTGTATATCTGTCAAATATGAGTACAGTGCAGCAGCGGCACCTCACAGATTAATGTTACGAAAACTTTTTTTTTATATCTGAACTGCCCACCCCAGTTTGTTGTGGCGAAAGAGTACACCCTGGCGAATTTGGGGCCTATTTCTCGCCATATTATTAGTTATCATCGACAATTCTTAGATGATTCTGTTTATCTTCTGTTGACGCAACTTCTATCACCAATAGTTAATTTCTGTTTGAAAAATTTTGCGTTGCTTGTGCAAGGGGACATGAAATTAATATTTTGATTGAGGACCTAAGAGTCCATACGTCAATATTTACGCAATCTGCACAGATAAACGAGGGTGCGGCCTTCAGTTTTCTCGAAGACTACTAGAAGTGCCTGGCTGTTGGCTTTTGTCTTTTACCGTCTTCATTTTGTCATGTAAACGTCGTTCTCCGTTGCTCTAAATAATTCTTAACATAGTGACCTAACTTTCCCTCAAAATGTTCTAAATACTTTCTTACAATACCAGGCCACATATATTTATGTTGACTAGTATCGCACGTGGTCGAAACTCGACCAATTGAGTCATTGAACCCGATTTGTGATAACAAATGTTAGGTATCTTAAAGTGATACGCTCCACATGAAACTGTTGGTGAAATTTTAGCTTCAGAGCTAAAGCATAGCAAATACTGCGTTGTAGCTATGAGTATTCTTGAAATATGTCCTTGATTTCCTTTCAGTTGTTCGATGATTTGATGTCCTTGATACAGTGCGCTGAAAAATAAATTTTGTGTTTACGGCGGCAAATTCAAATGGTTCAAATGGCTCTGAGCACTGCTGAGGTCATCAGTACCCTAGAACTTAGTACTTAAACCTCACTAACCTAAGAACATCACACACATCCATGCCCGAGGCAGGATTCGAACCTGCGACCGTAGCGGTCGCGCGGCTACAGACTGTAGCGCCTAGAACCGCTCGGCCACTCCGGCCGGCGCGGCAAATTCACTTTTCCCTTATAACAACACAATGCGAATGCCGTTGTATCGCGTAAAGTATCCTCAGATGTAGGATGATTTGCATTAAAAAATCTGCACTGTAAATTCATCAAACTGCAATTGTTGTTGTTGTGGTCTTCAGTCCTGAGACTGGTTTGATGCAGCTCTCCATGCTAATCTATCCTGTGCAAGCTTCTTCATCCCCCAGTACCTACTGCAACCTACATCCTTCTGAATCTGCTTAGTGTATTCATCTCTTGGTCTCCCCCTACGATTTTTACCCTCCACGATGCCCTCCAATACTAAATTGGTGATCCCTTGATGCCTCAGAACATGTCCTACCAACCGATCCCTTCTTCTGGTCACGTTGTGCCACAAACTCCTCTTCTCCCCAATCCTATTCAGTACCTCCTCATTAGTTATGTGATCTACCCATCTAATCTTCAGCATTCTTCTGTAGCACCACATTTCGAAAGCTTCTATTCTCTTCTTGTCCAAACTATTTACCGTCCATGTTTCACTTCCATACATGGCTACAATCGATACAAATACTTTCAGAAACGACTTCCTGACACTTAAATCTATACTCGATGTTAACAAATTTCTCTTCTTCAGAAACGCTTTCCTTGCCATTGCCACTCTACATTTTATATCCTCTCTACTTCCCCAAGTAGCAAAACTCCATTACTACTTTAAGTATCTCATTTCCTAATCTAATACCCTCAACATCACCCGACTTAATTCGACTACATTCCATTATCCTCGTTTTGCTTTTGTTGATGTTCATCTTATATCCTCCCTTCAAGACACCATCCATTCCGTTCAACTGCTCTTCCAAGTCCTTAGCTGTCTCTGACAGAATTACAATGTCCCTGGCGAACCTCAAAGTTTTTATTTCTTCTCCATGGATTTTAATACATACTCCGAATTTTTCTTTTGTTTCCTTTACTGCTTGCTCAATATACAGATTGAATAACATCGGGGAGAGGCTACAACCCTGTCTTACTCCCTTCCCAACCGCTGCTTCCCTTTCATGTCCCTCGACTCTTATAAATTGTAAATAGCCTTTCGCTCCCTGTATTTTACCGCTGCCACCTTTAGAATTTGAAAGAGAGTATTCCAGTCAACATTGTCAAAAGCTTTCTCTAAGTCTACAAATGCTAGAAACGTAGGTTTGCCTTTCCTTAATCTTTCTTCTAAGGTAAGTCGTAAGGTCAGTATTGCATCACGTATTCCAGTATTTCTACGGAATCCAAACTGATCTTCCCCGAGGCCGGCTTCTACTAGTTTTTCCATTCGTGTGTAAAGAATTCGTGTTAGTATTTTGCAGCTGTGGCTTATTAAACTGATTGTCCGGTAATTTTCACATCTGTCAACACCTGCTTTCTTTGGGATTGGAATTATTATATTCTTCTTGAAGTCTGAGGGTATTTCACGTGTTTCATACATCTTGCTCACCAGATGGTAGAGTTTTGTCGGGACTGGCTCTCCCAAGGCCGTCAGTAGTTCCAATGGAATGTTGTCTACTCCGGGGGCCTTGTTTCGACTCTTCACGCAGTATCGTATCTCCCATTTCATCTTCATCTACATCCTCTTTCATTTCCATAATATTGTCCTCAAGTACATCGCCCTTGTATAGACCCTCTATATACTCCTTCCACCTTTCTGCTTTCCCTTCTTTGCTTAGAAGTGGGTTTCCATCTGAGCTCTTGATGTTCATACAAGTGGTTCTCTTATCTCAAAAGGTCTCTTTAATTTTCCTGTAGGCAGTATCTATCTTACCCCTAGTGAGAAAAGCCTCTACATCCTTACATTTGTCCTCTAGCCATCCCTGCTTAGCCATTTTGCACTTCCTGTCGATCTCATTTTTGAGACGTTTGTATTCCTTTTTGCCTGCTTCATTTACTGCATTTTTATATTTTCTCCTTTCATCAATTAAATTCAATATTTCTTCTGTTACCCAAGGATTTCTACTAGCCTTCGTCTTTTTACCTAGTTGATCCTCTGCTGCCTTCACTACTTCATCCCTCAAAGCTACCCATTCCTCTTCTACTGTATTTCTTTCCCCCATTCCTGTCAATTGTTCCCTTATGCTCCCCCTGAAACTCTGTACAACCTCTGGTTGTTTCAGTTTATCCAGGTCCCATCTCCTTAAATTCCCACCTTTTTGCAGTTTCTTCAGTTTTAATCTACAGGTCATAACCAATAGATTATGGTCAGAGTCCACATATGCCCCTGGAAATGTCTTACAATTTAAAACCTGGTTCCTAAATCTCTGTCTTACCATTATATAATCTATCTGATACCTTTTAGTATTCCAGGGTTCTTCCATGTATACAACCTTCTATCATGATTCTTAAACCAAGTGTTAGCTATGATTAAGTTGTGCTCTGTGCAAAATTCTACCAGGCGGCTTCCTCTTTCATTTCTTAGCCCCAGTCCATATTCACCTACTATGTTTCCTACACTCGAATTCCAGTCACCCATGACTATTAAATTTTCGTCTCCCTTCACTATCTGAATAATTTCTTTTATTTCATCATACATTTCTTGAATTTCTTCGTCATCTGCAGAGCTAGTTGGCATATAAACTTGTACTACTGTAGTAGGTGTGGGCTTCGTATCTATCTTGGCCACAATAATGCGTTCACTATGCTGTTTGTAGTAGCTTACCCGCATTCCTGTTTTCCTATTCATTATTAAACCTACTCCTGCATTACCCCTATTTGACTTTGTGTTGATAACTCTGTAGTCACCTGACCAGAAGTCTTGTTCCTCCTGCCACCGAACTTCACTAATTCCCACTATATCTAACTTTAACCTATCCATTTCCCTTTTAAAAATTTCTAACCTACCTGCCCGATTAAGGGATCTGACATTACACTCTCCGATCCGTAGAACGCCAGTTTTCTTTCTCCTGATAACGACATCCTCTTGAGTAGTCCCCGCCCGGAGATCCGAATGGGGGACTATTTTACCTCCGGAATATTTTACCCAAGAGGACGCCATCATCATTTAATCATACAGTGAAGCTGCATGCCCTCGGGAAAAATTACGGCCGTAGTTTCCCCTTGCTTTCAGACGTTCGCAGTACCAGCACAGCAAGGCCGTTTTGGTTATTGTTACAAGGCCAGATCAGTCAATCATCCAGACTGTTGCCCTTGCAACTACTGAAAAGGCTGCTGCCCCTCTTCAGGAACCACACGTTTGTCTGGCCTATCAACAGATACCCCTCCGTTGTGGTTGTACCTACGGTACGGCTATCTGTATCGCTGAGGCACGCAAGCCTCCCCACCAACGGCAAGGTCCATGGTTCATGGAGGGGAAACTGCAATTATTGCACTCAAAATTATTTCCAATTACGTTCTTTGAACGCGTAAGTGTATCTTTCCAAATATCAACGGTATTATCAGCATGAATGCCCACATTATTACCATTAATTTTTCTACGGAAAGCTGTCTATAGCTCTTTGCCTTTCACTCCAACTGTGGTGTCACCGCCAGACACCACACGTGCTAGGTGGTAGCCTTTAAATCGGCCGCGGTCCAATAGTATACGTCGGACCCGCGTGTCGCCGCTGTCAGTAATTGCAGACCGAGCGCCACCACACGGCAGGTCTAGAGAGACGTCCTGGCACTCGCCCCAGTTGTACAGCCGAATTTGCAAGGAACGGTTTACTGACAAATACGCTCTCATTTGCCGAGATGATAGTTAGCATAGCCTTCAGCTACATTTGCTACGACCTAGCAAGGCGCCGTATTCAATTGATATTGAGATTCCATTAATGTATCATCAAGAGAGATGTTCTACAAATGTGGATTAAAGTTAAGTACTTCAGAAGCTACGTACTTTACAGCATTCATTACGTATCCTGTTTCAGACCTCACGCCAGCCTGCGTGAGTTTAAGCGCGTGCCTTTCGGCTTCCTCTCATTGTGTCTAGGCTGTCTTGTCTAGACACAACACCAACCCTTTAGTGTTCTTCTTCGAGGCGTAGCTTAAAACAAATATAGTTTCCGTATAACAAGGGAAGTCGTAGCGATACAAAATAACGAAACTGAAAATTAAGATCACGTCAAATTTTTTCGTGACGGCAGCAAACGAACTCAAAGTTAGTTCTGTTTGCTCTTAGAAAGAAGTAAGTGCAAAAACAACGTCAACGAACAACGTTTGTTGCCCCCGACAGCTTCGTTACTACGTTTCGTGTTCCACTGCTGACAACATCAACGAGATAGCACTTTTGGCACTCTAGATGGACTGTATACGTGTGTTACTGCAAATGAACTGTCTGCAACATTAAAACATGAACATCCCTAGAATGCGATGTCACGAAACATCGTTACTTTCATGCGTCATTTCTAGCATAGTAACTGATCGGTACGCAAGGCAGAAACTGGTAATACTTCAATTTTCGATCCTCACGTATTGGAGATTTTAATGCGTGGTAGAGAAGGTATCATCAGAATTATGAATATGAAAACATATACTTCCTTTTATCACTCTTAACTTTGCACACACATGACTTTTTATTTTTGCTCATCTGTGACGAAGTACTTTTTGAAGTTTCATTTGCCTCTGTGAATGATTAATGTTAAAAATCTGTAATTCAGTTTTCATGTTCACGTATTAATAGTGTGATAATCATTGTGCTGCTTGTTCCATTTTCCAGCTGTTTGCGGGAGAAACGCTACATTTCGGCATGACGCCCATTGGTGAGACTTTTTTGCTGATTTTCAATATCTTTTTTCTCTTATTGTACAATCTGAATCTGCAGACATTCGAACAGGAACTAATTACGCAGCAAAGCTGGGCAATTAGATAGCGATACGCAATTAGCATTTTCAAAAATTCCGTCGGTCTACATCTGTAGTAGCGCTCCTCTCAACACACAGTTATTTAGTGAGAGGAGGTAGAAGCCAACTCACACACTTTGGCTTTAGTATATTATCATGTGGTTCAAATGGTTCAAATGGCTCTGAGCACTATGGGACTTAACTTCTGAGGTCATCAGTCCCCTAGAACTTAGAACTACTTAAACCTAACTAACCTAAGGACATCACACACATCCATGCCCGAGGCAGGATTCGAACCTGCGACCGTAGCGGTCGCGCGGTTCCAGAGTGTAGCGCCTAGAGCCGCTCGGCCACCCCGGCCGGCTATTACCATATGTTTTAAACAGATGTGTGTCGTGTGGTATCAACGTTCGATACCACACTTGTTAGGGGTTGCTGTTATCGACCGCGGTCGGTACTGGTATCGCTGGACCCGCGAGTCGAAACTAGCGCCGCTCCGCGGCTTGCAACACGTCCCTAGAGTGCCCTCGGCCACTCTTGTTCTGGACGTCTGATAGGAAAGTTGTATAGCCTTCAGCTGATAGGAAAGAACCTCTAACATGGTGCTTAGTTAATGGCCTATATGATGCCTGTATAGCCCTCTGTTTGCAATTATATTCATTCTGACTATGAAGACTCCTGTACCACCAGTTAAGTACAATATATTATCTTTACCAACGACTTCTAATTATTTTAGTCGTTGCAGACCCAGACCGTCTGTATAGGCAAAGAAGAGATTTGTATGTTTCTATTCAGTATAGGCCACCAGTCATTCAACATTGACGACGATTCGTTCGTCGTCATCGTAACATGTCGTATCATTTAAGCTCATGTATTCTACACAGGGTGATCCTTATTAACGTTTAAAACCCCGAAACGAAGTAGATGGGGACGAGAGAAGTAATTTAACACAAGACTCATGGTGGAGGAAATGTCAGGAAGTACCCAAAAGTGGATGACAAGTGTTGAACGTATGACGTCACCAGATGACGTATCTCGCCGTACGTGTAGCAGTTGGGCCTGTCGAACCTGCCACCGCCAGTGCTACACATCGCTCCACTGGATACTTCGTTTTTTAAACACCTTTTGTAAATGTGGTCTGTTGTCAACTTAGAAGTTACAAAATTACCATCCTCGCTGTAACCAAACAAAAGCTATTATTATTTAGTGTTTTTTTTCTTTTTGTGCCTTCTTTTGTTTACAGAGTTTAATTAGGAAATAACACACAGATCAATCACTGGTAGCAGTGCACTTCGGAAGCCTACATTTATTTACTTGGGACGCAATTCACTAGATTTTTGTTGTAGTGTAAGGTGACTATTATTTCGCACCTTACAAGCACCCATCCACATACTTTGCCGTGATCTACAAACACAATTAGGTATCATGTGATAGGTTGTACATCGTATATATAAATATATAAAGTAGACTCACATTGTCATGTAAGCCTTGTGAATAATTGTTAACGCTTATTGCACGAAAGGGGACGGAGTGTCTTCATTATCACACTAGTAGAGGTTGGAACGACAGTGGAAATGAAACGGCAGGCGGAACTCAAGTCCTGGGCTGGAGGCTGACACAGGTGTGTTGGTCCTGCTTAAACACAGGAAGTAGCAAGGCGTACGTTGAGGCACCTGAGTGCTGGGGCGCAATAGAGTCGCGACCGGCCAGTGTTCTAGACGGACTGGAAGGATTGTACTTCGGAAACTACGAAAATCTTGCATGCAGCTGAGAGGAAGCGCCACCTCGGAAACCATGCACGCTGGGTTATTTCCAAGGACTTTTACTCAGAAGCGTACCATTGTACGAGTATAGGTTTTTCCTCGCAAACTTTCCGCTCTGGACGACGAAAGACTAAAATATGGTTCGTCGGCGTTCGGAAGAATCTGTAGAGAGGGAGAATATTCCGTGGTTTCGGGAGTACGATTCGTTTTTGGAATTACGAGGTTGGGAAGCCGAGTATTGCTGGGAGGCCAGCAGTGGAGAGAGGAAGTCTTCCGTTGTGAGCACCCGTGTGTGACGATCGCTCGAAATCAGCTTTGTTGGTACGGACGGACTTGCTGTCTTTGCTCTCAGTACTGTTGCGAACCTATACGATTCTGGACTTCACCTCCGGGTTGGAAGTCGTTGTCGAGTAAGCATTCAGTAACTGAGAGCACTTCCTCTGCCTGTACGTATGTTGAGACGTTATCCGAACTCCGTCCTTGTGGCCGGGAGTTCGCGTTTCTCGTCTGTGGAACCCAGAGATGAGAATACAGTATTAGAGTGTACTAGTCAGAGGACCGCCTTCTGCCGTCCTAGCGTTTGAAAGAGTTTATTTGTGGCTGGAGTTCTTCCATCGTCGCAGACGAATACGACAACCATCACTTCGACGCATCGGATGCAGTACATAGATGATATCGCAAACTGCTTCGGCTTATTAGGGCTATAAAAGCTGAACAGCTGTGATCATGTTAGTTTATTTCCACTGAGGTTCCACACCACTGTAGATCTAATTTGAAAGCAGTGTCTTCTAGTATTTGGTATGTAGATGAAGTCAGTCATTTCGCGTTATTGATATTAGACCGAGCAGTCATAATAAGGGGCAGAGTTGGAAAATTGATTAGTAATTTTACTTGGGAAATGTAAACTTTGTAATCTAACGTTTTTTTTTAATCTACCATAAATGTAAGCAGGCACAACGTTTATCATTTAGTACGATTAGTTGCCTTCATTATTCATTTATGTTTGGATTGTAATTTATAGAATTAAGAGATTCAAAGATCTGCTTGGGTAATCAGACATCTTCATGTAGCGTTTATTATTTTCCGTTGGCACATTCATTTTACACCAGCCTGGCGTAGCACCTAGGAGTAGTTAGCAATTAACCAGTGGAGACAGTGACATAGGTAAATAAAATAATAAGGCTCTGAGCACTATGGGACTTAACATCTGAGGTCATCAGTCCCCTAGAACTTAGAACTACTTAAACCTAACTAAACTAAGGACATCACACACATCCATGCCCGAGGCAGGATTCGAACCTGCGACCGTAGCGGTCGTGCGGTTCCAGACTGTAGCGCCTTTAACCGCTCGGCCACTTCGGCCGGCAAAATAATAAGTCTTGCGTCAATATATACAAATAATTGTGTAACACAATGCAAAAAGACACTGCCTGCCAGACGCAGGACTCGAACCTCGAGCCCCCCGCATGCAGGCCCGGAACCACACCGATGTGACTACTTGACTTGGCTTGGAATGACAAGGTGTGACAGATCAATAGCCTCAGCGCTCTGTATTCGGTGAGGTACGTCATCTGATCACGTTAGAAGTTCAACAGATGTCATGCAGTTTTTCCGGTATTTTCCGACATTTGCGGCCCCATGTGTCTCATATTAAATTAATTCTCTCACCGTCATATAGTTCGCTTCGGGGGTTTTAAATGTTAATATGTATCACCTTATACACTATGAGATCAGAAATATCCGGACACCCCCAAGAACATACGTTTTTCATATTAGGTGCATCGTACTGCCAAGTACTGCCAGGTACTCCATATCAGCGACCTCAGCAGTCATTAGAGAGCAGCATGGGGCGTTCCGTGGAACTCACGGACTTCGAACGTGGCTAGGTGATTAGGTGCCACTTGTGTCATACGTCTAAACAATCCTAGGTCCACTGTTTCCGATGTGATAGTGAAGTGGAAACGTGAAGGGACACGTACAGCACAAACGCGTACAGGCCAACCTCATCTGTTGACTGACGGAGACCGCCGACAGTTGAAGAGGGTCGTAATGTGTAATAGGCATACAACTATCCAGACCGTCACACAGGAATTCCAAACTCAATCAGGATCTACTGCAAGTACTATGACAGTTAGGCAGAAGGAGAGAAAACTTGGATTTCATGGTCAAGCGGCTGCTCATAAGCAACACATCACGCCGGTCTTTCAACACGATCGAGCACCTGTTCATAATGCACGGTCTGTGGCGGAGTGGTTACACGACAATAACACCCCTGTAATAGACTGGCCTGCACATAGTTCTGAACTGAATCCTATAGAACACCTTTGGGATGTTTTCGAACGCCGACTTCGTGCCAAGCCTCGCCGACCGGCATCAATACCTCTCCTCAGAGCAGCACTCCGTGAAGAATGGGCTGCCATTCCGCAAGAAACCTTCCAGCACCTGATTGAACGTATGCCTGCGAGACTGGATGCTGTCATCAAGGCTAAGGGTGGGCCAACACCATACTGAATTCCAGAATTACCGATGGAGGGCGCCACGAACTTGTAAGTCATTTTCAGCCAGGTGTCCGGATATTTTTGATCACAAATTAGTACGATGTCATTACTTTTTAATTTCCTTCTTTATGACGTCTGAAGGTGGTCGCTATGGACGGAAATCGATAGAGTGACGACATTTTCTGAGATCATAGAGTGGAATTAAGGAAGCAAAAGTCGTAAGTCGTAATTGTTCGCAATGAACCAGGTTCTGAATTCTGTATGATGGTATTCAGGAATACCCCAGAGACTCGCCATCGTAAAGCGCGATTTTCTTTTTCTTTGGGAGAAGAATAAGCAGGCAGGTGGCTCGCCTGTTGACGACTCGCAGTGACCTCGCCCGCGCCGCTCGTAAACCCAGCGCCCTCCGGGACTGCCCCGCCGCGGTCCGCCTCTTCCGCGTGGGTTAGGCCGGGCATTAACGATCTTAATTTACACCTCCCGGCTCTCGAGGGCTGAGTTTACGGTTAGCGGCTACATGCCGGGCAGCTCGCCGGGCGCGCTTCATTCGCGAGCCCACACACCGCCTCGTCACCTCTCCTCTTTTCTTAGCCGCGGGTTATGACGGGCAGAGGGTGCGGCGTGCGGTTTATGTCCCAGCACAGCCGACCCATCCCCCTCCATTTTCCGTCGCCTGCATTTCGTCACAGTTGTCATGTTGTAGCGTAACAAGACAGCTACGCCACACGGAAGTAGCCGAAAGGCACGCGTTAATCTCACGTAGGCTAGAGAAGTCTGAAACAGGAGACGTAATGAATGCTATAAAGAAAAGTACGTAGCTGCTAGAATACTTAACTTTATTCCATCATTTGTATACAGCATTCTTGATGATACAAGTGAGACTCTATCTTGAAATGGTTAATGGCGCCTTGCTAGGTCGTAGCCATGGACTTAGCTGAAGGCTATTCTAACTGTCTCTCGGCAAATGAGAGAAAGGCTTAGTGTAGTCTCTAGCAACGTCGTCGTACAACTGGGGCGAGTGCTAGTCAGTCTCTCGAGACCTGCCGTGTGTGGTGGCGCTCGGTCTGCGATCCTGACAGTGGCGACACGCGGGTCCGACATGTACTAATGGACCGCGGCCGATTTAAACTACCACCTAGCAAGTGTGGTGTCTGGCGGTGACACCACATGTCAAAATTTAGTTAGTTCGTTATTTGTATGTTTCCTGGCAGTTCTCATATTTTCCATCTGAAGAGCAGGAGTTGGTTGTTGTAAGGTAATAGTTATAAATATTTTAGCATAGATTGAATAGCAATGCGTTTCACGGGTCAAGTTACACTGAGGTGACACAGTTCATGGAATAGCATTACAGATGACCGTAGTACCGCGTACACAAGATATAAAAGGGCAATGCATTAGTGAAGCTGCCATTTCTACTCAGTAAAAATGTTTCTACATCTGCATCTACATCTACATTTATAGTCTGCAAGCCAACCAACGGTGTGTGGCGTAGGGCACTTTACGTGACACTGTCATTACCTCCCTTTCCTGTTCCAATCGCGTATGGTTCGCGGGAAGAACGACTGCCGAAAAGCCTCCGTGCGCGCTCGAATTTCTCTAATTTTACATTCGTGATCTCCTCGGGAGGTATAAGTAGGGGGAAGCAATATATTCGATACCTCATCCAGAAACGCACCCTCTCGAAACCTGGCGAGCAAGCTACACCGCGATGCAGAGCGCCTCTCTTGCAGAGTCTGCCACTTGAGTTTGCTAAACATCACCGTAACGCTTTAACGCTTACCAAATAACCCTGTGACGAAACACGCCGCTCTTCTTTGGAGCTTTTCTTTCTTCTCTGTCAACCCGACCTGGTACGAATCCCACACTGATGAGCAATACTCGAGTATAGGTCGAACGAGTGTTTTGTAAGCCACCTCCTTTGTTGATGGACTACATTTTCTAAGGACTCCCCCAATGAATCTCAACCTGGCACCCGCCTTACCAACAATTAATTTTATATGATCATTCAAAAAAATGGCTCTGAGCACTATGCGACTTAACTGCTGAGGTCATCAGTCGCCTAGAACTTAGAACTAATTAAACCTAACTAACCTAAGGACATCACAAATTGGCCGGCCGCGGTGGTCTAGCGGTTCTGGCGCTGCAGTCCGGAACCGCGGGACTGCTACGGTCGTAGGTTCGAATCCTGCCTCGGGCATGGGTGTGTGTGATGTCCTTAGGTTAGTTAGGTTTAAGTAGTTCTAAGTTCTAGGGGACTTATGGCCTAAGATGTTGAGTCCCATAGTGCTCAGAGCCATTTGAACCATTTGACATCACACACATCCATGCCCGAGGCATGATTCGAACCTGCGACCGTAGCGGTCGCTCGGCTCCAGACTGTAGCGCCTAGAACCGCACGGCCACTCCGGCCGGCATGATCATTCCACTTGAAATAGTTCCGCACGCATACTCCCAGACATTTTACAGGAGTAACTGCTACCACTGTTTGTTCCGCTATCATATAATCATACAATAAAGGATCCTTCTTTCTATGTATTCGCAATACATTACATTTGTCTATGTTGAGGGTCAGTTGCCACTCCCTGCACCAACTGCCTATCCGCTGCAGATCTTCCTGCATTTCGCTACAATTTTCTAATGCTGCAACTTCTCTGTATACTACAGCATCATCCGCGAAAAGCCGCATGGAACTTCAGACACTACCTACTAGGTCATTTATATATATTATGAAAAGCAATGGTCCCATAACACTTCCCTGTGGCACGCCAGAGGTTACTTTAACGTCTGTAGACGTCTCTCCATTGAGAACAACATGCTGTGTTCTGTTTGCTAAAAACTCTTCAATCCAGCCACACAGCTGGTCTGATATTCCGTAGGCTCTTACTTTGTTTATCAGGTGACAGTGCGGAATTGTATCGAACGCCTTCCTGAAGTCAAGGAAAATGGCATCTTCCTGGGAGCCTGTATCTAATATTTTCTGGGTCTCATGAACAAATAAAGCGAGTTGGTACTCACACGATCGCTGTTTCCGCAATCCATGTTGATTCCCACAGAGTAGATTCTGGGTTTCCAGAAATGATATGATACGCGAGCAGAAAACATGTTCTAAAATTCTACAACAGATCGTTGTCAGAGATATAGGTCTACCCTTTTGCGCATCTGCTCGACGACCCTTCTTGAAGACTGGTACTATCTGTGCTCTTTTCCTATCATTTGGAACCTTCCGTTCCTCTAGAGACTTGCGGTACACAGCTGTTAGAAGGCGGGTAAGTTCATTCGCGTACTCTGTATAGAATCGAACTGGTATCCCGTCAGGTCCAGTGGACTTTCCTCTGTTGAGTGATTTCAGTTGCTTTTCAATTCCTTGGAATAGATTATGGCCGCATGGTGGACATTAAGAGACTTTGAACGCGGAACTTTAGTTGGAGCTAGAAGCATGACAGGTTCTATTTCACAATCGTTAGGGAATCCAATTGGGCTCCTTTCGGAGAATGCTGATGCAGTAGCCCCGTACTTAACAATCATATGCAACTGTTCGTTCGCCGAAAGATCCGTACCCAAAGACTGGAAAGTTGCACAGGTCACACCAATATTCAAGAAAAGTAGTAGGAGTAATCCACTAAATTACAGGCCCATATCGTTAACGTTGATATGCAACAGGATTCTAGAACATATACTGTGTTCGAACATTGTGAATTACCTCGAAGAAAACGGTCTATTGACACACAGTCAGCATGGGTTTAGAAAACATCGTTCCTGTGAAACACAACTAGCTCTTTTTTCACATGAAGTGTTTGAGTGCTATTGACAAGAGATTTCAGATCGATTCCGTATTTCTGGTGTTCCGGAAGGCTTTTGACACTGTACCACACATTCGGCTGGTAGTGAAATTGCATACTTAGGGAATATCGTCTCAGTTATGTGACTGGATTCGGGATTTCCTGTCAGAGAGGTCACAGTTCGTAGTAATCGGCGGAAAGTCATCGAGTAAAACAGAAGTGATTTCTGGCGTTCCCCAAGGTAGTGTTATAGGTCCTTTTCTGTTCCTTACTTATACAGGGTGTTACAAAAAGGTACGGCCAAACTTTCAGGAAACATTCCTCACACACAAATACAGAAAAGATGTTATGTGGACATGTGTCCGGAAACGCACAATTTCCATGTTAGAGCTTATTTTAGATTCGCCAGTATGTACTGTACTTCCTCGACTCACCGCCAGTTGGCCCAATTGAAGGAAGGTAATGTTGACTTCGGTGCTTGTGTTGACATGCGACTCATTGCTCTACAGTACTAGCATTAAGCACGTCAGTACGTAGCATCAACAGGTTAGTGTTCATCACGAACGTGGTTTTGCAGTCACTGCAATGTTTACAAATGCGGAGTTGGCAGATGCCCATTTGATGTATGGATTAGCACGGGGCAACAGCCGTGGCGCGGAACGTGTGTATCGAGACAGATTTCCAGAACGAAGGTGTCCCGACAGGAAGACGTTCGAAACAATTGATCGGCGTCTTAGGGAGCACGGAACATTCCAGCCTATGACTCGAGACTGGGGAAGACTTAGAACGACGAGGACACCTGCAATGGACGAGGCAATTTTTCGTGCAGTTGACGATAACCCTAATGTCAGCGTCAGAGAAGTTACTGCTGTACAAGGTAAAATTGACCACGTGACTGTATCGAGAGTGCTACGGGAGAACCAGTTGTTTCAGTACCATGTACAGCGTGTGCAGGCACTATCAGCAGCTGATTGGCCTCCACGGGTACACTTCTGCGAATGGTTCATCCAACAATGTGTCAATCCTCATTTCAGTGCAAATGTTCTCTTTACGGATGAGGCTTCATTCCAACGTGATAAAATTGTAAATTTTCACAATCAACATGTGTGGACTGACGGGAATCCGCAGGCAATTGTGCAACCACGTCATCAACACGGATTTTCTGTGAACGTTTGGGCAGGCATTATTGGTGATGTCTTGATTGGGCCCCATGTTCTTCCACCTACGCTCAATGGAGCACGTTATCACGATTTCATACGGATACTCCACCTGTGCTGCTAGAACATGTGCCTTTACAAGTATGACACAACATGTGGTTCATGCACGATGGAGCTCCTGCACATTTCAGTCGAAGAGTTCGTACGCTTCTCAACAACAGTTTCGGTGACCGATGGATTGGTAGAGGAAGACCAATTCCATGGCCTCTACGCTCTCCTGACCTCAACCCTCTTGACTTTCATTTATGGGGGTATTTGAAAGCTCTTGTCTACGCAACCCCGGTACCAAATGTAGAGACTCTTCGTGCTCGTATTGTGGACGGCTGTGATACAATACGCCATTCTCCAGGGCTGCATCAGCGCATCAGGGATTGCATGCGACGGAGGGTGGATGCATGTATCCTCGCTAACGAAGGATATTTTGAACATTTCGTGGTACAAAGTGTTTGAAGTCACGCTGGTACGTTCTGTTGCTGTGTGTTTCCATTCCATGATTAATGTGATTTGAAAATAAGTAATAAAATGAGCTCTAACATGGAAAGTAAGCGTTTCCGGACACATGTCAACATAACATATTTTCTTTCTTTGTGTGTGAGGAATGTTTCCTGAAAGTTTGGCCGTACCTTTTTGTAACACCCTGTATAAACGATTTTGGAGACAATCTGAGCAGCCGTCTTCGGTTGTTTGCAGATGACGCTGTCGTTTATCGACTAATAAAATTATCAGAAGGTCAAAACAAACTGCAAAACGATTTAGAAAAGATATCAGAATGGTGTAAAAAGTGGCAATTGACCCTTAATAACGAAAAGTGTGAGGTCATCCACATGAGTGCTAAAAAAATGGTTAAATGGCTCTTAGCACTATGGGACTTAACATCTTAGAACTTAGAACTATTTAAACCTAACTAACCTAAGGACATCACACACATCCATGCCCGAGGCACGATTCGACCCTGCGACCGTAGCGGTCACGCGGTTCCAGACTGAAGCGCCTAGAACCGCACGGGCACACCGTCCGGCCATGAGTGCTAAAAGGAATTCGTTAAGCTTCGGTTACACGATAAACCAGTCTAGTCTAAAAGCCGTAAATTCAACTAAATACCTAGGTATTACAATTACGAACAACTTAAATTGGAAGGAACACGTAGAAAATGTTGTGGGGAAGGCTAACCAAAGACTGCGTATTGTTGGCAGGACACTTAGAGAATGTAACAGACGTACTAAGCAGACTGCCTACACAACGCTTGTCTGTCCTCTTTTAGAATACTGCTGCGCGGTATGGGATCCTTACCAGGTAGGACTGACGGAGTACGTCGAAAAAGTTCAAAGAAAGGCAGCTCGTTTTGTATTATCGCGAAATATGGGAGAGTGTCACAGAAATGATACAGGATTTGGGCTGGACATCATCAAAAGAAAGGCGTTTCTCGTTGCAACGGAATCTTCTCACGAAATTCCAATCACCAACTTTCTCCTCCGAATTTGAAAATATTTTGTTGACACGGACCTACATAGGGAGGAACGATTACCACGGTAAAATAAGGGAAATCAGAGCTCGTACAGAAAGATATGGGTGTTCATTATTTCCACGTACTATACGAGATTGCAATAATAGAGAATTGTGAGGGTGGTTCGATGAACCCTCTGCCAGGCAGTTGAATGTGATTTGTCGAGTATCCATGTAGATGTAGAATGTACTGATATCCAAAATGCTACGAGTGTGCCAAGTATACCAAATTTCAGGAATTACTTCTCATCACAGACGACGCAGTGGTTGGCGGCCTTCACTTAACGAGCGAGAGCACTGGAGTTTGCGTACAGTTTGTCAGTGCTAACACACAAACAACACTACGTTAAATAAACGCAGAAATTAATGTGGGACGTACGACGAACGTATCCGTTAGGAGAGTTTGGCAAAATTTGGCATTCGTGGGCTGTGGCTGCAGACGACCGACGCGAGTGCTTCGCTAACAGCAAGATCGTGGCCTGGTCGGGTGGGTCCCGATCCCAGTTGGTAAGAACTGACAGTAGGGTTCGAGTGTGGTGCAGACCCTACGAAACCATGGACCCAAGTTGTCAACAAGGGCACTGTGCAAGCCGGTGGTGGCTCCACAATGGTGTGGGCAGTGTTCACATGGAAAGGACTGGGACCCCTGGTCCAACTGAACCGATCACTGGCCGGTGCTCGTGCTCGCCTACTTCTGGATCATTTGCAGCGATTGAAGGACTTCATATTCCCAAACAACGAAGGAATTTTTGTAGATGACAATGCGTAGTGTCACCAGACATTGTCTTGTAGGACATTCTGGACAATTAGAAAGAACCCTGAACCCTAAAAGGTATCAGATAGATTGTATAATGGTAAGACAGAGATTTAGGAACCAGGTTTTAAATTGTAAGACATTTCCATTGGCAGATGCGGACTCTGACCACAATCTATTGGTTATGACCTGTAGATTAAAACTGAAGAAACTGCAAAAAGGTGGGAATTTAAGGAGTTGGGACCTGGATAAACTGAAAGAACCAGAGGTTGTACAGAGTTTCAGGGAGAGCATAAGGGAACAATTGACAGGAATGGGGGAAAGAAATACAGTAGAAGAAGAATGGGTAGCTTTGAGGGATGAAGCAGTGAAGGCAGCAGAGGATCAAGTAGGTAAAAAGACGAGGACTAGTAGAAATCCTTGGGTAACAAAAGAAATATTGAATTTAATTGATGAAAGGAGAAAATATAAAAATGCAGTAAATGAAGCAGGCAAAAAGGAATACAAACGTCTCAAAAATGAGATCGACAGGAAGTGCAAAATGGCTAAGCAGGGATGGCTAGCGGACAAATGTAAGGATGTAGAGGCTTATCTCACTAGGGGTAAGATAGATACTGCCTACAGGAAAATTAAAGAGACCTTTGGAGATAAGAGAACGACTTGTATGAATATCAAGAGCTCAGATGGAAACCCAGTTGTAAGCAAAGAAGGGAAAGCAGAAAGGTGGAAGGAGTATATAGAGGGTCTATACAAGGGCGATGTACTTGAGGACAATATTATGGAAATGGAAGAGGATGTGGATGAAGATGAAATGGGAGATACGATACTGCGTGAAGAGTTTGACAGAGCTCTGAAAGACATGAGTCGAAACAAGGCCCCGGGAGTATACAACATTCCATTGGAACTACTGACGGCCTTGGGAGAGCCAGTCCTGACAAAACTGTACTATCTGGTGAGCAAGATGTATGAAACAGGCGAAATACCCTCAGACTTCAAGAAGAATATAATAATTCCAATCCCAAAGAAAGCAGGTGTTGACAGATGTGAAAATTAACGAACAATCAGTTTAATGAGCCACAGCTGCAAAATACTAACTCGAATTCTTTACAGACGAATGGAAAAACTAGTAGAAGCCGACCTCGGGGAAGATCAGTTTGGATTCCGTAGAAATACTGGAACACGTGAGGCAATACTGACCTTACGACTTATCTTAGAAGAAAGAATAAGGAAAGGCAAACCTACGTATCTAGCATTTGTAGACTTAGAGAAAGCTTTTGACAATGTTCTGGAATACTCTCTTTCAAACTCTAAAGGTGGCAGGGGTAAAATACAGGGAGCGGCAGCAGACTTATGACCACAGCAGTTGAGTCCCATAGTGCTCAGAGCCAGAGCCAGGGAGCGGCAGGCTATTTACAATTTGTACAGAAACCAGATGGCAGTTATAAGAGTCGAGGGACATGAAAGGGAAGCTGTGGTTGGGAAGGGAGTAAGACAGGGTTGTAGCCTCTCCCCGATGTTATTCAATCTATATATTGAGCAAGCAGTAAAGGAAACAAAAGAAAAATTCGGAGTAGGTATTAAAATCCATGGAGAAGAAATAAAAACTTTGAGGTTCGCCGATGACATTGTGATTCTGTCAGAGACAGCAAAGGACTTGGAAGAGCAGTTGAATGGAATGGACAGGGTCTTGAAAGGAGGATATAAGATGAACATCAACAAAAGCAAAACGAGGATAATGGAATGTAGTCGAATTAAGTCGGGTGATGCTGAGGGGATTAGATTAGGAAATGAGACACTTAAAGTAGTAAAGGAGTTTTGCTATTTAGGGAGTAAAATAACTGATGATGGTCGAAGTAGAGAGGATATAAAATGTAGACTGGCAATGGCAAGGAAAGCGTTTCTGAAGAAGAGATATTTGTTAACATCGAGTATAGATTTAAGTGTCAGGAAGTCGTTTCTGAAAGTATTTGTATGGAGTGTAGCCATGTATGGAAGTGAAACATGGACGATAAATAGTTTGGACAAGAAGAGAATAGAATCTTTCGAAATGTGGTGCTACAGAAGAATGCTGAAGATTAGATGGGTAGACCACATAACTAATGAGGAAGTATTGAATAGGATTGGGGAGAAGAGAAGTTTGTGGCACAACTTGACCAGAAGAAGGGATCGGTTGGTAGGACATGTTCTGAGGCATCAAGGGATCACCAATTTAGTATTGGAGGGCAGCGTGGAGGGTAGAAATCGTAGAGGGAGACCAAGAGATGAATACACTAAGCAGATTCAGAAGGATGTAGGTTGCAGTAGGTACTGGGAGATGAAGAGGCTTGCACAGGATAGAGTAGCATGGAGAGCTGCATCAAACCAGTCTCAGGACTGAAGACCACAACAACAACAACTGATCCCCCGACATGACTCCCATCGAACATTTATGGGACACAATCGAGAAGTCACTCCGTGCAGAAACTCCTCCACCGACAACACTGTCGCAGTTATGGAAGCTCATACAGCTAATATGGCCCAATATTTCTGCAGGGAACTTCCAACGAGTTTTTGGATCCATGTCACGTCGTGTTGCTGCACTACGCCGGACAAACGGATGTCCGACACGACATTAAGAGGTATCCCGTGACCTTTGTCACATCAGTGTAAAATGCACTTCAAGAGCACTTGTGGTGGAAATGAAACTGAAATTAAACTTTGCCCGAACAGCCCGTGAAGGCTCGGCGGTACCGATCGGTCGCCGTGTCATCCTCAGTCCGCAGGCGTCACAGAATGCGGATGTGTCAGGTTAGGAGACCGGAGCCGCTACTTCTCAATCAAGTAGCTCCTCAGTTTGTCTCACAAGGACTGAGTGCACCCCGCTTGCCAATAGTGCCCTGCAGACTGGATGGTCACCCATCCAAGTGCGAGCCCAGCCCGACACCGCTTAACTTCGGTGATCTGACGGGAACCGGTTACCGCTGCGGCAAGGCCGTTCGCTTATAGTGGAAATACTCGTATAAAAACGAATAAAATTATTTGAATGTGAAGGTTTCGTCTTATTTTAAAAACGGCAGCAGCATATCCCCTGCCCCGCTTATCCATGTTAACACAAATGTACCAAAGCCTTCCTCCCGCACTGTGATGACCGCCGATCACATCAGCTGCTTCACGCTGCCCGCCTGATTCGTAAACATGCGTACGGCTCCGAGAGACTGCCCTGAGTCATCTGCCGTTCCTTAGCATTCCAAAGCTTTTACAGAGGGCATGCAAAGGCACCATATCAATGGTTATCTGTGCAAAATAGTTCACACTTATCGTAGCAACGAAGGCCTCAAAAAATCGGCCAGGTGCGAGTAAGACTTGTACTATGAGGGTCCTGCGGAAGCTTGATTATGTATGTGTTGACAAGTCAGCCACTCCGGGAATGGATTGTCTCAACCATTTTTTTCCTGTTATCATCATTATCGTCATTGAAACTGGCAAGACATCGGTCAATGAGGTTCCAGGATTTTCGAGAGTGTTTTAATGTCAGTAACACAAATGTAACATAAGATCATGCAGGACGCAGACGACCATTATTACAATCATCAGCTGTTCTGAGTTTAGCCTGGTTGCGTCGCAGCGGTAAAAGTCAAACATCAGGCAAGGAATGACTTCAATGCTCATATGGCGCGAATATCCAGGAGCGATTGCCTACACGTAGATACGGCGTTTCAAGTTTTACGCGAAATAAACATTCTGCGAAACGCGTCTTTCCAGCAATAAAATCATTGCTTGCCTGATGTTTGACGTTTCCCAATGCGACCCAACCAGCCTGAACTCGCAACTACTGATTGTTTTAATTTTAAGTTCGACACCGGACAACAAATGACAAAAGAAATAATTTTTCGTGTGGTATAACTACAAATTAACAATTTTCGGATTTTTTCTTTACTTGTACTATGAAATCTTTCTTTTTGATAAATTTCATGATCGTAGGCTAACGAGAAGTGCCCTACAGGTTTTGATGAATGAACTGGAAGGTATTACATGACAGAAATGGCTGTATCTTTTGACTGATCGGGCAAGCACGTCCTTCGTCACTGATGTTATGGCAATACGGATCCGGTTCTTCAACTCTTCCAGATTCTGTGGGAGTGGTGGTACATAAACGTTGTCTTTAACGAAACCCTACAGGAAGAAGTCAGAGGGTGTCAAATCCGGTGACGGTGGAGCCCAGCTGAGTCATGCTAAGTCGCCAGCTCCTTGACGACCAATCCAGCGGTTCGGTACTTTCATTCAGATATTCACGCACGTGGCGACTCCAGTGAGGGGCTGCCCCGTCTTGTTAAAAAATGGAGTTGTCTCCGGGCAGCCTCCTGGTGACCGTTAACCGTGTTTCCGTCAAAGAAGAATGGGCCGTAAACAGATGATCGGGACATTGCACAAAACACATTGAATTTGGGCGAATCTCGTACATGTTCAATGGCTGCATGTGGGTTCTGTAGGCCCCAAATTCGAATATTGTGTTTGTTTACCTGACCACTAATATGGGAAGTCGCTTTATTACTGAACACGACGCGATGTGCGAAAGTGCTATCATTGTCAATAGCATCAAAAATCTCGTTACAAAAGGCCACACGTTTGCGTATGTCATCAGGACGCAGAGCTTGTAACCTGTCCTGCTTCATAACCAACCGAGGTCTCAAAACACGCCAAATTGTTGTTGTTGGCAGTTGTAACGCCCGACTGGCACGACGGGTTGATTTTGAAGGACTACTTTGGAAAGCAGTTTTAATTCGTCCAACATTTTCTTCAGGGCCACGAGGGCGGCCAGGACTATTTCCTTTACATACACATACTGTATCTAGAAACTGCCGATACCATCTGCGAACGTTCCTGGCAGAGCACCCGTGGACATTTCGATCGGCTTCATTGTTTGTGGTGGTGTCAAGAGCATAGCGACTGGACCAGTGTGGAGTAGATTCGCGTACTGTCCTCGGAGACAGCAAACTCGGAGTAGAGATTGTGGCGGCACTGGCATATGCCGAGCCATGAGAAGCACGTAGTGCACCCAGGAATATCGTCGAAGGTGAACGTTTTCCTCGGCCGGCCGCGGTGGTCTAGCGATTCTAGGCGCGCAGTCCGGAACCACGCGACTGCTACGGTCGCAGGTTCGAATCCTGCCTCGGGCATGGATGTGTGTGATGTCCTTAGGTTAGTTAGGTTGAAGTAGTTCTAAGTTCTAGGGGACTGATGACCACAGATGTTAAGTCCCATAGTGCTCAGAGCCATTATTTTTTGGAACGTTTTCGTGGTCCAGGTTTTACGGAGAGACATGAACTTCCACGGGCGTACTGACCTCCACATTTTTGATCATAGTTCGCTCTCTGGTCAGCGTTACTGAGACTCTTTACTCCCCCGCGCATCCTTTCTGGGGTGCATTCGGTCCTGGTTTCGTACCTCAACTGGTAAAGACGGATTCCTTGTCCGTTTGTACGTCTGTCCAGCTGTTTAAAACACTTTTCCTCGGAAACGGGTAGACGTAACAAGTTGAAATTTATTTCACATATTAAGCTCTATATTTCCTTATTGGTTTAGAAAAGTGAAGTATCTAAATCAGTGCAATCGAAAGATACGGACATTTACGTCATATACTTTGATACTCGCTGGCTGACCCATGAAAACTTATACATTACCTCTGGTTGGTCTAAAATCTTAAAATTTGGCAAGAAGAAAGGTTTCACAGTACAAGTAAAAGGGGAAATCAAAAATTGTTGAATTGTAAATAAAACACAAGAATAAAATGTCATTTGTTATCCAGCTGTATATCTGACCCTCCATTTCTAAAGACTGCCTTTTAAGCTTCTACATCAATACACTCAGAAGATACGGCCATTTATGCCACATAACATAAACATAGCCAAAGCCTTGCAGACAAGCAAAAATTACACGAAGCGAAATGTAGGGTTAGGAGGGATATGCGAGAGGCGTTCAATGAATTCGAAAGTAAAGTTCTATGTACTGACTTGGCAGAAAATCCTAAGAAATTTTGGTCTTATGTCAAAGCGGTAGGTGCATGCAATGTAGTTCCTTCTCTAGACTGTCGCACAGATGTCAAAATGGTAGATATCGAAATAGATGACAGAGGGATAGCAAAATAATTAAAATCGCTCAAAAGAGAAAAGACCGCTGGACTTGATGGAATACCAGTTCGATTTTACACAGAGTACGCGAAGGAACTTGTCCCCCTTCTTGCAGCGGTGTACCGTAGGTCTCTAGAAGAGCGTACCCTACCAAAAGATTAGAAAAGGGCACAGGTCATCCCCGTCTTCAAGAAGGGACGACGAACAGATGTGCAGAACTATAGACCTATATCTCTAACGTCGATCAGTTGTACAATTTTGGAACACGTATTATGTTCGAGTATAATGACTTTTCTGGAGACTAGAAATCTACTCTGTAGGAATCAGCATGGGTTTCGAAAAACACGTTCGTGTGAAACCTAGCTCGCGCTATTCGTCCACGAGACCCAGACGGCCATAGACACGGGTTCCCAGGTAGATGCCGTGTTTCTTGACTTCCGCAAGGCGATCGATACAGTTCCCCACAGTCGTTAAATCAGCAAAGTAAGAGCATATGGACTATCAGACCAATTGTGTGATTGGATTGAAGATTTCCTAGATAACAGAACGTAGCATGTTATTCTCAATGGAGAGAAGTCTTCCCAAGTAAGAGCGATTTCAGGTGTGCCGCAGGGGAGTGTCGTAGGACCGCTGCTATTCACAATATATATAAATGACCTTGTAGATAACATCGGAAGTTAACTGAGGCTTTTTGTGGATGATGCTGTAGTATATCGAGAGGTTGTAAAAATGGAAAATTGTACTGAAATGTAGGAGGATCAGCAACGAATTGACGCATGGTGCAGGGAATGGCAATTGAATCTCAATGTAGACAAGTGTAATGTGCTGCGAATATAGCAGATAGCAACTTGAAGCAGTTAATTCCATAAATTATCTGGGAGTACGCATTGGGAGTGATTTAAAACGGAATGACCAAATAAAATTAATCGTCGGTAAAGCAGATGCCAGACTGAGATTCATTGGAAGAATCCTAAGGAAATGCAGTCCGAAAACAGAGTAAGTAGGTTACAGTACACTTGTTCGCCCACTGCTTGAATACTGCTCACCGGTGTGGGATCCGTACCAGATAGGGTTGATAGAAGACATAGAGAAGATCCAACTGAGAGTAGCGCGTTTAGTTCCAGGATCATTTAGTAATCGCGAAAGCGTTACGGAGATGATAGATAAACTCCAGTGGAAGACTCTTCAAGAGAGACGCTCATTGGCTCGGTACGGGCTTTTGTTGAAGTTTCGAGAACATACCTTCACCGAGAAGGCAAGCAGTATATTGCTCCCTCCTACGTTTATCTCACGAAGAGACGGTGAGGATAAAATCAGAGAGATTAGAGCCCACAGAGCGGCGTACCGACAATCTTTCTTTCCACGAGCAATACGAGACTGGAATAGAAGGGAGAACCGATACAGGTACTCAAAGTACCCTCCGCCACACACCGTCAGGTGGCTTGCGGAGTATATATATATATATATATATATATATATATATATATATATATATATATATATCACTCATGAAAACCTATAGGGCACTTTTCCCTGACGTAGAATCGTTAAATTTGACAGTACAAATAAAGGTAAGAAGTTAGAAAAATGTTAATCTATAATTGTGTCACACGTAAAAATTTATTTCTTGAGTCATTTGTTATCAGACTACAAATATGAAATTAAAATATCATTTCAAAGCAAAACAAGTGGTCCAACTAAAATATTCATATTTCTTTGCGTACTACACGAATATGTAATTAAAAATGGGGGTTCCTATTTATAAAAAAAAAACGTAGTTGATATCTGTTTGACCTATGGCAGCGACATCTAGCGGGCCAAGCATAGCGCCATCTGGTTTCCCCCTTCAAGCTAGACGTTTCGTTCTTTGTAGTTTTTTCGTTTGACGCTTATCTCAGTGAGATATTTGGCCAGGTCAGGATCAACGGACCACGCTGTATATACTCAATTAAGTTTGTACGGAAGCCTCACCGGGAGGTTTTGCACGATAATGCGCCGGAGACGGATGATCTCATCGAACGAAAGGATATGCGGCGAATGGACTGCCCTGCCCGTTCCTCGGACGAAAAACCAACGAAGCGCGAATGGCGTGCTTCGAGGAGACCTACTGCGGCACGCCCACACGGGCAGTTGTCAACCGCACTGGTGGGGAAAGGCATGGCCTGTCACCTCACCAACCTCGTGGCAGGCACTGCTGCCCGTGGTGGCCACAAACACTATTGAGAAGCAGGGGACCACCACAAATGACGGAAGCTCCAGTGTAACTAAAGGCGGCGCAAGGACACCGGACAGGCCAGCGGCCTCAGCTGGATGACGTCACCTAGGGTGTGGCCCCCACACGATAGTTGCGCTAGGGACCAGTTAGTACTCGTGCTAGCAGCGGCCCACACACCGGCAGCTAGCGGGTAATGCAGCTAGATGAAGGCGGAGCGGTGTGCCTCATGCACATCTGACGAATGCCGTGGAGCTTGCTGCGGGCATCAGCTGGAGACAGCATGCTTGCAGGCCTGGGCAACCAGCATTTGTAGTCACTCGGTCCGATTTGTTACGACAAAGCAATAAATCAGCTAAGATGATGTGAAGTTCTGTAAGCAACCAGAGTGTCAGTACTGGCATCAATCTTGCATACACCTGGTTCCAGACTGACATTTTCACTCTGCAGCGGAGTGTGCGCTGTTATTTAACTTCCTGGCAGATTAAAACTGTGTGCCAGACCGAGACTCGAAATCGGGACTCCGCGAGCAAGTGCTCTACCAGTTCGATTCTCTGTCCGGCAAACTGTTTTAAACAGCCAGGAAGATTCACATCAGCGCACACTCCGCTGCAGAGTGAAAATCTCATTCTGGAAACATCCCTCAGGCTGTGGCTAAGCCATGTTTCCTCCAGGAGTGCTAGTTCTGCAAGGTTCGCAGAAGAGCTTCTGTAAAAATTGGAAGGTAGGAGACGAGGTACTGGCAGAACTGAAGCTGTGAGGACGGGTCGTGAGCTGTGCTTGCTTTTGCGAATTGCTTTATTTCCTTACTAGTTGGTGTCCTCGATTTAATCATATGAGAGTGTAACTTCAGTTTATTAAATAAAAGAAGTGGCATTTATGTTCATACCGGTAAAACCAAAGATCTACTTTGCATATATTAATGAATGCAGGTAACCCTTAAGGCATGAAAAAATCTACACTGTGTAGACGACAGTGTCCGGACACCTATAAGCGGACATAGACGTGGGGTTCGCATTTAAGACGCCTTGGTCGCTGCTGGGGACACACTGAATGACGTGGCCGAACGTGGAGGAATACAAACAAGGTAATAATGTCGCGTGCTGTGATACGGAGCCCAATCGATATTCTAAGTCATCCCAAAGATGTTCCATTTTGTTTGAGGTCGGGAATCTAGGCAGGTCCCTCTGTTTCAGGACAGTTTTTGTCCACAAACCGCCACCTGTCAGATGCCACTTTCTGATAAGGTGCACCGACATGCTGACACAAACAGTTATCATCTCCTAACTGTTTCGCTACTGTGCGTCGTACACAATGTTGTAGACTATGTTCGTATCCTTTCCAGTTTAGTATTTTCTTAGTCGCAGTAAGGGGGCGACGTGCTAGCCACGGTAAAAACCTCCGTACCGTAGCCCCGCCTCCTCTGTAGCTCACTGCAGGCACTACGTGAGACGGCACGTAAGGTTCTCCAGACATTTGCGAAACAGAAACCCTTCTGTCGCCGCCCGAAGTGGGCGAGCGGTTCCAGGCGCTACAGTCTGGAACCGCGTGACCGCTACGGTCGCAGGTACGAATCCTGCCTCGGGCATGGATGTGTGTGATGTCCTTAGGTTAGTTAGGTTTAAGTAGTTCTAAGTTCTAGGGGACTGATGACCACAGAAGTTAAGTCCCTTAGTGCTCAGATCCACCCTTCTGTCAGACTGCCGCAGGATACAGCGCAGTTTATGTAGTGTACATCCCTGGTTCAGTGGCATCGCTGCTTACACCGCTTCAACGCCGCTTAACATTGACACTTGCACGCAGGCAGGATAGATGACGTCACGAGACGCAGCGCCGCCGGTGTACGGGGCAGTCTGCATAACGCGCTCTCAGCGCTCGCCGGCGGTTGTCGTCGGCTTTATCTGGCTCGCATATAATACAGTTTGTTTACGAAAAAGAATCCACTGAAAACTCCTACGTTAGATCTATTAAAACACGCTAATCATGTTGTTATGTCTGTGCTATACATAAATAAAAACTTCAATGTCTGTGAACTTCAATGTCTGACACCATCTTTAATCGGAGCACTTCGTTCTTGCTCGTCAACTTTTACGAGTATTATTCCCTCTTGGATGCTGTATATTTTCTCAGAATTTCGAACATCTTTTTCTTTTCCATTCTTCTGTATTTATTCTTGTCAGGAACTTGGTTGCATGAGCGTTTAAGCTGATTGTGTGATGATTCTCGCACTTGTCAGCTCTTGCAGTCTGCGGAATTGGGTGGATAATATCTTTCCGAGTGTCGGTTGGTATGTCGCCAGACTCATACATTCTACACAACAACGTGAATAGTAATTTTGTTGCCAATTCCGACAATGATTTTAGAAATTCTATCTCTTCTGCCGTATTTGATCTTATGTCCTCCTAAGCTCTCTTAAATTCTGATTCTGATACTGGATCCCATATCTGTTTCTAAATCGAGTGCTGTTTGTTCATGTATCACGGGAGACAGACCTTCCCCTCGTAGAGTCTTCAATGTACACTTTTCACTATCCGCTCTCTCCTCTGCATTTAACACTCTTAATGTTACCACCATTGGGCTTAGAAACAGCATATATTCATGTGGTGTAAGGTATAAGATAACACCCGCCAAATATGGGCTGCTACTGAACACAAATACAACAAGGCGTCTTGTCTTCTGTAGTCCTGAAGCATTCTGCTTGTGATGTAGGGAGGTTCCATGCTACCTGTTGCTTTTATTTCACGAGAGACGTCACGGAAGTATAGCAGAACTTATTCTGTGTTTCAGTTGACTGAAGGCTTCCTCGGTGTGATGTAGCTAACCCGACGGCTCGATGAGTGGTTGTTAGCCGGGCTGCCGGCTGGTACCGCCCTCGGCCTCCCCGCTGATTTCCTGCGATTTTGTACAACAATTGCCCGCCTTGCTCGACGGTCGCTGTCCGTCGCTACGTGGCGTCTCCCTCGTTTTGATTCAGCTGCGGTTGTTCCTTCGTATTTCCACTTCACAGTCACTTCACCAACAGTGTACACGGCACTTTTACAACGGTTGAAGAGTCAGTGACGGATTTGTTCCTCAGGAGCTCGCTCTCCTGCCCGACCCACTGTGTCGCTACCGCTGCATACGACTGCACCTCTGGAGCAGTCTAGTGGTTAGAACCAGGTACATTTTATCAGCTGAGTACCTTTAAAACTGTTGTGCTGAAGCTGTCAGTCGTTTTGTGTACTCTACAGCGACGCTTGTCTCTAGAGGAAGACATATTCCGATTGCTGTAGAGTTCGCAATTTATTTACCGTATTGCACTTATTTCTGTGTTTGATCGCTGATTTCGCCTTCTTGGCTATAATTTCGCTCCGATACTTCAATTTTTGTTTTGCGAGTTATACCAGTAATTATTGTTAAAAGCACCTGGATCACTATTCCTAATACTAAGGTTTGAAACATAATATCTTCTTCATTCACCTTCAGTACTGTTGTAAAACCACCGACGGCTACTGGAGTCTATCGCAAGTAAGTGCAGACAACGATAGTTTTCCTAGTAGCTTTGGTCAGTTAACGTCGTACCAACATTACCTGTATGCTAGCCGGCCGAAGTGGCCGTGCGGTTAAAGGCGCTGCAGTCTGGAACCGCAAGACCGCTACGGTCGCAGGTTCGAATCCTGCCTCGGGCATGGGGATGCTTGTGATGTCCTTAGGTTAGTTAGGTTTAACTAGTTCTCAGTTCTAGGGGACTAATGACCTCAGCAGTTGAGTCCCATAGTGCTCAGAGCCATTTGAACCATTTTTGAACCTGTATGCTAGGTATGTCGCATTCCTGTCGGGCGCTGCCTCATAACGATCGCTTTGTTTACGTACGCGATCAGTGTCTTACCACATTCCCCTAAAAATCGGAAGTGGCGAACCGTCTAGAAACTAAGAGGATACGTAAAGGGCCTGGTAACCTTCAGAACATTTTCGTTCTACGTAGTTATTCTCTTGTCTGCTACAATACGTCTATCAAAATTGAAATTGTTAACGTTTAATTGAGGTTTTATACGAAAATCGTTGATTTGTAACATGAAATGGAGGCACGTTGTAGTAAAACTAAAGGAAATTTATCACATAGCGCTAGAAAACGAAATTCATCAACAAAACATAAAATTATAAAAGACGCAAAACAAAAATATACCAAATATCACCTCAATACTTCGTCGAACTTATATAAAACACTAGCTGTGCCGGACTTCCCTTTGCTGTGGCTCACTCTGCTTAAATATAAAAGAAACCAAAGAAGAAACACATATTTCTAAAATGTATTGGAATTGGACGCATGTCCCATTCTCCTTCCCTTCCCTGTCCATCTCCCAATTCGCCTTTTTCTGTCCATCTCCTCCACCTTCCCCTTCTCTCTGTCTATCACCTCCTCCGTTGTCCAACTTCCCCTCCCCCTCTCTCTCCATCTCCTCCTGCATCCTTTCTTTGTCCATCTCATGTTTCCCACTTTCTGGTCCATTTACTCCCACCCCTCCGTCTATCTCTTCTTCCTCACTAGTCTTCTTTACTGATATCGCTAATTCCGATTCTGTGGTAGTATTCTAAACATAGGCCAATAAGCCATAAACACATCTTTCCTGTTTGTGTATATATGTATGTAAGAATTAAGTATTTAAAACACACCCATATTATAAATCAACGTTTTGTCAAAATTTCAAAGCAATCGGTCAAGACCTTCGGAGATTAACGATTGAACAAACCAGCAATTATACTTTTATAACGATTCCCCTTTTGTTACATATATACACTTCATATATAGCAGATAGCGTTCCAGTAGTTGTATGAAAACAATTATTCGAATACAATATTGAGCCAAAATTTCAAAGCTATCCGTGAAGAACTTGAAGAAACAAATAGCTACGTTTGTACTTACATATAAACTCTAAAAGTTCCTGATGGCAAATCTCCAAAGTTTTTGGCCTATTGCTTTGAACTTCTGACACAATGTTCTACTGATATACACACTTGTTTTTATTTACCTATTTTTTTAAAATATATGTAATACATAAAGTTGTATAAATTTAAAGTAGGGAAATGGTGTTACAAAGTATCTCATAAAGTTACATATACATATATTATACATCATATACTACACGATTAGGTAGCTAAGAACTCGCCAGTATTAGAATTAAACGTTGTGTGAAAATTTCAAAACAGTTGGTGAAGAAATTTCGGAGATTAACGATTCTGAAAAAACGAACATGTACCTTTTATTTATATAGTTGTTTCTGTTATTTATAAACTTTATCAGTAATAAGAGGGAACTCTTCCCTGCGGTCGTGACGAAGAACATTATATTAAGTACAAAATAACAACAATAACTATTTATTCATTTATTACCTTAATGGATGTAAGCTGTACTTGGAAAAAAAAAATTGCTTTGGGTACATAAAAGCTTAGAACTTATGTGAGAAACTAATTATTATTACCTACAGAATATAAGTAATATTCTTTAAGGATATAAAATACACAATGGATAAACACTGAATGATGTGCAGTTCTAATTATGTGCAAGACAAACAACCAAACAAACAAAAAACGAAACAGAAATCGTGGTATTCCAGTTTGTCTCCTATACATTCATTTTTGTTCCTTTCCCTACCAATGCCACCAGTACTACCGGTAATACTACCATTTACTACTTCATTTATGTAGCGCACCAAAACTACCGAGCCGTATTTTTGGTAGAGTGCAATTTTAGTCTTGAGGAGCTGTCCAAAGGCGATACCTAGCAAGTCTGCAGTGCCATCTGGCCTCATTCCGGTAACTATGTAAAGTAGATAAAATTATTCTATTGTAAATTGAAACATTTAAATGTTACTTGCTTTATGTATTAACACATTCTGCTTATCATGAGAATGTGGAAACAATATGTAAAACCTCTGTATAAAAAATCTGTAAACAACACATATTTTGACGAGTGGTCAGTCAGGCATTGTCGTATTTTCGAGTTAATGGAGTAGAGAGAGGCTCTGCAATAGCCTTGAATGTGTGTGGACATGTAAATTAAGTGTTGGGCGCTCATTAATGGAGTTTTCAAGTAGACGACGGGGGTATCAATTCTCGAGAACGTTCATGACAACTAAACGAATGAGGTTCCGTATGAATTATCTGATCGCTGCCTGAAATCTATACCTAAAAGCGTGTTCTTATCAAAGAAATCAGATATTACAAATTGGCCTGATTGTTCGATGGCTCAAAAATGTTAATGGAAATCATACCGCATTGTACCTGGCACTTTGCATTAGCAATTAACATTTATTTTAGCCACAAAGATGTACTAGATGCCCCCAGTTACGAGTCGCGAGTAATATTTGTTATTTAAGTCTTAGGTCCAAATCACACGGAAATGCCGCGGCGCGGACCCCTGGGCAAGTCGAGGGGGTGGCGTGGACGGGACGTGAGCAGTTCACACTGAACGTGGCGCTGGCAGAGAGACGCGGGACGGCAGTGCTAAGACTGGGGTATGTCGTCTTCTTCAGACGCAGCTACTGATGCACTGGATCTTTTGTTCTCGCAAATATTGATCAGTGAAGAGGACATTGTGTACATCCGATATGGTAGAAAAATAGGAAGAAACATGATACAGTCGCGTAATGGAAGAACTAAAAACGTATCCAGAACGTTCCTTAGGCACCTTTACAGAATGTCTCAAAAGTGGTTCTATACGGCGTTAGCCACAATGAAGGGCAGCATTCAGAGAAAAGCGAGGAAATTATAGAATGAAGGCTTTCACGGCAGTTGTTGTCATCACTCAACACTTCCGGGCTGAGATGCCGTGGTCCATACATAAAACTCTCCCCTGACGTTTCACCTTCGACTGCGGGAGGCAAACTCCGAGGTCAATGGGCGAGCTGCCGCCTTCACACGAGGCCACTTGGCGGGTACGCTGGACGACCGAGCGGCAGCCCGACGCCGGGCGCCGTGTCGCTGCCCGACACCGGCTCGCCATTCGCCGGTGAGCAAGAGTAAGTCGCGAGCTTCGCTTTGCGGGAGGAGACGCCGCCTGCTCCGGTGCTGCCCCATACGTAGTCGAGAGCGGCCGCCGAAGACTTGTTGTTTGTTTTGGTGTCTGTAGCTTACAACTGACAACGATAATATACAGAAGAACGGAAAAGTAAATCGAGGATCTCTTGAGTGTCGGTCAGTTTGGATTTAGGAAAGGTAAAGGCACCAGAGAGGAAATTCTGTCTTGGTAATGGAAACGAGACTGAAGAAGAATAAAGACAAGTTCGTAAGAGTTGTCGACCTGGAAATAGCATTCGACAGCATAAAATGGTGCAACTTGTTCAGGCTCTGAGAAAAATAGGGACAAGCTATAGGGAAAGACAGGTAATATACAATATATACAAGAGCCAAGAGGAAACAGTAAGAGTAGGAGACGAAGAAAGAAGTGCTCGGATAAAAACGGGTGCAAGGCAAGGATGTAGTCTTTCTCCCCTGATGTTCAATCTAGACATCGAAGAAGCAATTACAGAAATATATACTATCAGTTTAATAAGTCATGGCTGCAAAATACTAACGCGAATTCTTTACAGACGAATGGAAAAACTGGTAGAAGCGGACCTCGGGGAACATCAGTTTGGATTCCGTAGAAATGTTGGAACACGTGAGGCAATACTGACCTTATGACTTATCTTAGAAGAAAGATTAAGAAAAGGCAAACCTACGTTTCTAGCATTTGTAGACTTAGAGAAAGCTTTTGAAAATATTGACTGGAATACTCTCTTTCAAATTCTAAAGGTGGCAGGGGTAAAATACAGGGAGCGGAAGGCTATTTACAATTTGTACAGAAAACCAGATGGCAGTTATAAGAGTCGAGGGGCATGAAAGGGAAGCAGTGGTTGGGAAAGGAGTGAGACAGGGTTGTAGCCTGTCCCCGATGTTATTCAATCTGTATATTGAGCAAGCAGTAAAGAAAACAAAAGAAAAATTTGGAGTATCTATTAAATTTCATGGAGAAGAAGTAAAAACATTGAGGTTCGCCGATGACATTGTAATTCTGTCAGAGACAGCAAAGGACTTGGAAGAGCAGTTGAACGGAATGGACAGTGTCTTGAAAGGAGGATATAAGATGAACATCAACAAAAGCAAAACGAGGATAATGGAATGTAGTCAAATTAAATCGGGTGATGCTGAGGGAATTAGATTAGGAAATGAGACACTTAAAGTAGTAAAGGAGTTTTGCTATTTAGGGAGTAAAATAACTGATGATGGTCGAAGTAGAGAGGATATAAAATGTAGACTGGCAATGGCAAGGAAATCGTTTCTGAAGAAGAGAAATTTGTTAACGTCGAGTATAGATTAAATGTCAGGAAGTCGTTTCTGAAAGTATTTGTATGGAGTGTAGCCATGTATGGAAGTGAAACATGGACGATAACTAGTTTGGACAAGAAGAGAATAGAAGCTTTCGAAATGTGGTGCTACAGAAGAATGCTGAAGATAAGGTGGGTAGATCACGTAACTAATGAGGAGGTATTGAATAGGATTGGGGAGAAGAGAAGTTTGTGGCACAACTTGACTAGAAGGAAGGGATAGTTTGGTAGTACATGTTTTGAGGCATCAAGGGATGACAAATTTAGCATTGGAGGGCAGCGTGGAGGGTAAAAATTGTAGAGGGAGACCAAGAGATGAATACACTAAGCAGATTCAGAATGATGTAGGTTGCAGTAGGTACTGGGAGATGAAGAAGCTTGCACAGGATAGAGTAGCATGGAGAGCTGCATCAAACCAGTCTCAGGACTGAAGACCACAACAACAACAACAAGAAAGATTAGAGAGCAGAATTAAAATTCAAGGTGAAAGTATATTAATGATAAGATATGCAGATGACATTGCTATCCTGAGCGAAAGTGAAGAAGAATTACTGGGTCTGTTGAAGGAAATGAACAGGGCAATGGGTACAGAATATGGATTCAGAGTAAATCGAAAAAAGACGAACGTAATAAGAAGAAGCAGAAATGAGAACAGCGAGAAACTTAACATCAGGATTAGTGATCGCGAAACATTTGAAGTTAGGGAATTCTGCTACGGAGCTACGAGGACATCAAAAGCAGGCTATCGCTGGCAGAAAGGGCATTCCTGGCCAAGATAAGTCTGCTAGTATCACACAGAGGCCTTAATTTGAGGAAGAAATTTCTGAGAATGTACGTTTGGTGCACAGCATTGTATGGTAGTGAAATATGGGTGCCGGCCGCGGTGGTCTAGCGGTTCTAGGCGCTCAGTCCGGAACTGCGTGACTGCTACTGTCGCAGGTTCGAATCCTGCCTCGGGCACGGATGTGTGTGATGTCCTTAGGTTAGTTAGGTTTAAGTAGTTCTAAGTTCTAGGAGACTGATGACCACAGATGTTAAGTCCCATAGTGCTCAGAGACATTTGAACCATGTTTTTTTGAAACATGGGCTATGAGAAAACCGGGAATCTAAGCCTTTGAGATGTGGTGCTACAGACGAATGCTGAAAATTAGGTGGACTGATAAGGTATGCAACGAGGACGTTCTCTAGAGAATCGACGAGGAAAGGAATAAATGGTAAATACTGAAAAGAAGTAGGGACAGGATAGGAGGACATTTGTTACGACGTCAGGGAATAACTTCCATGCTGCTAGAGGTAGCTGTATATGGTAAAATTTGTAGAGGAAACAAGGATTGGGATGTATCCGACGTGCTATTCTGAGATAAAGAGGTTGCAACAGGAGAGGAATTCGTGACGGGCCACATCAAACTAGAAAATAAATAAATAAATAAATAAAGTAGGGAGAGAAATCGAGAAGTTTAAAACCACCACTGGGTCACACGAACAGCTAGGACTGGATCGTGATATGCATGCAAGCCTTGATCAAAGTTTCTCGGGTTCCCACAGCCGGATCCCTCCTGTAATTGATGTTGTAATGGGTTCCCACCTTCGCGAGTAAACGAGACGAAAATATGTACACCTTCATATAAAATTTAACCTCTGTAGAGAAACTGACCACATGGGGTGCCGAAGTGTTGTCAGGAGCCTGCAGGGAGAGACACGCACTTATGTAACTTCCATGGAAGGGCTCACAAATACCGAGGCATCTTACGTTCTTTCAAAACGGCTAGTGGATAGATATGGACCAACTTCGCACCCTACGCCAAAATTCGGGAGAGGATAGGAGTTCTGTCGTGTCGTACATATTAGTTAGTGGAATGTGACGCAGAAGCTTGCTGTGTAGATGTATTTATTCGCGGGACTGACCCATAGGTAGTCACTGAGGTGAAGTTTTCTTCGTCGAGCACTCTAGGGCAGGCGTTACGACTCGCGTCTCTACGTTAGGAATCTCTGTAATTGGTCGTCTTCTAATGTGGTAGACCCCGCTAAATGTGCAGCAATTGCCGAGGTGTACTGCACTCCGACCTGGTTTCAAGGCTTTTGAGTGTTTGGCACCGGGATGTACCTGTTGTAGAAAAATCGGACACGAGAGAGCAAATTGTCTCTATAGCAATGCTCGGATAACCAAATAGGATACCAAGATGCAGAAAGGAATCCGGATACGGAAAACACATACGGGAGTGGTTCTGTGGCAAAAGTAATGTTGCGTGGTAAAATCAACAGTAGACAGTCTTCCTTTATTGCCGATGCAGGTGCACAACTAAGCGTTTTGATCAGAATTAAGGCTGACACATTGCAGGCTAATTTGACAAAAAAGATAATTTACCCGATAGTAAAACTGGTTCCATGCCATACTGGGCGCCTCGTACAGAAACGGTCATGAATTTCTTGAAATAAGATAGTCTCGGTTGCAAAATCTTTTCTGTTAACAGGAAATGACGAATTTCGGCCCTTTGGATCATCATCAGAGTGGCGTAAAGTTAATGTTCGATTTCCACATTAATTTTTACGGCCATCTGAAGATGCCCCAAAAGGGCGAAATTCGTGATTACCTGCAAATTAAAAAGATTTTGCAATCGAGACTGTCTTATTTCAAGTTATTTGATCCAATAGGTTTGCAAACTGTGGACCTGGAAATGGTGGAAGAAGTACCAGTTCATATTCGAAATGATTTGGAAGCATTACTTCGATTTCGATGTCATTTTAGCCAACAATTTCCTCCGCGATTTTTAAGACATAGCTAACTTTGCTCCCGCTGTAAGAACCCAAGGTCGTCCAGAACGAATGGCCCTTTTCTCAGTACCCACTGAACCACGTAACACGGCAGTGAAGTTCAGCAAAAGCGAGAAAATGTCGGGCGGTACAGGGAAAATAGTTTGGGTAGAGGTAGATGCAGATTTCATGAGAGGATATATTTTCTTAGCGGAACCATTAACAAGAAATAAAGCTTTAGACAGTAAACAGATGCATGTGAAACGTAGTTTATTTCGAATAAATTCAACAGAAGACCTTACATTTTTACCACTGAGTATAGACAATTTTGGAAGTAGAGACGTTAAAATTCCCTGGGATACCATACTCGCCAAAGTTCAGGAAGTAAATAGTAATGAGATAACAGTATACGAAGAAAACGAACAGCCTGAAAGAACAGCTTGTATAAATTCTACCTCAGTTACATCCTCTACAAAAGCGCAAATTGAAAAGAAACTTGAAAACCTGTGTAAGGCATATAGGTATGTGTTGCACCCTGTTATAGCAGAGTTTGCGAGTTTGTTGAAGAAAAGGAACAACTTCCGGCAGCCTCTCTGGCGTGTCATGGGACTCCTACAGGGGACGCTAGACATATAGTCCAGCAACCTTATCACTTACTGCATCAATTGAAACACCTAGTAGGAAAAAATATTTCAGACCAGCTAGAAGCAGGATTAATTCAACCTTCGTTAAATCACTGGGCTTCACCAATAATGGTTGTCCCGAGAAAACCACTGATGGAGGATAAAGTTATAACATTTGTGTAGCTATGAGATTTGTAAATAAGGTCACATACGGAATACATTTGCCCTTTCAAAGAGTAACGACACTTCGGATCACCTCGGCAAATGCAAATTCTTCATTGCCTTATATATGCTCTCTGGATATACCTGTAGCTCTGAAGATCGGGAAAAGACACCTTTTATACCTAAGGATGCTCTTTGGCCTCCGAAACGCTCCTGTACATTTCAACATTTTTTCTGATTTAATTCGCGAAGTTTAACGCCGATCATGTGTATAGTATACCTGGATGATACAATTTTATTTTCAAGTACAATGGGAGAACGTGCAGAACGACTGAGAAACGTGGTAAGTCGTGTTAGTGACGTTAATCTGAATTTGAAATCAGGAAAGTCTACTTTCGCGCAATTGCATAACGTTGCACTTACGTAGTTGGTGTTGTTAATTCCGATCATCGTTTGACGTTTCCAGCAATGTATAACAGTGCAGTAAACACTTCCTAATACGTATAATGCGTTATCAAGAAATTATTCTCTCTCAGAAATGCTTTTCTTTGATTGCCAGTATGCAGTTCATGTTCTCCCTACTTCGACCATCGTCGAATTATTTGCCGTCCAATAAAGAAAATATCTATCAGTTTTAGCGTGTAATTTCCTAATATAGTTGCCTCTGCAGTGCTTGACCTAACTGGACTAAATTAAGTTACCCTCGTTTCACTTCTGATAACATTCATCTTGCAACCTCTTTGCAATACGCAGTACTCTCGGTGAAACGGATATTTCAAATCATTTGTTGTATCTGCCAGAATTACAGTGTCACATGTAAACCTCAAACTTTAAATTTTTCTCCCTGAAATCTAACTTCGTTGACCTCCTCTGTAGACTGACAGATACCACCGAGAGTTGAACAGGGTCGTAATGCGTAATAGGCGGACATCTATCCAGACCATCGCACAGGAATTCCAAACTGCATCAGGGTCCACTGCAAGTACTATGACAGTAAGGCGGGAGATGAAAAAACTTGAATTTCATCACGCCGGTAAATGCCAAATGACGCCTCGCTTGGTGTATGGACCGGAAACATTGGACGATTGAACAGTGGAAACACGTTGTGTGGAGTGAAGAATCACGGTAGACAACGTGGCGATCCGATGGTTGGGTGTGGGTATGGCGAATGACCGGTGAACGTCATCTTCCAGCGTATGTAGTACCAACAGTAAAATTCAGAGGTGGAGGTGTTATGGTTTGGTAGTGTTTTTCATGGAGAGGGCTTGCACCGTTTGTTGTTTTGCGTGGCACTATCACAGCACAGGCCTGCATTGATGGTTTAAGCACCTTCTTGCTTCCCACTGGTAAAGAGCAATTCTGGTAAGGCGATTGCATCTTTCAAACGAAGGAGCACCTGTTCATAATGCACGGCCTGTGGCGGAGTGGTTGCACGACAATAACATCCCTGTAATGAACTGGCTGCACAGAGTCCTGACGTGAATCTTATGGAACACCTCTGGGATGTTTTGGAACGCCGACTTCGTGCCAGGCCTCACCGACCGACATCGATACCTCTCCTCAGAGCAGCACTCCGTGAAGAATGGGTTGCCATTCCCCAAGAAACCATCCAACACATGATTGAACGTATGCCTGCAAGAGTGGAAGCTGTCATTAAGGCTAAGGGTGGGCCAACACCATACTGAATTCCAGCATTACCGATTGAGGGCGCCGCTAACTTGTAAGTCATTTTCAGCCAGGTGTCCGGTTACTTTTGATCACATAGTGTGAGCTGGAGGGTCAGTACTGCCTTGTGTGTTCGTACCTTTCTCTGGATCCCAATCTCATCTTCCTCGAAGTCGGCTTCCATCAGTCTTCCCATTCTTCAGTAAATAATTCTTGTCAGCATTACACAATTATAACTGTGGTGTCACCGCAAGGCACCACACTTGCTAAGTTGTAGGCTTCAAATCGGCCGCGGTCCGTCAGCACACATCTTACCCGCGAGTCGCCACTGTCGACGCTAGCAGATCGAGCGCCGCCACTCGGCTGGTCTTACGAGACAAGCTAGCGCACTGGTGAGCTCTACAGCCGACTTTAATAGGAATGGTTCACGTGTTATAGCTTCAGAGATGTCATCTGCAGAGACGCTAGTTAGCATAGCTTTCAGCTAAGTCAGTAGCTACGTCCTAGCCATGCGCCACACACAGTTTATGCAGTGACAATTGATCTATATGTGTGAAGCAATTAGAATTGTAAAGAACGATTCACAGTTCCACTTGTAAGTATTTTTGTGCAAAGTCAAGATCGACGTTCACCGCTGATGCTGAATTAAAGCTAAGTGTTTCATTGTATTCCTGTCTACTAACTTTCTAATCACGTAAGATGTCCCGTCAAGTATAGTTCATTGATCCTCACGTCAACCTACGTGATCAACGCGTGCAATTAATGGCCACACCTCGAGATCAGACACAGAGCCAAACTGCGTGACTCAACCGGGTCACCCTTTTTTCATGAGGCCCATAGTTCCGCCTCATACATAACAACTGCCGACGAGTTGCTGCTAATTAGTTAGCTGTGATACAAAGATAAAAAGTATCTTTTTCTTGTCTTTTAACGAACCATACTGTTGGACGGATTATAGACTCAGGACAGACGAGTGAATGTGTGTGACAGTAGTTTGCGTAGCTCCCATACTGCCCAGTTGAGTTTGCCCTGATTTCATTTGTACAATGGTTACGCCACCATCACCAGATGTACTGTCAGAATTTTACCGCTTGCCGAATCAGCAAACGCAGGCGTTACAGGATGCACTTGGACAGCTGGTCCAAGGTCAGCGTGCGGTACAGCAAGATTACTTTAGTTTTAATGTAATCTACGAGTAATTGCTGATGTTTGATATTAACATTAAAAGGATTCCTTAGACAGGGAAAGAACCTGTTCTTGGGCAACTACTTCTATAATCACCAAAGGGCCCGGCCGGTGTGGCCGAGCGGTTCAAGGCGCTTCAGTCTGTAACCGCGCTACCGCTACGGTCGCAGGTTCGAATCCTGCCTCGGGCATGGATGTGTGTGATGTCCTTAGGTTAGTTAGGTTTAAGTAGTTCAATGTTCTAGGGGACTGATGACCTCAGATGTTAAGTCCCATAGTGCTCAGAGCCATTTCAACGATTTTTGACCAAAAGGCCTTAAATGATCTTTAAGCACATGTGTTCCAGGAACGGTATGAAGAAAATGATAATAATCGAATTATCCTGTAACTTCACATTTCACAGTGGATTTTCTCGAACTAAGAAATTTCCTAATTTAGTGAAAATTTCAAAATGGCTTCACATCGAGGCTATGATGCCTAGAAGAATCTTTACATCCTGCTGACGTGAGAATAGCATAATCTCCGCGTCAGAAGTTTGCTTCTCCACCGTAACTAATTTTGTATGCTAAGCACATCATCCGTTACAGCACACTCCTGGGGCTGGGAAATATGGCCACAATGGTCTAGTGCAACGAACTGTCACAAGTGCAATGCGTGGGTTCAGGAATTTACTTTTAAGAGACACAAACATATTTCCTTTACCTCTGGTAACATCAAGAGAAAGATGTTATAATCCAGAATCCGCATTAAACATCATGTTCCTTCATTCCCAACTGGACAGAGCCGGTTTACTTTGGGAAATGACATAGGCGGAGGTCATGGTAAACAGAAAGACTGTCGCCAGTAAGCATACTTACAATTAAAAATTTTATGTTATTTGATGAAACGATAGCCATTTAAAGGAACAGGGCTCTTATTTTACTTGTACTTGATTGAACTAGAGACGTTGAAACATTTGGTGCTGGACTGTGATAAGAATTCGTATCTCGTCTTTCGAGGATCTGAATCTCTCGGAACAGTATAGTTCAATTATTTCGTTCCTTTTTCCAAGACTGCAGTCTTCTCTAGGTCTCCTCCTAAGGTAAGTATGTGGGTCCGATTCCTGATCCAGTACAAAAATATTCATAATTTAAATCCAAGCTTTATCACGTGCAAACCGGCCTGCTAGTGAAAATTAACGTGAATTTTTAATGTCTGTTCATGTGTTGCCAACAATTTCTGGTAAAACAAGCACACATCTTACATCTAAATCCATACTCCGCAAGCCACCTGACGGTGTGTGGCGGAGTAAGTTGGTGAGTAAGCAATTGATACTTAAGCTATATTCGTGGACGATAAAGAAGAACGATAGGAGTGCGGTTCGATTGTTGCTCAGGCACAAAAATTTGTATCCTTATTTTGGATTCAAACACCTAGCAACTGGTAAGAAAAACCGATATTTAACATTTGATTTTACTTAGTTAACAATCCGATTACGTGTTGGGTTCGTATCTCCGTCACAGAACTTCACATCATACACCAAGTGAAGAAGGTATAATGGCATTGTGGTCTGAAATTCACATTAAACATGATATTCCTTCTCTAATAAGTAGACATTAGGTTGAACCACAATAAAGTCAGGAGTGACGAAATGTGAAAAACCTATCACCAGTATCTTTTATTATATTAGTTCTTTATTTCTAGTGACGAAACAAACGCTATGTAGGATCACAGGACACTTATTCCATCTTTTATTTGAGCTTCTGTATGTCGATAAAATTGGTTCTGAACTTGAAATGCAACTCAGACCACCCTTAAAGCGGAATTTGATCCCTTCATGACAATACAGCTCGACTACAATTTGTTGTTTGTTCAAAACTGCAGATTTCTCAACATCTCCACATATTGCGAGTGAATGGGTTCGAATCCTGGCCGGGCACTAAAGTTTTCATTATGTATTATCAAGCTCTAGCATGAGAACACCTATCTGCTGGTGGATAATAATTTTGATTTTTAATGCATTTTCATTCGTTGTCAACACTAACGATATCTGACGTTTTTAACTCCCAGTGAGATACAGAACTATTTAAGAGATCACTGTAAGTTTCCAGGATGTTATTCGGAGCTGCAGGTGGAGAAAAATTCGGTAGCTGATGTCTCTTTGTGTGTAGTCAACAACGAGACGTGTGGGGTTCGATTCCCAGTCAGCAAAGACTCTTCGTCATATTATTTCTAGTCCAAACTTGCTCACATGTCGCTGCTGGTGTAACAAACCCTTATTTAACGCTCGTTTTCTCTATAATATAACAGCGATAGGTGCCGGGTTGGAGTCCTGGGAAGGAAAAACTAATGTTTCGTCTCGTCATTTCAGTTAAAACATCTAGCTACCGCCAAGAAAATCCGATTAGTCACAGTTGATTGTGCTTCGATAACAATCCGATTACGTTCTGGGTTCGAATCCCTGTCCAACATAAAGCTTTACCTCGCGGCATTACTTGTGAAGAAGCAATATTTAACATCTCTCGTAGTTCGTTAACAGGGACAATAGACGCTGGATAGGAATTCGCGTCCGTTAAAAAAGTTTACGTTATGTAATTTAAAGTTGATATATGCTAACTGATACTGTCTAAAATCGAGGTATATCGCTCTCCGTATGCTTAGTCAGGAATGACTGTTAGTTTACGTCAGTCACGAAATCTTTGCTTAGTCTGCATGACCTGGGTTTGAATCCTTATGCAGAACGAGGCGGCTCGTCGTGTCATTTCAAGTTCATACATATTCTCAACTAGCTGCTCGTGAATAACTTAAATTTTTAATGTCATTTTGTGTTAAATAACAAGTATGGTATGTTACTTTGAAGAGGAAATCATGAATACGACGAACTTAGTACGTGCATTACCTATCTGACGTAATAATGAAACTGGTAACATTTCAGGTATGTCATTTATTGGAATAAATGTGAGCTTACAAGCCTTAAGACAGTCTTATCTGTGATAAGGTGTTCCCTGATATGTCTAGTATCGTGGTATTACTTTACATCTTGAGTTATTGCGATACAGAGCAGTGTTTTCTAGTGGTGACTTGTTGGAACCATTTTCAATAGTCAAACGACTGTACCGAGGAGAGATTAGAGGACCTGCTAGAGAGCTGCGTTATGTGGGTCTCATTCGAATCAGGCGAAATGCAATTCAGGTCGTTCGGATACTTTTGAGCATGACTGTACACGAAAATGAAACGAATGGTTAAGGCTGTTAAAACAGGACCCCGTTGTCTTGTTAACAAAACGATCATTGGCCAGAATGTTGCACAGCCTTTTCTATTGGCGACGGAAATTACGTGGTCTGGACAGAGGAGGGAAGAACTTTGTGCTGGGTAATAACACTTCGCCTGGTCGCTTGACTCACTGCTCTTCGGCTACTCGTTTCCACCCAGAGATAAATTTTTTTCAACCTTTATCTGTAATGTACTAATTTCCATGTATTATCATCTGTGGCATGAAAGAAAAATACTGAAAAAATTTTCATGATGATAGTTTGTTCAAAATGTCTCTATCATGATCGTGCTACTCAAAATACAAACACGTATAACATTCAACTGGCCGTTCACGAATTTGTTTAGACGCCTTACATATGTTAATTGAAATATTCCCACTTTAAAATTAACTACGAATTGCCAGAAACTAACGAAATGTAGGAAAACATATTGTACTTATCTCGGGGACCCATGCCCCTGTCGTCTCGTTGAAGTTTGAAGTGATGTGTAGCGCTCTGGTGGCCATATAATGAAACAAAACACCTGCCAAATAGAAGCTGGCAACTCGCACAATCGGTGCAGTCCAGAGAGACGCAGAAAACTGATGTAGCAGAGCCGCTGCAAATTCAAAACGAAAGCGGCACGATCGTGTGGGCCAGCGTAGAAGACATGGTACGAGACATTTTGTCTGGGGACTTGGAAGAGAGGTCAGCATCTCTACATGTTGGAGCAATCGCCAGTTGGTGTGTTGAAGCCTACCTCTGATGGCGGCACTTGTACCTCTCCAAGATACTGAGTCTCGAATATAGTGAGAAAGTGCAGCTTAGGTGAGAGTATACGACAGATACCGAGCGTTTATAGGCGCGTTGTAAGGATCGGATATATGCTGTGAATCTTGTGCTTCTCCCGAGTGACTCAAAGTTCATTCGTGACTCGATCACTGATGTTACATGCGTGTGGTAGTTTTTCTAGTTTTTCATTTTTCTGATAGATGGAGTCAATCACTGTGAGTCCCTCACAGATTTTTCTTTCTCTAACTCGTTCATAGATAAGGTTTTATCCCATTTACGTGAACCGTAAAGCCTCTCTCTTGACGTTAAGGTGTTAGATTAATGATGTGTAAAGTCAACAATTGTCTGCCGAGCGGGATTAGCCGAGCGGTAGGCGGCACGGTAGCTCAGCGTGTTCGGTCAGAGGGCTAGCTGCCCTCTGTAATAGAAAAACTGAGTTAACCGATGAAGAACAAACTTAAACGGATGTCTTACGATGTCCGGCCCGAGCAGATGCAACGAAGAAAAGCGAACAAAATGAGATTAAAAAAAAATAGCGGTCTAAAGGTGCTGCAGTCATGGACTGTGCGGCTGGTCCCGGCGGAGGTTCGAGTCCTCCCTCGGGCATGGGTGTGTGTGTTTGTCCTTAGGATAATTTAGGTTAAGTAGTGTGTAAGCTGATGACCTTAGCAGTTAAGTCCCATAAGGTTTCACACACATTTGAACATTTTTTCAACAACTGTCTATTTCTGTATTATCAGCATTTCTTAAAGTCGAATGAAACTTTTAATAATTTTTTATTCATGTCTATGTTAGAAGAGAACTTTAAACAGGAATTAATATGGACTTTTGTTTCAATTCGTAATTAGGAGAACACACTGTGTGTTATCTTTTATGATCGCCAGGGCACCCCTGCCCTACTTCTTACCTGTTGCACAACAGGTTTCATTAGATGGGTACGAGCCTACTGGGAGCAGTCTATCAGATAGTCCAGTCATTGTGACGTGCAGAACGATATGTTGTGAGCTCAGCTGTCTCCTCGAAAAATGTTACCTACTCCAGGTGACTTGTTCGAAACTGGGTCTTTCAATTTTGTGTCCAGTTATTCTCGCAGTATCGCATCTCTTACCTCATCTTCATCTACTTACTCTTCCATTGTCTTCAAATTCCTTTCCTTCGTAGGGAGATATCAGCCCAGAAGAAAATAGTCACGCGTGCAGAGCGACCACCTGTGAGCACGTCGTGTGGGTATTGTGATGTAATTACTAGGCAAGCGCTCCTCGGAAAGACACATCGCACTGTGGCACAGCTAGACCACTAGACAAAAACACGCAAACTCGGGCGCCCATCACGCAACAGGGCGAAATACGGCGCCTCCTAGAGTGGTAGTGCTGACTGTTCGCACTGTTCTCGTCAGAGACGGAGACGGACACTCAGACACAACGCAGCTGCGATGTGCAGCCCTGGCTTAAGATCCACGCGGCACAAGCGGTCACTTGCGGCGTCAAGCTTAGAGCGGTGCCCGAGGAGGCCGAGCGCGAAGTCATAATTAGCAGCGGAGACTCGCACGGTTGAAAGCATACGGTAATAAAAGCAAAAACTTACCAGTAAACATGGCTCATCAAAGTCCCGCCGTATGGTTGCGAAATACCGTGGACATCTGTATGAAATACTGTCCTAGTTAGTACTCCGTGGCTAGTTACGTTGGTCCAGACTGAGCTGCATGTATGTCAGGGAAACTTGTTAGATATCCTAATGCCGTAATGTGGAACCAGTTAAGGTTGGAAAAATAATTAATACCAACTATGACCACCAGGTGCACATCTAGCGCTGTATGCCGTTTGTATGACGGTATGACATCCATGCTGTTATGTGGCAAGTCATAACGTCAGTGAACAGTATGGCTATCGAGAAGACACTACGTGCACTATTAATGAAACTGTTTTATGTGAACGGCATTCAGAAAGTTGTTGTTGTTGTTGTTGTGGTCTTCAGTCCAGAGACTGGTTTGATGCAGCTCTCCATGCTACCTTATCCCGTGCAAGCTTCTTCATCTCCCAGTACCTACTGCAAGCTACATCCTTCTGAATCTGTTTAGTGTATTCATCTCTTGGTCTCCCTCTACGAATTTTACCCTCCACGCTGCCCTCCAATACTAAATTCGGGATCCCTTGATGCCTCAGAATATGCCCTACCAATCGACCCCTTCTTCTAGTCAAGTTGTACCACAAATTTCTCTTCTCTCCAAATATATTCAATACCTCCTCATTAGTTATGTGATCTACAGCATTCTTCTGTAGCACCATATTTCGAAAGCTTCTATTCTCTTCTTGTCTAAACTATTTATCATCCACGCTCCATACAAATACTTTCAGAAACAACTTCCTGACACTCTATACTCGACGCTGACAAATTTCTCTGCTTCAGAAACGCTTTCCTTACCATTGGCAGTCTACCTTTTTATATACTCTCCACTTCGACCATCATCTGTTATTTTGCGCCCCAAATAGCAAAACTCCTTTACTACTTTAAGCATCTCATTTCCTAATCTAACTCCCGCAGCATCACCCGACTTAATTCGACTACATTCCATTATCCTCGTTTTGCTTTTGTTGATGTTCATCTTATATCCTCCTTTCAAGACACTGTCCATTCCGTTCAACTGCTCTTCCAAGTTCTTTGCTATTTCTGACAGAATTACAATGTCATCGGCGAACCTCAAAGTTTTTATTTCTTCTCCATGTATTTTAATTTCTACTCCGAATTTTTCTTTATTTTTCTTTACTGCTTGCTAAATATATAGATTGAATAACATCGGGGATAGGCTACAACCCTGTCTCACTCTCTTCCCAACCACTACTCCCTTTCATGCCCCTCGACTCTTATAACTGCAATCTGGTTTCTGTACAAATTGTAAATAGCCTTTCGCTCCCTGTATTTTACCCCTGCCACCTTCAGAATTTGAAAGAGAGTATTCCAGTCAACATTGTTAAAAGCTTTCTCTAAGTCTAAGATAAGTCGTAGGGTCAATATTGCCTCACGTGTTCCAACATTTCTACGAAATCCAAACTGATCTTCCCCGAGGTCGGCTTCTACCAGTTTTCAGAAAGTATCACCCACCGAAAGGTTTGGGGAGAGGCCTGATGTCATTAAGTGGTTTAAAGAAGACGAAAATGAAATTCGGAAGCACAGTTGAGTTTGGTGTGCACCGGGAAGAGGATGGCGTCCTATCCCGTTGCAAGTTACTGACGACGCTGCTGATGCTGTAACTAACCACGCAGCGCGTGCCTCGGGTAATGCCAGTGCCCGCGCTGTGTCACAACGATCATTGACCATCCCACGGTCAACAGCGCGGAAAGTGTTGCGGTCTATTTTACACTGGCACCCGTACAGGATCCAGATGATACAGCAACACGAAACACCTTATCAACAGCAACTTTCTGAATTTTCTCTTTGTTTTATGGCACGAATCGATGTTGGTGACTTCTAGTTGGGCAATATTCTATGGAGTGACAAGGCATGTTTTAATCCACACGATGCAGTGAATACACAGAACTGCTAATTTTGAGGTACTGTTAAATCGCGTGTTGTGCGTGAAGATCCTATCCACTCGCCATCTGTGACTGTGTGGTGTGGATTCACAAGCATCTTGGTTCTCGTTCCGTTTTCTTTGAGGAGACTGGCTGTCAGGTACACGTGACGTCTGCACGTTATGGAGACCTCCTCATACAGCACGTAGTTCCTGCTTCGGAAGAGCGCATCTGTGTGGAAACCATTATTCTCACGCAATATGAGAGACGTGCATAATCCAACCTTCCACGAACGTGTTATCACCAGAGATTTTTCAGATGCATGATCTGTAAGATCAGTTCTGGGGATATCTAAAAGAATGCGTCTAGCAGAGTAATTTCAGTCTCTCCCTGATCTGAATGCCAGTATACAGGAACACGGTGCTCAGATTCCAACGAACTGCTAAGAGCAGCTGTTTATCACGTCATTTCACGAATGCAGCATTTTATAATAATAGCGAACCAATTGCGTAAGTGGCAGTTACTAATCAAATTAGCATTACATCTTTCTCACTTGTTTGAAATTTTCCACTCACGTCCCGTTCCTAACATAAGGTAATATTTCTAAACGTCTTTGTTGCTTTCAAAGCGCTAGATTTGCAATTGGTGTCTAAATTTGGAACTTTTTTTCAGTATAAATCACTTCCGCACCTAGCGTTGCACGATGGGTGCAGGTAAAGCTGTCTATTTGTAACGTCCTACCAGGATCGGTCGCGGTCCTCTGGTTTGTAGCACAGTGGTGGGTCTCGACGACGGTACTGGATGAGAATTTCTCGACCTCTGCTCTCGGGTGCTGAATTCAGGGTTCCCTTTAATACGAGGGGCGTTTGAAAAGTCCGTGCGAAGTCCGAGAGATGTCACCACCGGCGCGTGTCGCGGTCATGTTTAGTTAGTAGCATCTTTGGAAAGAGCGGACACCAAGCTTCAGCCACATTTGTCTGTTTGTTTGTGTTTGGCATTCGTGTGAATCAAATGGCTCTGAGCACTATGGGACTTAACTGCAGTGGTCATCAGTCCCCTAGAACTTAGAACTACTTAATCCTAACTAACCTAAGGACATCACACACATCCATGCCCGAAGCAGGATTCGAACCTGCGACCGTAGCGGTCGCGCGGTTCCAGACTGTAGCGCCTAGAACCGCTCGGCCACCCCGGCCGGCTCGTGTGAATCAAGGAAGTCGAGTGATTGTCAAAAAATGGACGAAAACGAATTTCGTGTGGTGATTAAACATTACTTTATGAACGGCAAAACACCTCAGGAGACTAATGAGAAGCTGAAATAATTACGGTGACTCTGCACCTTCGATGAGAACGGTTTATAAGAGGTTTCAAAATTTTTGGATTGGCCATATGCGCACAAATGACGTTGAACGTTCTGGACGCCCTGTGGAGGTAACGACTCCAGAAATCATTGATAAAATCCATGATATGGTGACGGTTGACAGAAGAGTTAACGTGCGTGAGATTGCTAGTGCTGTGGGCATCTCGAATGAACGAGTACATAATATTTTGCATAAACATTTGGACATGAGAAAGTTATCTGCAAGATGGGTTCCACGATTGCTCGAGCTTGACCAAAAACGGAATGGTGTAAAGTGTTGCAAGGATGGTTTGCAGCTATTTAGGAAGAATCCGCAGTACTTTAAGCGTCGTTTCGTCGCTGTGGATGAAACCTGGATACATTACTATACTCTTAAGACCAAAAAACAATCTAAACAAAGGTTTACCAAGGGAGAATCTGCACCAAAAAAGGCGAAGACCAGTCCTACGGCCGGAAAAGTTATGGCGACTGTCTTTTGGGATTAGCAAGGGATAACCCTCATTGAATATCTGGAAAAGGGTAAAACTATTACAGGTGCATATTATTTTTCGTTGTTGGACCGTTTGAAAACCGAGCTGCAAGAAAAACGCCGGCGATTGGACCGCAAAAAAGTCCTTTGCACCAACACACACCTCAGCAGTTGTGGTCGCCAAATTAATGGACATGGGATTCCAACTCGTTTCACATCCCCATATTCTCCAGACTTGGCTCCCTCGGAGTACTATTTGTTCCCCAATTTGAAGGAATGGATGGCGGAACAAAGATTTTATTCAAACGAGGAGGTGATTGCAGCAACTATTTTGCAGACTTGGAAAATTCCTATTATTCGTAAGGGATCAACTAATTAGAACAGCGCTGGACGAAGTGTATAAGTCTAAAAGGAGACTATATCGAAAAATAAAAAAGGTTTACCCCAAACACGTCAGTAGTTTTTATTTTTGCACGGACCTTTCAAACGCCCCTCGTAGGTCAGGCGTGAAATGCACGCAGGAAAACGCTACTGGGGTAGAGGAGTACGTGTGAGACGTGCACCAGAGGTTATTTTATGTTACACAGTTCTCCCCCCCCCCTCCCTCCCTCCAACTCCACCCTTGTGATTAAAGACGAATTGCCTGCCGGAATTGAAGTAACATCAGCTACAATTTTTCAGAGAATGGTAATTGGATGGGTTTATAGAACGCCTTGAAAAGGAGCTGTACTGGTAGAGCACGTCAGAGAGAACTTGCAGTACATCGTTAGTATTTTTCCTGATGATTCTGTTGTAATGCGAGGTAACTTCAGCTTGCCAGATATAGATTTTGAGTGATGCTTTCTAAAGTGGTGCAAAAGACAGAGATTCGTGCAACGTTATTCCGAATGTACGATCCGAAACAGATAGAGAGCCGACTCGTGTAGGTAACGTCTCAAGAACTACTACCAACAAACAGACCCTAACTTATCGAAGCAGCTAATGTAGTGGGGCGTATCAGTAATCATAAGGCTGTGATAGCAATTATGCCTACGGGATTTACAAGGAATATTAAGGAAAGTAGGAAGATATATTTGCTTAGCAAGAGTCGTTGAAATGGTTCAAATGGCTCTAAGCACTATGGGACTTAACATCTGAGGTCATCAGAACTACTCAGAACTACTTAAACCTAACTAACCTAAGGACATCACATACATCCATGCCCGAGGCAGGATTCGAACCTGCGACCGTAGCAGTCGCGCGGTTCCGGACTGCGCGCCTAGAACCGCTAGACCACCGCGGCCGGCCCCGTCTTAGACAACTGCTACTTAAACATAGAGACCTTCATCATACATTCAATAGATGTCCAACCTTAGCTGACAAATAAAAGCCGAACGAACTGAAAATGAGCATAAGGAGAGCAACGAGAGAAGCGTGGAGTGACTATGAAAGCAAACTTTTGTGAACCCAACTGAGTAAAAGCCATGTGAGTTTTGCCCTTACTTACATCAGTGAGTGATTCGAAATCCTCTACTCATTGACTCAGTGACCAGACTGGTACCGAAACGAAGGATAACAGGCAGGAGGCCAAAATACCGAATTCGGTCATCCGAAGCTGTTTCACTGCTGAAGATCGTAACACTGTCGCTTCTTTCAATCGTCATACGAAAGTCGAAATGACAGATATTGACATAACCGATCGCGGAATAGAAAAACAACTGCAATCGCTTAGTAATGGAAAGGTATCAGGAACAGATGGGATACCTATAAGATTCTACAAAGATTATGCGAAGGACCTTTCTTCTTGCAGCAGTCGCGGGAACACCGTAGAGTACCTAGTGACTGGAAAAAGCAGAGATCATTTCAGTTTTCAAGAAGGGCAGTAGGGCAGATGCACTTAATTACAGCCCATATCGTTGAATTCAATCTGTTGTGGAATTATTTTTATGCACAAGAATTACGAAGTTCTTGGACAACGAAAATTTTAGCTGTAAAAATCAACATGGATTTCGCACACGGAGATCTTGCGGAATTCAATTCCTCCATGACGTCCACAGCGATGTAGACAACGGCGCTCAGGCTGTCGTCGTGTTCGGTGAATTCAGGAGGGCGTCTGACAACGTCTCGCCCTGCCGTTTAGTGAAAAAAAAACGAGTTTATCGAGCATCGGACCAAGTTTGCGACTGGATTCAAGAATTCCTTACAGATAGAACGCAATACGTCTTTCTTAATGGAACAAAATCTCAGGATACAAAGGTAATTTCCGGAGTACCCCAAAGAAGTATGATAGGGCAGTTGCAGTTTACAATGTATACAAATGATCTAGTAGAATACGTTGAAAGCGCTGTAATACAGTTCGGAAATGATGCGGTTGTCTATAAAAAAATTTGCAACGCAGTAAGAGAGTATGGATTTGCAGCATGGGGTGACTGGCGAATGGTGCAGGCTCTGGCAGTGGACCCTGAACGTAAATAAATGTAGTGTACTGCGTATACATAGGAAAAGAAATCCGCTATTGTAAGAGGGTGAATCAAATGAAAACCTTAAATATTTTTTAAATATTATTTATTGTGCAGATGTGATACAAAACTGTATCACTTTTCAACGTAATCTCCCACACGCTCAATGCCAAGTCCTCCAGCGCTTAGAAAGTGCATAAATTCCTTTAGAAAAAATTATTTTGGTGGGCCGCGCAACAACTCATGCACCACGTTGTGTACCTCTTCATCAGAACGGAACTTCTTTCCTCCCATTGCGTCCTTGAGTGGTCCAAACATATTGAAATCACTTGGGGAAGGTCTGGTGAGTATGGTGGATGAGGAAGACAATCAAAATGCAGGTCTGTGATTGTTGCAAGTGTTGTACGGGCAGTGTGGGGCCTTGCATTGTCATGTTACAAAAAGGACACCTGCTGACAGGAATCCACGTCGCTTTGATTTGATTGCAGGCCGCAGATGATTTTTGAAGAGATCTGTGTATGATGCACTGGTGACAGTCGTCCCTCTAGGCATGTAATGCTCCCAAATGACGCCTTTTTCGTCCCAAAAGAGGATCAGCATAACCTTCTGTGCTGATGGTTCTGTTCGAAACGTCTTTGGTTTTGGTGATGAGGAATGGCGCCATTCCTTGCTCGCTCTCTTCGTTTCTGGTTGGTAGAAGTGAACCCAGGTTTCGTCCCCAGTAACGATTCTTGCAAGGAAGCCATCACCTTCTCTTTCAAAGCGTTGAAGAAGTTCCTCAGAAGCATCAACACGTCGTTCTCTCATTTCAGGAGTCAGCTGCCGTGGCACGCATCTTGCAGACACTTTGTGAAACTGGAGCACACCATGCACAATGTGCTGACCCATGGATAATCTGTAAACATGTTGCAATGTCATTCAGTGTCACTTGGCGGTTTTCCTTCACTAAGGCTTCAACTGCTGCAATGTTCTATGGAGTCACAACTCGTTGTGCCTGAACTGGACGAGGAGCATCTTCCAATGAAGTCACATCATTTGCTAACTTCGTACTCCATTCGTAGACTTGCTGCTGTGACAAACAAGCATCACCGTACTGAAATTTCATTCGTCGGTGAAATTCAATAGGTTTCAAACCTTCACTACGCAAAAACCGAATAACAGAACGCTGTTGTTCCCTGGTACAAGTCGCAAGGAGGGCGGCCATCTTTATACTGATACTGCGAGGGTATGTGTGCATCTGCACCATGCTGCCACCTAGAGGCCATTCTGGACGCTTTTTATAGCACGCTTACCAACTTACAGGATAACGTAGCGAAATTTCGATTTGTTATTACAAATTTAAGGTTTTCATTTGACTCACCCTCGTACAACTACACTACTGGCGACAAACTGCTGGAAAAGGTATCTATCGTAAAATATCTAGGATTTACTACCAACAGAGACTTTAATCGGAATAGGCAAATGAAACAATTAGAGGGAAAAAGCAGATGGCTAAAGAGACATATATGGGGCTTGTTCGACCTATTCTTGAGTGTTGTTCAGGAATATGGAACCCTTACCAGTGGGACTGATAGGAGAGGTAGAGATCCAACGAGGCGAGTTCCGTCGCGGGACCGCTTAATCGAAGCGAGAGCGTTACGGAGACGCCCAACAAACTCCAGCGGCAGTCGCTACCGGAGGTTTAATGCTGTAAACACGAGAAATTAATTTGCGGGAAGAGCCGCACAACGTGTTGCTTCCTCAAACATACATCTTGGGAAATGATGACAGCGATAAAACTTGAAAAATTAAAGCAAATACCGAGACTTACCGGCTATCATTCTTCCCACGCGCCATTCGCGAGTGGAACAGGGAACGGGGGATCAGTTAGTGGTACCAGAAGTAGCCTCCAGCACACACCGTTAGATGCCTTGCGGAGTATCATATAGAAGTAGATACGATCGTGAATGGCAGTAATGACTACTCTTCTGGGTGCATAGCGAGTGATGTTACGATGTTTCAGATTTGAATGTTACGTTAAACAGTTGAAAGAGAATTGTAGCTAAGTAGCCTCCAAACTGAGCGTGGTTGTTGATCTGTTAACAATGTGGTCAAATGATAGACTGTGCTGTATATTATTTGCGACCCTCAAGTACGTCTCAGATATTAGAGTGACGCATAAGTTCGTAGTGTTCTTCCGTAAGTTTAATAAACACGACAGACAAACATAATAGATGCTTCCGTAACCAATAATATGTTCTTCTTCAGTACATACGTTTTTGAATGTGGTCCGCCTTTAGCAAAACACAATTTCCTTTTTTATCCCAAACATGCTTCACTGCAGTTGCAACATCATCAGCGGGCTTTTATTTTATGGCTGTCAAACAGAAAGAATGTTGTTTACTGTTTGTATACATGTAAATATTGTTTTTTTTTTAAATCGTGATTACAGATTTTTGAAGAAATGGATAAAATTTTGAATTAGTATCTTTTTACCACATGGTATGGATTTCATGGTGTATTATGTTTTTACAGTAACTGTTTTCTTTCACAGTTTGTCATCTGCAACCATATACAACTTAATGTACGAAAATTATTTAAGCAAATATTACGATTTTGAAACTGTTATGCCTGAAATTAATTCATTCTATGTGGAAGGTTTCTTAAATAATTTGTCTACATTAAGTTTCACGCGCTGGTTTCAGGATTGTTTGAGGGTGGTATGCGGTTCATAGATTTCCGATTCTAGAGATTTAGTATATTGTCCGGAACAGTTGGGCACTCATTCGCACATACGTCACTAAGAAGAAGAACTCATCTTTCTTAACCTAGAGCTGTTACAATGGTAAACCACGTGCTGTGATGCTGGTGTATATCATGTGCAAGTGTAGTACCACGGCTTAAGGGTTTTGAGTCCGTTTCATTTTTTATATTACATTTCATTTCAACAGTTACTGAAAAAACTTAATCTATTTTACAAATCGTGAAACTGACGTTTAATTACGGCTGCGTACAACTTTGTGGCACCCGCGTTAGATTCCAGGTGGTAGTTATCGAGATATGAAGCGGAAACACCACTGATGGAGTACCCCTCTTCCGCCTGGACGACTGCATACTACAAGGCAGTACCAGGGACGATCTATGACGGCGGGCCGCGTCATCGGCGTTTCGCCTATCCCTACACACGTTATTTGCAGCAGATGAATCCAGATGATTATGCCGCTGGTTCTTTATTCGAGCAGCTCCTCATCTGGCCTCACAACGGCTGAGTGCACCCCGTGCCGGACCTCCCTACCTCGCGAGAAATCTGGGAGGTATCGGGAATCGATCCCCGTTCCTTCCGCATCAAAGGCAACGACGCTAACCGTTGGCTACGGAGGTGGACATGCGTAAATTGCAAACGATAATAATGAAAATAAATAAATATACATGCTGGTTTACGGCAGCAAATGATGTGACGATAGACAGGAGCGGCGTTCAATAAGTTATGTAACTCAATCATTGTATGAAAGCAGGTTGCTTTTATTCGGGATTCCAGTACATCATCTTATTCCTCACTCTTGTGGCTACAAAATGCTATTATTGAGCACGATCTTCGTTCAATGCGATGGCCTTACGCCACCACACACAGAAAGACTGTATGCCCTCTCTGTACTGGTCGAAGAGGAAAGGAGTAGAATGGAAAGAGAGACGATTGATACAGAATCTATATTTGCATCAGAAAGTAAGGAAAAGGATAGTAAATGAAATGTCAGAAGGAAGCAGCATTGGACGAGGTGTTAGACAAGGTTGTTTCCTTTCCCCACTGCTGTTTAACGTATACCTTACAAAAGGCTTGATGGGAAAAGAGGAATATGTATTGGTGGAAAGAGAATAGAATGTATAAGACATGCTGACGACATGGTATTAGTGGCAGAAAGTGAGCGGACAGTGAATAACATGCCGAAAGATCTGAATGAAGCTAGTGTGGAATATGGGATGCAAATAAACACAGCAAAAACAAAGACCACCATCAGTACAAAGACTGTCCAATATTAAAATAGGACAATCTACCATTAGCCAAGTAAGTGCATTTAAATATCTTGGAGGCACAATAAGACTTGAGATGTCACCAGGAGGTGAAAACGCGAATTGCCATAGCGAAGGAGGCATTCAACAGAAAGAGGAAACTCTTACGTGGCAAATTAGATAAAGGACTAAGGAAAAGGCTTGGCAAATGTTTTGTCTAGAGTGTGGCACTATATGGGGCAGAAACATGGACGATGGGACGAGAGGATGGAAAAAGGTTAGAAGCATTTGAGATGTGGATGTGGAGGAGAATGGAGAGAATAAGCTGGATGGAAAGAGTGAGTAATGAAAGAGTATTGGAAAGGGTTGGTGAGAGAAGATGTCTGCTGAAGGTTGTAAGAGAAAGGAAAAAGAACTGGTTGGGACATTCATTGAGAAAGGAGTGCTTGCTAGAAGATGCTTGGGAAGGATTGGTTTGTGGGAAAAGACAGAGAGGAAGAAGGAGATACAAGATGATAGATGACATAAAGGGAAGAGGAAGTTATGCAGACCTGCGGAGGATGGCAGAAGACCGGACAGCCTGGAGAACTACCACGTGAAAACCTCCTGCCATCTGGCAGAACACTGATGATGATGATGATGATGTAGGGGTCGACGTCGGCCTGCATCACTAACCTCCCCGTCGTCCACGCACTGCTTCCCGCGCACTGCATTCTTCAGTGGGCCAAAGGAATGGGAATCAGAAGGTGCGAGGTCTGGGCTATAAGGTGGACGAGGAAGAACAATACAATCAAGTTTCGTGAGCTCCTCTTAGGTGCACAGGTTCGTTTGAGGCCCAAGTGATGAGCCTGTGTTCCGTCGCCAGTGACGAAGTTCGACAAAAATTGTGACGATCAGCCTCGTAACGCTTAAGCAGTTCCGCACAGATGGTCGTCCGTCGCCATTTACGGTCTTGTGTTAAGCGCTGAGGAACCCAGCGGGCACACGCCTATCAGTACCCAAGTCTTAAGCGCCGGTAGCGGCCGTACCGACAGAGGCGTCCATTTGTGCAGCGAGGTGTTTGACCACTGCGTCCACACCTTGTGACGCTGTAGGAGTCACAGGTGTGTGCGGCGGCCGGCATGCGCGACACCGGACGGTTAGCGAGAGCTCGTTGCAATGATGACAAACGCCTCGCCAAACGACTTACCGTGCTTTTGTTCTCCGCTAAGACTCCGTAGACGAAGTAAGCGCCTAGGAATATCTGGTTTTTCGCCAAAACGAGCTTAATGAAGCACTCTGTTCGTTACGGACGCCATTTCGAGGTATAGTGCCGCCACCTTTCGGAACTTTATGAAACTATAGGGGCCGAACGAAGATTATTGCACGACGTCCCAGAACAAATTCCGCATTTTTTTTCTTCAGCTGAAATTGGCCGAGGAAATGAAATGTGTTGCATTACTTATCAAAGGCCCGTCGTTGTTCGTGAGACAGGAGTGCTGCCTGCCTGTCTCTCCCTCTCTCCCTCGCACACACACATACACACACAAATACATACACACAGCGCCTCTTAATTCTCTTGTCATCTGAGGGACTTTGGTCGTGGTGCCCCCTCTCGGCGCCAGACGCACGCTACTCACAAGGGAACCTTCCCATCGCACCCCCCTCAGATTTAGTTATAAGTTGGCACAGTGGATGGGCCTTGAAAAACTGAACACAGATAAATCGAGAAAACAGGAAGAAGTTGTGTGGAACTATGAAAAAATAAGCAAAATATACAAACTGAGTAGTCCATGTGCAAGATAGGCAACATCAAGGCGCATATGACGTCAGGACCGCCGTGGTCCCGTGATTAGCGTGAGTTGCTGCGGAACGAGTGGTTCTTGGTTCAAGTCTTCCCTCAGCTCAAAATTTTATTTTCGTAAAGTTATGATCCGTCCGTTCGTTCATTGACGTCTCTGTTCACTGTAATAAATTTAGTGTCTGTGTTTTGCGACCGCACCGCAAAACCGTGTGATTAGTAGACGAAAGGGCGTGCCTCTCCAATGGGAACCGAAAACATTTGATTACAAGGTCATAGGTCAACCGATTCCTCCACAGGAAAACACGTCTGATATATTCTATACGACTGGTGACGGCATGTGCGTCACATGACAGGAATATGTTGTCGACCCACCTAACTTTTACACTTGGCGAATGGGTAAAAAGATTCTTCTACCTTGCCCGATTTAGGTTTTCTTGTGGATGTGATAATCACTCCCAAAAAAGTGATGAAAACGTAAGAGTTTGTCACATAAACTGAAGATAAAAAATTAAATTTTTCAGGCGTGGGAAGACTTGAGCCTAGGACCTCTTGTTCCATAGCTGCTCTCGCTAACCACGGGACCACGGCGTTCCTTAACTCCCATTGTCCTTGATGTTGCCTATCTTCGCATGGACTACTCAGTTTGTATATTTTGCTTATTTTTTTCATAGTTCCACACAACTTCTTCCTGTTTTCTCGACTGATCTGTGTTCAGTTTTTCAAGGCCTATCCACTGTGCCAACTTATAGCTAAATCTGAGGGGGGTGCGATGGGGAGGTTCCCTTGTCAGCGCCTGTACGGTGTCTGCTCTCGCGAATGGCAGCCTACCGCGGGAGAGCGCTGAAGCCACTTGCGGGGGCGGCCTCCGGAGGCAGCCCCTAATTGAAGCCGAGCGCCCGCAGCCGCCGCGAGGTGGAGGCGGACCCCAGCACGACGCTGCCCTCACTCCGGGCGCGCCCGTCTCTTGCAGCCTCCCAGCGGCTGACGAGCGCCGTCTGCGAGTCTCACCGCGGTATCCACAGGTGCGCGCCAAATGTCATACTAATTTCTGTCGTCCTTACTGTAGTCCACTGTCCGAATACGAATTTCCTGCAGCTCTCGACACTAGTCTATCCCGTCCAGGCCTTTGCAGAACTACTGCAATCTAATCCAGTTGCTAGCTGTATTCGAGTTCATGTCCCCCTCCTCCAACACATCCCTCCACTACTAAACTCGTTCACGCCTCACCAACTGCCCTATCTACCGTTTCTGCCACAAATTTTCATGTTCATCCAATCCGATTCAGTAGCTCCTAATTAGCTACTCGATTTACACGTATAATCTTCCCCGTTCTCCTACATATGCACACTTAAAAAGCTCGTATTCTCTTCTTGTCCGACCTGTGTATCATTCATGTTTCACTTCCACACGGCGCCACACTCCATATCCTTTATATTAGATATCGAAAATTTCTCTTCCAGAAATGCTTTTCTTGCTGTACCTCGTTTGCATCTGTACTATCACACAGCGAGTCTCTCTTAACAATCGTCAGGAGAATTTTCTCTGGTGTTTCAGCAGATGTTTGCATTTCGTTTTCGCATTGAGTAGCTGGAGTCAGCCCAAGCAAATAGCTCTCATCACTTAATTCACGTGACGTCCAGTGTGGACGGAAAGCGTCGGTTTGTTTCCCATTACAAACAAAATAATTTTTAAAAGCGGAATTTTACGACCCGTTCGATAGAACGGCCTCATATTAATCTACTCCGATAGTCGTTTTATCGAAGTGTATTAATTAACAAGGACAGAAGAACTCTGACAATAACCAGTAGGCACTCCGCCGGCGACGGCGCCGCCCCGGCGCGCGCTCTCTGCTGCCGTTGTTAAGTCCCTGCTGGACTGCTGTTTATCCTCCGTATTTTACTATCCGTCGCGTGGGCGTGAGCATTATACTGGCGCCCTCCCCCCATCGCCCCCATTCCAAATGGTGGTTAACTAGCGGGCTTGATAATTCACTCCCACTAGTCAAAAATTTATGGACATAATTGTTTTAAATTTTGACAAAAACGTGTACAGTATTGTTGCATCTCCCTTTATTATCGCACATACAAAAAAAAAAAAAAGAATAAAGAAAAAGAAACAGAATTCTTCGTTCAGTTTAAAAACAAAATGTCAAGAAAATATCTACAGAAAATCCACTTTCCGAGCTTTTGTATTTGCAAAATTCTTGACAGTGTCACTGGTTTCAACAATTTTATCGTGTTAAATAGTTATTGTTGTTGTGGTCTTCAGTCCTGAGACTGGTTTGATGCAGCTCTCCATGCTACGCTATTCTGTGCAAGCTTCTTCATTTACCAGTACATATTGCAACCTACATCCTTCTGAATCTGCTTAGCGTATTCATCTCTTGGTCTCCTTCTACGATTTTTACCGTTCATGCTGCCCTCCAACGCTAAATATGTCATCCCTTGATGCCTCAGAGCATGTCCTACCAACTGGTCCCTTCTTTTTGTCAAGTTGTGCCACAAACTCCTCTTCTTCCCAATTCTATGCAATACCTCCGCATTAGTTACGTGATCTACCCATCTAATCTTCAGCATTCTTCTGTATCACCACATTTCGAAAGCTTGTATTCTCTTCTTGTCCAAAATGTTTATCGTCCATGTTTCACTTCCATACATGGCTACACTCCATACAAATACTTTCAGAAAAGACTTCCTGACACTTAAATCTATACTCGATATTATCAAATATCTCTTCTTCAGAAACACTTTCCTTGCCATTGCCACTCTACATTTTATATCCTCCCTACTTCGAGCATCATCAGTTATTTTGCTCCCCAAGTAGCAAAACTCCATTACTACTTTAAGTGTCTCATTTTCTAATCTAATTCCCTCAGCATCACCCGACTTAATTCGATTACATTCCATTATCCTCGTTTTGCTTATGTTGCTGTTCATCTTATATCCTCCTTTCAAGACACTGTCCATTCCGTTCAACTGCTCTTCCAAGTCCTTTGCTGTCTCTGACAGAAGTACAATGTCATTGGCAAACCTCAAAGTTTTTTTTTTTCTTCTCCATGGATTTTGATACCTACTCCGAATTTTTCTTTTGTTTCCCTCAATGCTTGCTCAATATACAGATTGAATAACATCTGCTGTCTCACTCCCTTCCCAACCACTGCTACCCTTTCATGCCCCTCGAATCTTATAACTGCCATCTGGTTTCTGTACAAATTGTAAATAGCCTTTCGCTCCATGTATTTTACCACTGCCACGTTTAGAATTTGCAAGAGAGTATTCCAGTCAACATTGTCTAAAGCTTTTTCTAAGTCTACAAATGCTGGAAATGTAGGTTTGCCTTTCCTTAATCTTTCTTCTCAGATAAGTCGTAGAGTCAGTATTGCCTCACGTATTCCAATGTTTCTACGGAATCCAAACTGATCTTCCCCGAGGTCGGCTTCTACCAGTTTTTCCATTCGTCTGTAAAGAATTCGTGTTAGTATCTTGTAGCTGTGACGTATTATAGTGCGGTAATTTTCACATCTGTCAACACCTGCTTTCTTTGGGATTGGAATTATTATATTCTTCTTGAAGTCTTACGGTATTTCGCCTGTCTCATACATCTTGCTCACCACATGGCAGTATTTGGCAGGACTGGGCCCTGTTTCGACTCAGGTCTGTCAGTGCTCTGTCAAACTCTTCACGCAGTATCGTATCTTCCATTTCATCTTCATCTACATCCTCTGCCATTGCCATAATATTGTCCTCAAGTACATCGCCCTTGTATAGACCCTCTATATACCCCTTCCACCTTTCTGCCTTCCCTTCTTTGCTTAAAACTGGTTTCCATGTAAGCTCTTGATATTCATACAAGTGGTTCTCTTTTCTCCAAAGGTCTCTTTAGTTTTCCTGTAGGCAGTATCTATCTTACCCCTAGTGAGATAAGCCTCTACATCCTTACATTTGTCCTCTAGCCATGCCTGCTTAGCCACTTTGCACTTCCTGTCGATCTCATTTTTGAGACGTTTGTATTCCTTTTTGCCTGCTTCATTTACTGCATTTTTATATTTTCTCCTTTCATCAATTAAATTCAGTATTTCTTCTGTTACCCAAGGATTTCTACTAGCCCTCGTCTTTTTACCTACTTGATCCTGTGCTGCCTTAACTACTTCATCCCTCAGAACTACCCACTCTTCTTCAACTGTACTTCTTTCTCCCGTTCCTGTCAATTGTTCCCTTATGCTCTCCCTGAAACTCTGTATAGCCTCTGGTTTAGTCAGTTTATCCAGATGCCATCTCCTTAAAGTCCCAACTTTTTGCAGTTTCTTCAGTTTTAATCGAAGATAAATAGGTTAGTTTACTCTGCGACAACATCGAAATGATTTAATTTTTTATTATTTTTAATTTAGAAAAAGATGTCTCACTGTGAGCTATTGTGACTGATAATGTTAGCTAATTCTAAGTGCGGCAGATAAATTCGGAAATATTGGAATTAAACTGTTTGAAAATTAGTAATTTAATATGTCCAATGAGGTTGTGCTATCATAAACGAATAATGTTCCATTTCATTAAAAACATCATTTTCATCAATGTCAGAATTTGATCCGCTGCTCAATTTTTTTTTAACTTAAACAAAGCCTCTTTCTTTCTTCTGAATCCAATTTTCTCCAATTACAAATCGGTTCTGTAGAAAGGAGGCAGCTGCTTGGTTTTCCTTTACAAAGGTCAAAACGTTCGTCAGATTTTGTTATAGCGATGTCCAGCAAGTAATAGTGTAACCGTATTTCGAAATACGTTTCTTCGTCTGTCATTGGGTCATCTGTAGCTCGTAGATGAAATGTTTACTCCGCTGACGGCGAGAGGTCTGTGAGGGAAATTCTGTCTCGGCATCAGCCTCTTTCCACTTGCGTCTCTTGCATTACCGATCATTTCCCTGGGCGCGGATTCAGTCCGAAATGCGAGTAATTCGTTTTTAGCTGGAGATATCACTTTACCCGCTTCTGAAAGAACAATGGTTGATTTTTCTAAAGCTTTGCTGACAACATTAATTTTGGACAGTATGTCGTAACAGATACCAACGGAGCATATTAATTTAAACGACTTTAACTATGCTATTAAAACTTTAGAGTAAATGTTACATCAAGCATCACAGATCTTTCCTTAGTTGACATGAAGTACTTTCAACGCTTTGACTCTGCTCACCCACCGGCTAGTGGACAACGGCTTTAAAGACAAAATGGGCGCTTCGTTAATAAGTATTTGACAACGTGCTCTGGAGGCGGCAAAAACCACATAGGTTTCTTGAACTGTAGAAAAAAGGCTGCTATTTCTGGCGAACTTCCAGCAGCGTCGTTCAGTACCGAACTGTGGTTGTGTTTTGAGCAACGGATGTAAAATGCAACTGAGTTAAGGTCTAGTATTTTTTTCCGAAGACCTACATTTTTAATTCGTATTCTCGGCATTATCGTAACCTTGACAGCGCATGTCTTGCAAATCAGTATTACATGTTGACAAGAAATCTAACAGAATTAATGTAGTTAACCCCCTGCAATCTGTGATTGCGAATAATTCCAAAAAATGTTCCTTTGCTTCAGCATTGTTTGTAGAGAAACTAAGAAAAACGAATCCAACCACTACTGAAATACGTTCTTCGTGTGTTAAGCCGTGTGCGCAATCTAAAATAACAGAAAAATAATTTGATTGTTTTAAGCTAAAAATAGTGTTTTACAATTCTTTCCCCCAATAAATGAATAATTTCATTTTGCATTATATGGCCGAGACAACGACAAGGCGGGATGCGAGCGACGTGATCGTCTGACACATCATCGAAATCAGAATCACATTCAGTTCGCTTCAAAAAATTTCCATTATCATATTGGAATAATTTTTCTGACTTCCCTCTTAGTGCTAAACATTGTCGTCCTAAAAAGTAAATTAGATCAATTGTTCTTTGTATTACAGCCATCCATCTTCCTTTCTCACGTTCAGTTTCTACTGGGTCAAGGAGCCTGCAATCCCTGGTTTAAAAATATCAGTTTTTAAATCCAGCATTTTTTGACGTTCAACACATACCCTACACCTTTTTCGTGGCGTTGTATACTTCTAGACAAGTGTTGCCAATCTTTGTGACCCATTTTGTCACTGGACATCGTCATCAAAAACCTTACGGTGAAAACAATAAATGGAACGACTTGATTTTGAATATACGAGCCAGACTCTTTTAACGGTTTCGTCATTTCATAGCTTCTTTGTGTAGTATACTCCTGAAAATGACCTAGTTTTACTCTTCGCTCGATGGACAAATTTATTTATCTGTACTGCTCCATGATCTATTAAACAAGTGTTGGAGTTATTTACTATCACTTTAGACCATGACGCAGGATCAGTCATGGCATCTTCACTGATCATCTCTCCAGAAAACACAGCGTCATTTTCACAGGAATCAATCACAAGAATTACCGGCGACAGTGAAGAAGTAACTGCAAAAAACTTTTTGTTTATCCTGTTTAACGACACCTTCGGAAGCAGAAGACGGACTAGATACAGAAATAATAGCAAATAGATTCGGTAAGATGCTATACAGGTCATTATTGTCACCAAACTGGTGCCTAGTTAAATTATTAAGGGGCTCCGGAAAGGCTCAAAATCATGAAAAGTTCAATTTTTACTTTTTTGCGCTTTCTGAATCTGCAGACTATTACCTTTTAATAGATATATAATTTATTCAATTCCGAAGACTACAACTATTTTTAAATTTTTTTTTGAAATGTGTTCTACATGGGCGTGATCCACTGTGGCGCTGTTAAACTGCTGTCAAATGGTGTTATTATTAACGTCCGTGTTCATCAGGTACATTTTAGTGATGTGAGATAAAGTATGTGTTGTGGCTAACCTGTGATGGTTCAATATATATCGCTGGTGTGATTGTCGATTGTTTCATGTTTATTTACTCTGTCGTTATCTCGAAAATATTCGTAATTAATTCTGTTTCTTGAGTCTCTGTTTTGTTGAAGTATAATAATGAGTAAAAGTAAAGTTATTAGAAATCCTCTGAAGGCTTTTAAGAAAAGGAGAAATGTTGGAAAGCCAAAGGAATAAGTTATTACTGTAAACAATAAAGACGATGAAAATCCCCAACATAGCTTGTGTCCCAAAGAAGAAGACAGTTGGTGTAGATATAACAAAGGATTGCTAACTGGTGAAGTGTACACTCATAAGCATAGTCTGCCTCATGCAATAATGGAGGTGATAAAACCTATTTTCAGAGACTTAGCAGCACCTGAACTGTTGAAAACGTGTATTCACGGAAAAACTCAAAACCCCAATGAAAGTGTAAATAGTGTTATATGGTCGAGAATCCCCAAGACTGTATTTGTTGGAATAGAAACACTTCACTTTGGTGTGTATGATGCTGTTGCGACTTTCAATGATGGCAACATTGTAAGGTGCAAGGTATTTAGAAATATGGGAATGAAGATAGGTTCTAACATGGTACGAGCGATGCTTGCTTTAGACAAGGAACGCCTTCGGGCTGCAGACATGGCTGTAAAGAGTCTAGAAATACAAGCAAGAGTAAACAGGAGGAGGAACAAGAGGAAGCTGGAGGAGGAGTTTGCAGAGGATGAAGATAATCCATCCTATGGACCTGGAATGCACTAAAAAGTTAATCCAATCTTTGTCGCTCGATTCCCAAAACTTTTATTTTCTCATACTAATTACATGTTTTCTAAGGATCTTCCAAACATATTTGTTTCAAACTTTCAGTAAATGTTACACAGTACCTTCTGCATAATTTAACACAGCCTTTTTCCAAAAAACTGTATATTTTTGAATATATAAATAAAAAATTACAAAAAAATGTTGTGAATTTTCACTACAACTGAAAAAAAAACCATCTTTAATAACTGAACTAAAATTTTGTAAAATCCCTGTGTTAAGTTGTAGCCCATATTCCAATAAATAATCTGTAAAAAGTTCAACTTCCTACCTCAAATACTTTGTGAGGAAAGATGTAATTTATAAGCGTTATTTTAACATTGCAAGTATAGGGCGTTCCGGAGCCCCTTAAATAAATAAAAAGCATAGCTAGGCGTAGCTCAGCACAACCTCAAAATAACTCAACAGTCGGAATCAGGATACGTATACATTAAGCAGAACGTAATCGATTACATTATGGCGCAAGTCACTGGGATAAAGAAATCTTTCTGTAGAACTAGTAACCTTCTTTAAATTTTCTTCTTTCTCCAGTTTTCTTTTTCTACTCTGTGCACCAGAAATTTTCTTTTCCCAGTCACTTTCAGCCATCTAAAAAAATTATTTTTTTATGATCATGCTCTACTCTATATACTGCATCTGAAATATAAAATCCATTTTTCGGTATCTTTTATGAACGTCTCTGTCATGAAAATTTGTTGTCGCGCGTGGCTTATCTAGCGGATTCCATAGGCAATATTTCTTATAATTATTGACTGAATTTAAGAATCTAACATGCTGTTATAATCTACACATTAAGAGTTAAAATCTTATGTTAAATTTAACACGACAAGACAAGTAATGCAGTCAAAAACAGTTTGTTTGCGTGAAGCTGATGCCACTCAAATATTCCAACTCCGTTCATCCATTACTCAAAAATGATAACATTTAGCTATTTGCAACAAAATCCACATATAATTTCACATTTTCACAAAATTTTTCTCGCTGGCACTCCCCACAAATTGATGAAAGGAAAAAACTTTATCGCTTACTAGATTTTGGTTGTTCTTGCGGTCACTCTTCCGTATCTGCCGTGAGGATTACATTTCTTAGATCTTTGTCACTAATGCTATTGGCAACATATTGTGCATATAGTATCTACATATACCACTGAATTCACATGCAAACTTTATCATTATACGGAATATAGTTCAGAGGGTATGACGTGATAGGCACTTAGACGCATCAAAAACTAGCTTCTGCTTACAATGGTGTGCAGAGAAACTTCACCACTTGCCGTGAGGTTTCAATTTATTACTTCTTTATTACTAACGCTATTCGCAACACATTTTGTATACATTACCTACATACATCAATGAGTGCGCATGTAACGTTATATCACTGTACAGGAAATAGTTCAGGAGGTATGATGGCGTGAATAACGGAAATCGTCAGAGACGTGCTTCTGCTGAAAATGGGGAGGAAATTACCGATTCTGTAATCATCCAATGTCTCATAATGAGAGCACTTGGCCATTTCCGGCAGCTGTTTATGATGAACGTACGAATGTGGTTCTTGCAGGAGATACTGCTGTCGCACTATATACGTGTATACCACTACGGACGCCGATGTTCACGTGTCACGTGGACCGGAACCGGAAACAGTGCAGGGTTTTCGGAGTGGTACGCGCAGCCGTGCGCTGGTTTCGGCTGGCTCACCCCAAACGACCGTTTCCCGCCCTCTCCATACAAAACAGGAAGCTGTGTCCAGTACGGGACACGAGTATTTTGAACATTCGATTTAGGTGGGGAAGGGCCCGAATGAACATGCGAGTCACAGGTGTTTAGAAGCCTGAGAGTACAAGTTAACAATTAGCGGGTGATCGATCTTCCAGCACTGGGCCATTGGGCGCCCTCCCGCATGTGGCGCCTGGGTTCGGCGCACTCGCATAAAACGAAGACAAGTCGTTGTTTAACGTTGTTACAAAAACTATCGAAAAGTTCTTGACCGATGTACTCCAGAATTTTAGACGGTACTCTAACAAACTTTTCGACGGACACAGGCTGTACATAGACTTTAGAGAAAAGGTAAAAATTCGAAAGGTTCTTGACCTACTAATCTCAAATTCTAACACGATACTCTAATAAACATTCTCGTGGTCATATGCCATATGTTTTTTAAACAACAATGTGAAGGTTTTCTGTTAAAACAGACTTTGGGCAAGAAAATGTTATGCTGTTAAAAATGTGCGGTTTCGTTTTCTTTTTCAGAGTCAGTTTTAAGTATGATACTACGGCATTTAAATGATTACACATATTGTTCCTGCCATATGTATTAGTTCTCATTCTACATCATTTTAAACAAAAGTTATATACACAACAATGTGTTGTTTTATTTTCTTCCTGATAGCCAGTTTCAACAGAAAACAGAAAAATTGTATTTGTGACTTATCTGCTTGTGACTAGAATGTTACTACGGAATATGAATCGTCCGAAACTTTGTAATCCTATCCGTTTCCAGATTAAAGCTATGCGAAATACTGTCATTGAGGTTACTGCCCTTACAGATCCAGCAGCAGGAGACATTTTTCATTCTCTGTATACCAGCCAATTTGGCCATTCAGTTTAAGCGACTTCAATTTCCAGTGAAGGTTTCTTCTGCTATAACAATAAATAAGGGTCATCGCCAGCGGGGGGAGGGAGGAGGAGGGGGGGCGAAGAGGAAATGGACAGAGAGAAGGGAAGGGGGAACGGACACAGACAGGAGGAAGACGGGTAGAGGAGGGAAGAGGAGCTGGCAATAGAGGGGGAGCAAGAGGCGACGGATAACAGGAGGAGAACATGATCAGGGCGTATGCCTAATTCCGATACATATATGACAATTGCAAAGCATTGCTGGGTTAGCTGTTTTTACACACTCTCTACGTCGGCCTTCATCAGTTATTTTGCTGCCCAAATAACAGCACTCATCTACTAGTTTTAGTGACTGATTTTCTAATATAATTCTCTCAACATCACCTTATCTAATTTCACTATATTCCACTATTATTATTTTTTTATTTTTGCTGATTTTCATCTTCTAGCCTCTTTTCGGTACGCTACCCGTTCTATTCAACTGCGGTTCCAAGACCTTTGCTGTCTCTGACAGAATTACAGTGTCGTCGCCCAAACTCAAAGACTTTACTTCGTCTCTCTAAACGTTAAGTCTCTTTCCAAATTTTTCCTTGACTTTCTTTACTGATTGCTCGATAAACAGAGTCGACAACATAGGGTACAGGCGAAAAACCTGTCTGATTCCATTTCAAATTACTGCCTCTCTTTTTGTCCTTCAACTCTCACAAGTGTAGTCTGGCTTCTGTTCAAGTTGAAGATAACCCTTTACTCCCTTTATTTTATCCGTGCTACCTCCATAATTTCTATGAGTGAATTCGCGTCAAAAGTGGCGAAAGCTTTCTCCAAATCTGCAAATGCGAAAAACATATGTTTGCGTTTCCTTAACTTTTCTTCTAAGACAAATCGTAGGGTCAGTCTTGTCCAGCAAGTTCCTACATGTCTCCAGAGTCCAAGCTGATCCTCTCCTAGGTCGGCTTTTACCGATTTTTCCGTTTTTCTGTGAATAATTCATGTCTGTATTTTGGAGCCATTATCATTACTAAACGAATAGTTCAGTAATATTCATACCTACGAACCTTGCATTCTCGTACATTCTTCTTGAAGACTGAGGATATTTCTCCTGTACAATATATACCTCGTACACCAGATCGAAGGTTTTGTCATTGTTACAAGGACCGCAGTAACTTGCTTAATGGACCTTATTTCAGTGACGTGACAAATTACTCTCGTACAATTTCATCTCTCATCTCACCTTCAGTTACTCTGTCTTCCCTTTCCATAATATCATTTTCGGCTTTTTTTGGTATATTTCACCAAATTTTGCTTGCATCTTTCATCTGTAACATCTGGTTAGTATTGGCTTGCCATCTTACCTCACTCGACAAATATCTTAAGAGGTCCACTGTTTATTGACTATCTAAAATACCTTTATAATGGTTGTCAGTTATTTGTTAGGACGATCTTTCGTCCTGTACATGGGACTTTCCGTAGCAGCGAGCTTCTTGTTGACGAAATAAGCTCCTGAACCTACTATACTTTGCTCTGAGCCTGAAGTCCTAGAAATATAATTTGGCTTTACTCCTGGGTCCTATCCCAAAGGGCAGCAAAACAGATGGTACAGGAAACCTAGTTACGGGACTTTAGATCGACAGATCAACGGTTGAATTTTACTAAATGCTTCCTATCAAATGAAGCTCTATGATTCCAAAGACGTTTACAAGTTTCGTACAGGATGATTATAATTAAAGTTAAATTTTCAAAACGCTGTAGAAGCAATACCACTGGTCAGAATGACGTCAAATTGCAGGGGAATATTATTGGAGAAGAGGCAAAACGTATGGCAGAAGAAAAAAAATTGATCAATAGATGGTGCTTTATGTGTCAGTTGCGGCAGAGACTCGGCAAAAAGTTGAACCCAACTATTGTTTCCAGGTCTCTGCTGCAAATATAAACCAAGAAAATCAACCTGTATTCAGCCAGTTGCATGTGTTTTCAATTACACCCATATCCATTCAGTTCAGCAGTCATTCGTGTTTAGGACACACTCACCTTCGACTCACAGCTTGGCCTCCCCCCCCCCCCCCCCCCCTGGTAAGAGAACGCTCCAGAAACTACAGGCAAAGAAATGACAGCCTACCTACACTCCTGGAAATGGAAAAAAGAACACATTGACACCGGTGTGTCAGACCCACCATACTTGCTCCGGACACTGCGAGAGGGCTGTACAAGCAATGATCACACGCACGGCACAGCGGACACACCAGGAACCGCGGTGTTGGCCGTCGAATGGCGCTAGCTGCGCAGCATTTGTGCACCTCCGCCGTGTCAGCCAGTTTGCCGTGGCATACGAAGCTCCATCGCAGTCTTTAACACTGGTAGCATGCCGCGACAGCGTGGACGTGAACCGTATGTGCAGTTGACGGACTTTGAGCGAGGGCGTATAGTGGGCATGCGGGAGGCCGGGTGGACGTACCGCCGAATTGCTCAACACGTGGGGCGTGAGGTCTCCACAGTACATCGATGTTGTCGCCAGTGGTCGGCGGAAGGTGCACGTGCCCGTCGACCTGGGACCGGACCGCAGCGACGCACGGATGCACGCCAAGACCGTAGGATCCTACGCAGTGCCGTAGGGGACCGCACCGCCACTTCCCAGCAAATTAGGGACACTGTTGCTCCTGGGGTATCGGCGACGACCATTCGCAACCGTCTCCATGAAGCTGGGCTACGGTCCCGCACACCGTTAGGCCGTCTTCCGCTCACGCCCCAACATCGTGCAGCCCGCCTCCAGTGGTGTCGCGACAGGCGTGAATGGAGGGACGAATGGAGACGTGTCGTCTTCAGCGATGAGAGTCGCTTCTGCCTTGGTGCCAATGATGGTCGTATGCGTGTTTGGCGCCGTGCAGGTGAGCGCCACAATCAGGACTGCATACGACCGAGGCACACAGGGCCAACACCCGGCATCATGGTGTGGGGAGCGATCTCCTACACTGGCCGTACACCACTGGTGATCGTCGAGGGGACACTGAATAGTGCACGGTACATCCAAACCGTCATCGAACCCATTGTTCTACCATTCCTAGACAGGCAAGGGAACTTGCTGTTCCAACAGGACAATGCACGTCCGCATGTATGCCGTGCCACCCAGCGTGCTCTAGAAGGTGTAAGTCAACTACCCCGGCCAGCAAGATCTCCGGATCTGTCCCCCATTGAGCATGTTTGGGACTGGATGAAGCGTCGTCTCACACGGTCTGCACGTCCAGCACGAACGCTGGTCCAACTGAGGCGCCAGGTGGAAATGGCATGGCAAGCCGTTCCACAGGACTACATCCAGCATCTCTACGATCGTCTCCATGGGAGAATAGCAGCCTGCATTGCTGCGAAAGGTGGATATACACTGTACTAGTGCCGACATTGTGCATGCTCTGTTGCCTGTGTCTATGTGCCTGTGGTTCTGTCAGTGTGATCATGTGATGTATCTGACCCCAGGAATGTGTCAATAAAGTTTCCCCTTCCTGGGACAATGAATTCACGGTGTTCTTATTTCAATTTCCAGGAGTGTATCTTGATAAACTCATGTACGAGGGGCGTCCAATAAGTAATGCTACACTTTTTTCTCGGACAGTTTCGATTGAGGAAAGAGAATGCAGAATTTGTTGTTGGACATCGTGATGTATTCTCCCTTCAGCCCGTATGGTTCCACTAAACTGCGATAGGCACTATACGTAGCCTTCAAAATGGCGTCAGTAACGGAGGGGTATTCGAAGTAGAGAACTGACACTGAGCTTCTTTTGGCGGAAAACCAGAGCATCACAAATATTCGTAGGCGCTCACAAAATGTCTGCAGCGATCTATCAGTGAACAAAAGCGTGGTGAGTCGTTGGGCGAGACGTCGGTCATCGTCGCAGCAAGGTCGACCTGCAGAGTGCTGGCCGGCCACACACAGCAGTGACTCCTGCAGTGTTGGAACGTGCAGACATCTCGTGCGAGATGGTCGACGTATCACGGTCAAACACCTCGCTACTCGACTGGACGGCTCTGTTGGTAGTGTTGATACACTCGTCCATGAGTTGGCGTGCCCGCTGCAATCAACCCAACAGGCCGGATCTTGCACCTTCCGACTTCCATCTGTTTGGCCCAATGAAGGATGCAATCCGCTGGAAGTAGTACACTGGTGATGGGGAGATTGTTGATGCAGCAAGACGTTGGCTCTGCCATCGGCCAGCAGAGTGGTACCATGCGGACATATAGGTCCTCACAGAAAAGTGGCGTAACTTACATAGAAGGGAGATTATGTTCAAAAATAGGGTTTTGTAGCCGTGGCAGTTATAAGAGTCAAGGGGCATGAAAAGGAAGCAGTGGCTGGGAAGGGAGTGAGGGTTGTAGCCTCTCCCCGATGTTATTCAATCAGTATATTGAGCAAGCAGTAAAGGAAACAAAAGAAAGATTCGTAGTAGAAATTAAAGTCCATGGAGAAGAAATAAAAACTTTGAGCTTTGCTGATGACACTGTAATTCTGTCAGAGACAGCAAAGGACCTGGAAGAGCAGCTGAACGGAATGGACAGTGTCTTGAAAGGAGGATATAAGATGAACATCAACAAAAGCAAAACGAGGATGATGGAAAGTAGTCGAATTAAATCTGGTGATGCTGCGGGAATTAGATTAGGAAATCAGACGCTTAAAGTAGTAAATGAGTTTTGCTATTTGGGAAGCAAAATAACTGATGGTCGAAGTAGAGAGGATACAAAATGTAGACTGGCAATGGCAAGGAAAGCGTTTCTGAAGAAAGGAAATTTGTTAACATCGAGTATTGATTTAAGTGTCAGGATGTCGTTTCTGAAAATATTTCTATGGAGTGTAGCCATGTATGGAAGATAAACGTGTACGATAAATTGTTTGGACAAGAAGAGAATAGAAGCTTTCGAAATGTGGTGCTACAGAAGAATGCTGAAGATTAGATGGGTAGATCACATAACTCATCAGGAGTTATTGAATAGAGTTGCAGAGAAGAGAAATTTGTGGCACAACTTGACTAGAAGAAGGGATCGGTTGGTAGGGCACATTCTGAGGCATCAAGGGATCACCAATTTAGTATTGGGGAGCAGCGTGGAAGGTAAAAATCGTAGAGGGAGACCAAGAGACGAATACACTCGATTCAGAAGGATGTAGGTTGTAGAAGGTACTGGGAGATGACGAAGCTTGCACAGGATGGAGTAGCATGGAGAGCTGCATCAAACCAGTCTCTGGACTGAAGACCACAACAAAATGGCTCTGAGCACTACGGGACTTCACTTCTGAGGTCATCAGTCCCCTAGAACTTATAACTACTTGAACCTAACTAACCTAAGGACATCACACACATCCATGCCCAAGGCAGGATTCGAACCTGCGGCAGTAGCGGTCGCGCGGTTGCAGACTGTAGCGCCTAGAACCGCTCGGCCAACCCGGCGCGCAGACCACAACAAAAACAGCCATAAGAGTGGGGAGTAATACGGTGTAGTAGAATACTGAGTAAAACCAACCTGCATTCCTGAAAAATGGGTTGTATTACTTATTGAATTCCCCTCGTAATTATAAAACCACAATATTATATCAGTGGTGCCACGGAGATAGAAGCAACCCGCGAGAGATCCGCCGGTAGATGGCTCGGGCCACGGTTATTAGGTATTTCCGGCGCCTCTGTCTGAATGCCCCTCGTAATTATAGACCCGCAAACTTATATCAGTGGTGAACCGACTGCCATCTTTCAATATCCACTACCAATACTGCGCGGAAACGCTGAGAGAATGTTTGAGGTGTCTAGCAGCTAGTACACGTAACAGTACAATTCGCAACAACTGAGGAAGATAGATGGGTTAGTCGTCGAAATATCGTACGCAAAATGGAAAAAAAAAAAAAAAACAATTCAGCAAAACGCCCAGAAGCATACACTTAATTAATCACGTGAGAAGACTTGAGAGATCAATAAGTAAAGTAGAGTCTGTGGGCTATGCACAGTCATACACTGCTATCAACAGTTCGCCGGGTGACAAATGTTCCACTGTGCGGTAAGAAGCAATTAGTTGATGGTAGAATCTCGTGAGTCGCTGGGCCGGGCCAAGAGTTCTTCAATACTGGACGTTTCGAACCATCTTCTGGGATCTTCCTCACCGTTTCCCAGCAGTGATAGAATCTTGAGAGTCGCTGGGCCGCGTCATCTTCCTCTTCAGAGTTCTTGAGTGCTGGACGTTTCGAACCGTCTGCTGGGATCTTCCTCAGCGTTCCACAGCTGGCCCTCGATGGCTGAACAGGGACAGTGGAGGAACGCTTGATAAGACCCCAGAGCTGCTCCTCTCCTTCTACAGGTTGCAAAGTCAGTTCTGCTACAAACATTTTTCACTTTTCAATATCAGGTTTGAAAATGATCCTTAAGTGAGGAAAACCAGTTATAATTTGTGACAATTTGCAACTGAGACAGTTATAATAAGTATTTAAAATAAATACACATTGTCGGAATCTGTCATATATCATCCGTTATCAGAAATCAGATTCTACCAGAACAGTGTTACATTGAATAAAAAACAAACATCGTCGTAACAAGCTCTGAATGCCCAACAGTACCAACTGGAAGCCGTGTCATCCTCAGCCCTTAGGCGTCACCGGATGCATTTATGGAGGGGCATGTGGTCAGCACACCATTTTCCCGGTCATTGTCAGTGACTGGTTACATTGAACAGAAGAATAGCAAACTTCCTCTCCGTGTTGGAATGTTGCCCTGTACTCGAAAACTGCAGCATTTCTAGCATCAGCGGTGCCACGGTGATAGAAACAGCCTGCGAGAGATCTGCGAGTTGGTGGCTCAGGCCTCGGTCATTGGGGATTAGCGGCGCCTCTGTCTGCAGTGCAGAGAGAAAAAGCGTTTTTGAGCATGCAGATACACTGAGGTGATGAAAGTCATGGGATACACCCTAATATCGTGTCGGACCTTCTTTTGCCTAACGTAATGCACCAAATCGACGTGCTATGGAGTCAAGAATTTGTTGGAAGGCCCATGCAGAAATACTGAGCGATGCTGCCACTATAGCGGTCCATAATTGTGGAAGTGTTGCAAGCGTTGGATTTCGTACACGAATTGACTTTTCGATTAAGTCCTGTAAATTTTCAATGCATGGCCAAACCATTCGCTCGAACTGTCCAGAATGTTTCCCAAACCAATAGCGAACAACTGCAGCCCAGTGACATGGTACACTGTCATCCATGACAATACCGTTGTTGTTTGGAGACATGAAGGTCAGGAATGGCTGAAAATGTCTCCAAGTAGTCGACCATAAGCGTTTTCAGTCAATAATCGGTTCGGTTGGGCAAGCGGATCCCCTTCCATTCCATGTCAATAGAGGCCACACCGTTATGGATCCACCACAAGCCTGCACAGTGCCTCGTCGACGACTTGGGTCCACGGCTTCGTGGCGTCTGAGCCACACTCGAACCCTACCACCAGCTCTTATCAACTGAAATCGGGACTCTTCTGACCGGAACACGGTGATCCAGTCGTCTACAGTCAAACCGAGTTCAAGAGAGGCGCTGCAGGCGATGTCGTGCTGTTGGCAGAATGTAAGAAATTATGTAAGTGTGAAGTATACAACACCGAATTCTACCCGACATGTAATTTTGAGATTGGCAGAACACGTTTTACTTTCTTTACAGAGCGCCGCCTGTTGTTACACAGACACAATGTTAGCTGATGCTGTTTCATCATGAGAAGGATTTCATCCTGACTGGCACTGTCAGAAAACGCTAAGTAGACAAGTAAATGGAACTTCCCTACCCGCCGAACTGGCGTGCGTATTGAAGTACAGCCAGCAGTTGCACTGGAGTGATGGTCAGCTCGCTGGCACGTTGGCCGCCGTGCAGACGATGTACCTGCAGTTTTCTGCCTACACAGTGGTTGCAAGTATTCCGTCCGCAAACTCCTAGGGCTGAAATGACCTCAGCACAAGACAGGACAGGAGTCCAGATATCTGTCTGCTCACTAGCCAGGAACAGGTATTCGACTCAAGCATCCTCCCGCAAAGAAGCACTTCAGTGTGTGTCAGACTTCACAGAGAGCTAAACAATCATTCACTAGAGTAAACAGCGCAACAACTCTGTCACAGAGAAACGATTTCACGTTATCCTTGTCTTAAACGCAACAATTTTCTGAATCTAGCCGCCAGATTCTCCACTGGGGATCTAGTCAACAAAGTCTCTAGCTCGATCCCCAGAGGGAACTCTCTTCGATCGTTCCCAGTAGCGATGTGCACTCAGACTATCCTCGGACACATTTGCGTTGAGGTGACGAATCCCAGCAGCCCTTACAAAAACATTACCACCCTCCCACTACATGGTTCATGAATCGGCCAGACAATCACCTGAAGCTCATACTCCTTTCAGAAGATTTTCTGGAAGTTTCCATTTGCCCTCTTACGTCTGTAGCACTCCGTCTGTAGCACTCCGCCAATAAAAACCCGTCTCTGCTTTTTCCGCGGTATGTGTGCCCTGGTGCTTCCCATACAATATTCCTCAGAGGACAGCTCGCAAACATCATTTGTGATCCCGCTCATTTCTTCGCAATCAAAGAATATCTTTTCGTCTTCTTCTGAAATATTTTCCACCCTACTAGAGTGCAACTTCCCACACTCACTGTCGGCACAGTGGGGGTTCTGTGGCCTCCAGCACTCTAAACCGCGTCCTCCACACTTCTGTTTCTCAGGGCAGTAAGCGTCTCTCCCCAGCCCCTTGTTAGCCACAAGTGGCTTCTGAGGAACTCGTGGCCCGCTTCGCCTTTTCTGTCAGCGCTTAGCCCCATTTAATCCCCGGATAGCAGCATTACAGAAATTGTTAGTATGTGATGCTAGTCAGCAGAAGCCAATGAAATGTTTAATAATCTGATTGTGCATCGTGAACACTAATCTAGAAGAAATATAGATTTGCCAGAGTATTGAATGTCTGGTGGAAAAATATTGCCGCCTTACACATTAAGCAAATTATATCATTACTTTCACGTTGGTAGCACCACTACCATTGTATCAGAAAAAACTACTTACACAATTGTCACAGATTTTTCTTAATGTACTGTAAACTGAACAGACGGTTTCTGTCAACACTAATGAATCAAATACCAAGAAGACTTCGAACCAACGAATGCTGTGAGTTCCGAAAAATAGCCTCATTTCATATGCAGCCAGAGTTATGCAAAGAATCATTAATAAAAGACAGGAATAGATAATGAAGGAGAAATAGGCTGAAGAGCAATTTGATTTTCGACGGCATGCAGGCACAAAAGATGCAATAGGACTCCTGCGAGATTTACGAGAGGGGTTGATTGAAAATGGAGGACACCGATATGCACAGACCAGCCAAAACATTACGACCACTGCCCACCGCAACGTTGGATGCCGCCTGGTAGCCTTGCAGGCATGTGACGCGGTAACAAGAAGTATGTAAGTGGAGAAGATACGGGCGGGGCATCACCCTATCGCCTGCAAATTGCGAAATCCATCGAGATAAGCGATTTTGACAAAGGGCAGATAACTATTATTCAGAGCGTGTAAACGAGTATCTCGAAAACGGCGAATCTGGTCGAATGTTCACGTGCTACTGTCGTGAGCGTCTGTAGAAAGAGGTAGGACAGCGAAACTACCGCTAGACGCTAAATGGTTGGACTCCAGGACTCTTAACACGTAGAATTCAGAGGCTTATCTGCTCTGTAAAGGAGGACAGATGGTGATCTGTGGCATCTCTACCGAAAGAACACAATGCTAGTTCACGCACAAGTGTTTTGGAGCACACCGTTCATCGTTGATTCTACACTGTTGAAAGTCGAGCTCCGCCCCAGACCACCCCTGTTCACATGTTGACTCAGTGACATCAGAAAGATTTCAGTGGTCACGGGACCATCGGGATTCCAACCGTCGGTCAATAAAAGCGTGACGGCTCTTCGGGTGAATCATATTTTTGCTACACTAACTCGTTCGTCGTTTCCACAAACGCTGTCATCAAGGTTAACGGCGGCTCGAAACGTGCAGCGCGCCTTGGACGCAGACTGGTGGGAGCAGTATTATACTGAGGGAGACATTCTCCTGCGCTGCTGTGATACCTGTGAACCACCTGTGTCCCTCCGTGCTAGATGTCTTCCACCACGGTGGTGTTATCTTTCAGCAGTGTAATTGTCCATGTCCCGGAGCCAGAACCGCGCTACATTGGTTTGAGAAGCAATATCTTGAACTCACATTGATGTCTTGGCGATCAAATTCACCTAATGTAAAACCTATGCAACCCATCTGGGTTGCTATCGGGCGTCATTACAGGGTACGCCAATCAGCGGCCCGTTATTTACCCAAATTACATGACGTGCACATAGATATCTAATGCCACATACCTCCACAAATCTACCAACAAGTTGTCGAACCCGTGATGTATTTCCTTCCAAAAACGGACAAACAAGGTACTAAGTAGGTTGTCGTAATGTTTTGGCTCATCAATGTATACGTTTTATGGACCTGGAAAAGATATCTGATAAAGTCTCCTGTGATAAATATGCAACTGTAATGAAGGAAACAAGAATGGAGTGGAAAACCAGACTAGCTATAAACTCGATGTTGAAATCAAGAAGTGTCAGTGAAAGTGAAAGCATGAAGTATAAATTGGACAAATTTAGGAAAATGCGTGAGATAACGCTGCTGCCTTCCTCCTATCGTTTTCAGTCTTACTTACAAAATGTGTGTGTCCACTGCTCACTAGATAACAAAGGGGTAACAACTGGAGGAAGAAGAATGTGGTCTTTGAGGTTAGTGGACGATAATGTCCTTCTAGCAACAGATGAGAAAGAATTACAGAATGAAGTGGATGCTGTTGAACCTAAAGCAAAGTGTTATAGAATGAAACCCAACTCAGTGAAAACATAAGTAATGACTCCAGGAGGAAATGAAATGGTAAAAATACTGCTGAATGGAGAAAGACATCCTACAACCAGAGGAAAATGTCTAAATGTTACTAGTGAAAAGTAATATCGTAGAATTGTACTGGCTGATTCAGCTGACAATGCCTGTGGGCTTTATGCAACCCACAACACCTTCAAAAACTGCATGCAAGATTTTCATATTCTCTCGCTCGCTACACGCATCCTGTTAGTCTCATGGAAGAAATGAACAGGACATTTTTGTAGGAAATGTGTTTTATTTCAATTTTGTACTGGTGTAAGTTTTCACTGGCGACCATGGTTTTCGAGTTATTTACGAAAAACGCGTTGGAAGTAATTTTTGTACGTTTTTCTTGAATGATTCGAAGACTACGGCCTCTAGGGAAAAAGTATCCTAGTAAAAAGCATTAAATTTTCTATAAAAAAGTCCCATTCATTTTTCATGTAGGACCAATAGTTTGTGTGTAGAGCAAGAGAATGTAAAAATTTCCACACAGTATCTGAAGACATTGTGGATTGCATGAAACCCATAGGTTGGCGCAACTGACTCACTCCGTGTTACTTGCCTGGCAGCACAGTGTGTTGTCATCCACTACAGTGATCTATATGTATTCACAGATCTTTCCCTTAACCACCAGTTGGTTGATTTACACGTTGCGATACACAGAATTTTCAACAAAAAGAGGTCTGGGACACAAGCCCACGACTGAGCTATTAGCCTTCCTTCACTGCAGCGTTTGGAGGGGGCGGGTGACAAACCCAGCAACAGGTCACCTTTTATGCCCAAGAAAGGACCCTAATGCTCAGATGACAGCAGTCTCAATGGGCTTAGGCCCACCCTCGAAGGGCTGGAGCAAGGCAAAACTAGAGCTCGTATCTGGAACTGAACCTGGAACCTCCACCCGCCAGAGTCTAGTCCTCTATCTGCTAGAGCATCACAGCCACATCTTCAACAAACGAGAGATAAAAATACTTTGTAAACGAATAATAGCATGTGAATACTCACATGGGAAAATGCTTGTTAATGAATGATGAGAATAATAGTCATGTTTTGAAATTAGGAAAATAAAAAGAGGATGAATGACGTCACATAATGTAAAGTAACACTTACTTAAGAACTGTTTTCGTTATATCAAAGTAAAATAGAACACCAGTCGCTTTAAATTCATAAATATTGTTTTGTTCTATGAACACTTCGGAATAGACACTGACCGTGCTTCCGAAATAATAATAAAACTGTAAAACCGTCTTATCTCTCCGTTTGAATACAATAATCTACAGGACTACTGGTGTGTATGACATCGTACACAACGGTAGGGTGAAGTGGGCTACACAGCAGTGCGACAGAAATGATTAGCCAGCAAGTTAGCACAACGAAAAGGATTTACTTGTATCTTTCCGAGGGTACGCAGACTCGTTCTAAATAATGCAGAAAGAACAGAGTTCAGTTATCTGAAGTAAGAACGAACGATGGAGCTGAAGCCACGACTGAGTGTCACCTGCGTAGCATCACGTAGCGGAGTGGCTCTGAGTGTGAGAGGGGCCGAGAGGCTGCTGCCAGCCAACCTGCACCCTGGCGGTTGAGGAGCGCGCGAGCGTGGCCCAGCGGACGCGCACCACTGGCTCTGCCAAGACACGTGCGTCTGGCAGAAACTTACCAACTGTGGGGCAGTAGCGTTTACGACAGTGCAACTACTACACGAATTTCGACGAGGCTTTAACGGCTCACTCGAGCGTATCTTGGGGCATGGTATAGGCTTTATTTCACCAAAATCGGATCACGAAAAAGAAAGACATCGTAATTATAAATTTTCTCCAAACCTCTTGTGTCTGAACAAGCTGATCTCCAAAACTGCATGATAAATTTTCATAGGGTTTTCACGGGCAAGTTGATCGCAGCTGTGCGCAACGTACACGGTTTATTTCATCAAAAATCAAAACACATAAAAGAAAGGTAACGGTTCAAATGGCTCTGAGCGCTACGGGACTTAACATCTATGGTCATCAGTCCCCTAGAACTTAGAACTACTTAAACCTAACTAAGCTAATGACATCACACAAGACCCAGTCATCACGAGGCAGAGAAAATCCCCGACCCCGCGGGGAATCGAACCCGGGAACCCGGGCGTGGGAAGCGAGAACGCTACCGTAAGGTAACGTAATTTGATGTTTTATCCACATGTCGCCTGCTCACCTTAATAGTTGGGATGTGTAGTGGACTGACAAGGCAGCCAGTCCACAGTGACGGGTAGCCGAAAGGGCACACGTACACACACACCGACTGGCGCGAAGTCTGGAACAGGATTCGTAATGAATGTGATAAAGAAAAGAACGTAGCTACTAGAACACTTAACTTATATATCGTCCTTTGGTATACAGCATTCTTGATGATACAAGTGAGACTCTTTAGATTCATGAAGTAACTAATGGCGCCTCGCTAGGTCGTAGCCATGGACTTAGCTGAAGGCTATTCTAACTGTCTCTCGGCAAATGAGAGAAAGGCTTCGTCAGTGTAGTCGCTAGCAAAGTCGTCGTACAACTGGGGCGAGTGGTAGTAAGTCTCTCGAGACCTGCCGTGTGGTGGCGCTCGGTCTGCGATCCTGACAGTGGCGACACGCGGGTCCGACATGTACTAATGGACCGCGGCCGATTTAAGCTACCACCTAGCAAGTGTGGTGTCTGGCGGTGACACCACAGGATGCTTAATAACCATGGCGTAGGACACCAAAGAAACAATAAACGGCGCTGTTAGTTTGGTAGTACAACAAAGTACCACTAGATGGCAGTCTCAGATTTTTTTAAACTCAGTGACAGACGTATTTTTGGAAGTTTATGTCACTGACAGAATTAAGCGCCACAGCCTTGTCTTTATGAACACAAACTAATAGTAATTTTGCCGGCCAATGTGGCCGTGCGGTTCTAGGCGCTTGAGTCTGGAACCGCGTGAACGCAACGGTCGCAGGTTCGAATTCTGCCTCGGGCATGGATGTGTGTGATGTCATTAGGTTAGTTAGGTGTAAGTAGTTCTATATTCTAGGGGACTGATGACCACAGATGTTAAATCCCATAGCGCTCAGAGCCATTTTTTTAACAGTGGTTTTAGTTAGCTAATATACACAGAATTAGTGATTTCGATCTCTGTATTAAAAAGATAACGACATTTACCTGCTGTTTTCGTTAAGCTTTATTTATATTCTTTGCTAGGAAAAAGGAAGGTATTAAGTTTGCGTTATGATCTGGGTACCAAACTGTTAGATTTTATACCGTTTAGTTTATGAATCAAAATGGCTAGGTAACGGCTAAGTCTATCTGAATACTCCAGAAAGACTGGCGACTATGCGGCCTCAAGAACGCAACGAAGACTGTGAGGGGAAACGTGCTGCATCTCGAGAACATCAAGCCTTAACTTGCTCTCCCGAAACACCTTCCAAAAGCGAGGAGCGAGACTGTCATGCATTGTATCGCTCCCCAGCACCCTTAACAGAGGCTTAAAATTATTTCTTTGCAATGTAAGATCATAGCAGTAATTTTGATGGGAAGTAGCTCAAGCGAGGGAGTTTTTATAACCCTGAAAGCTGCTATTTCCTAACAGTTTACCGTTTTGCTTTAAATGTGGACAGTTCCTGGTGGGCTTATGTTATGCCATGACGCTTCATGTTGCGGATAAGGACCTTACTGTCAGTTGTTTTCCTCACAGCTCCACAGCTCTGTGTGGCTCTCCTGTGTCAGTGAAGCAAACGAGCTCTTCATTCATGTCCACAGTCATACTACTTCAAACGCTGTAAATAAAGAAGCATTGTAACTCAAAAATAAATTGCACGCATAAATACCCGAAGAGAGGCTAGGTTTCTCAAGTAGTTCATTAATAGAATTGAAAAGCGTCTGGTACAGTAAAGTGTTATGTGTTGTCCTGCACACTGTGTGCTGGATTAGTGAATACAGCAGCGAGGAACACATGCTGTTCGTGAACCGAAAATTCAGATAATAATTCAGTTGACATCTAATACCAAAACATAAAAATAATACATAGCTCTGTTGCTGTAGTTGCAATGTCAGCTGCCAGCAGTATGTCTGACTGTGGAAATATACACAGATACAAAAGATTTATAAGACTGTAACTCTTCAATAGAACGTCTATTCAGAAGACGTCGAGCACTGATCAGTATGAAAGTCTGTAACTGTTATTGAACCGGCAAATACACAAAATGGGCACAGTGGATCAACTTTGAACTAACAAGGGAACCTCCCCATCGCACCCCCCTCGGATTTAGTTATAACTTGGCACAGTGGATAGGCCTTGAAAAACTGAACACAGATCAATCGAGAAAACAGTTGTGTAGAACTATAAAAAAATAAGCAAAATATACAAACTGATTAGTCCATGCGTAAGATAGGCTCCATAAAGGAGGGACAGAGCACAGAAGGAACCGTGGTCCCGTGGTTAGCGTGAGCAGCTGCGGAACGAGAGGTCCTTGGTTCTAGTCTCCCCTCAAGCGAAAAATTTTTCTTTATATTCGCAAAGTTATGATCGGTCCATTCGTTCATTGACGTCTCTGTTCACTGTAATAAGTTTAGTGTCTGTGTTTTGCGACCGCACCGCAAAATCGTGCGATTATTAGACGAAAGGACGTGCCTCTCCAATGGGAACCGAAAACATTTGATCGCAAGGTAATAGGTCAACCGATTCCTCCACAAGAAAACACGTCTGATATATTCTATACGACACTGGTGACGGCATGTGCGTCCCATGACAGGAATATGTTGTCGTCCCACCTAACTTGTATACTTGGCGAATGGGTAAAAAGATTCTTCTACCTTGCCCGATTTAGGTTTTCTTGTGGATGTGATAATTACTCCCAAAAAAGTGAGAAAACATCAGAGTTTGTCACATAAACTGCAACAAATGAATCCAAAAGTCTCATAGTCGCACACTTTTCCCTGTGCTCTGTCAAAACATATGTTTTTAACTTTTTCAAATTTTCCCGTGTGTAGACCGTCAAATCCTGCATATGTCCAAGCAAATCTGAATATGTCCTGGAATTTTGGAGAGCGAAGTTGATTTATGTGTGAGTGCCTCAACTTTGATAATTGTCTGAAAATAAAAAATTAAACTTTTCGCTCGAAGGAAGACTTGAACCAAGGACCTCTCGTTCCATAGCTGCTCACGCTAACCACGGGACCACGGCGGTCCTTATTTCTGTCTCTCCTTGATGGAGCATATCTTACATATGGACTACTCAGTTTGTATATTTTGCTTACTTTTTCATAGTTCCATACAACTTCTTCCTGTTTTCTCGATTGATCTGTGTTCAGTTTTTCAAGGTCTATCCACTGTGGCAACTTATAACTAAATCTGAGTGGGGTGCGATGGGGAGGTTCCCTTGTAAGTACGTCCGCTGCCTGACCTGCGGAAAGGGAATGCTCGCATCTCATTGGCTGCGGAGTAATCGTTGGAGGCAGCGCCTTCGTGTTGCGGGAAAGGCAGCATAATTGGCGGCGCGCGTATTTTTAAATACGCGAGAGCGCGGATAGCGGCCGATACACCAGAAAGTGTGCCAAACGACAACAAAACGACTTGTGCCACTGTAGACAAGACTGCATAAAATTCGGACCGTTTGGGAACAGTAGCAGAAAAGCTGTGTACAGCTTATCGTCAGTCAAAGACAATGAGCCACTGATAAAGGAAATTAGAGATAGCCCTAAGTCACTCTGTAATCGCCAATTGTTTACTTCACTGGCCGGCCGAGGCCGCTCCAGAACGGCTGGTGGTTACGAGACGAATTATGGACCTGACGGAAACGTTCGAATCCCAGCGACAGCAACTGCGTGCATCAAATATTAGGTTCAAAAATGGTTCAAATGGCTCTGAGGACTAAACATCTGAAGTCATCAGTCCCCTAGAACAGAATTACTTAAACCTAACTAACATAAGGACAACACGCACATCCATCCCCGAGGCAGGATTCGAACCTGTGACCGTAGCGGTCGCGCGGTTCCAGACTGAAGCGCCTAGAACCGCTCGGTCACACCGGCCGGCCCATCACATATGAGGCATCAACGTTGTAACACTTCGTCCTTGGAAAACAAAGTGTCACTTTAGTAAGTGAATGAGTGGAGTAGGATTATTTCTAGACGTTAATGAACAGTGTGTGGCTAGGCCTCGTCGTGGAGATCTGCGGATACGTGGGAACTGTTGTTTTAACGCCTCTGACACGGTTAAGAGCAGGTCGCAGTGACTACGAAGCGCGCGCGACGGACACGCTTGGAGGAGTGGACAGAGGGGATAAGCAGAGCAGGGCAGGACACAGCGGAGTAATGAGAGGGGAGGCTCTGGGCGCGGCTGCCGGTACAAATGTTATCGAGCGCCGCGCAGCAGACGCTGTCCCCACGGAGAGCCCGCCTGTCTGAGTTTCTAGGAGGCGGCGCCGCCCGCCTGTTGACCTACCGGCGCGACCCATCTTTCATTCATTTATCTAGTTAACCTGCCGATACCAGTGTCATCGGGCCCTCGTTTACACCTAACCACCCTCTACAGACAGTCACGGAAGAAATCGCAGTACCAAAAAAATAATTAATTTAGAGTAACGAAATTTCGGGAATACATTCGTCTAGACAACATATTTAAGTGATTAAGATTGCAAGATCATAGGTTAATGTAAGCGCGAGATAAGTCATTGCAAACGTGAAATGATGGTACATCAATAACCGATGTGACCGCCAGAATGTTCACTGCAATCTTGCAAACCTGCATGCGTCGTGCTTTACAGGTGCCGGGTGTCGGTTTCTGTGATGGAGTTCTATACCTGTTCCACTTGGCTGCCTAATACACGGACGGTTGGTGCTGGTCGTGGACGATGCTGGAGCTGCCGTCCGATGATGTCCCATATGTTCTCAATTGGAGACACATCTGGTGATCGAGCACGCTAAGGTAATATGTAGACACTCTGTAGCGCATGTTGGGTTACACCTGTGTTATGTGGGCGAGTGTTGCAAGATACCCGCTCAAACGCTGTTCATAAATACACTACTGGCCATTAACATGGCTACACCAAGAAGAAATGCAGATGATAAACGGGTATTAATTGGACAAATATGTTATACTAGAACTGAGTTGTGATTACATTTTCACGCAATTTGGGTGCATAGATCCTGAGAAATCAATACCCAGAACAACCAACTCTGGCCGTAATAACGGCCTTGATACGCCTGGGCATTGAGTCAAACAGAGCTTGGATGGTGTGTACAGGTACAGCTGGCCATGCAGCTTCAACACGATACCACAGTTCATCAAGAGTAGTGCCTGGCGTATTGTGACGAGGCAGTTGCTCGGTCACCATTGACCAGACGTTTTCAATTGGTGAGAGATCTGGAGAATGTGCTGGCCAGGGCAGCAGTCGAACATTTTCTGTATCGAGAAAGGCCCGTACAGGACCTGCAATAGGCGGTCGTGCATTATCCTGCTGAAATGTAGGGTTTCGCAGGGATCGAATGAAGGGTAGAGCCACGGGTCGTAACACATCTGAAATGTAACGTCCACTGTTCAAAGTGCCATCAATGCGAACAAGAGGTGACCGAGACGTGTAACCAGAGGCACCGCATACCATCACGCCGGGTGATACGCCAGTATAGCGATGACGAATACACGCTTCCAATGTGCGTTCACCCCGATGTCGCCAAACACGGATACGACCGTCATGATGCTGTAAACAGAACCTGGATTCAACCGAAGAAATGACGTTTTACCATTCGTGCACTCAGGTTCATCGTCGAGTACACCACCGCAGGCGCTCCTGTCTGTGATGCAGCGTAAAGGGTAACCGCAACCGTGGTCTCCGAGCTGATAGTCCATGCTGCTGCAAACGTCGTCGAACTGTTCGTGCAGATGGTTGTTGTCTTGCAAACGTCCTCCTCATCTGTTGCCTCAGGAATCGAGACGTGGCTGCACAATCCGTTACAGCCATGCGGATAAGATGCCTGTCATCTCGACTGCTAGTGATACGAGGTCGTTCAGTATTACCCTCCTGAACCCACCGGTTTCATATTCTGTTAACAGTCATTGGATCTCGACCAACTGAAGCAGCAATGTCGCGATACGATAAACCGCAATCGCGATGGGCTACAATCCGACCTTCATCAAAGTCGGACACGTGATGGTACGCATTTCTCGTCCTTACACAAGGCATCACAACGTTTCACCAGGCAACGCCGGTCAACTGCTGTTTGTGTATGAGAAATCGGTTGGAAACTTTCCTCATGTCAGCACGTTGTAGGTGTCGCCACCGGCGCCAACTTATTGTGAAGGCTCTGAAAAGCTAATCATTTGCATATCACAGCATCTTCTTCCTGACGGTTAAATTTCGCGCCAGTAGCACGTCATCTTCGTGGTGAATTAACTCTAATGGCCAGTAGTGTAGCAGCCCAACACATCGAATGACCAAACTGCTGTAGAATTGTGCACTCAGGTCGCGTGGGATAACCACGAAAGAGCCCTTTCTGTCATATGAAACTGCAGCCCTGACCATGTTACCAGGTACAGGTCCAGGGTCTACAGACTGTAGGGTTGCAGGCGCCCACCTGGCCTCTTTTAAACCAGCACACGGCCATCTCTACCACCGAGGCAGAAATAGCTTTCACCGGAAAGCGCCAATCATCTCCACCCCGCACTCAAATGAGCTCTCGCTTGACGCCACTGAAGTTGAAGATGGCGGTGGTGCGGGCGATCAGTCGAATTCACGCTACAGGGCGTCTGGCACCGGAGCTGTCCTTTAACTGACCAATTTTTAAGAGTTCGTTGAGTCATTGTCTGCGATTTACTGCTCCAATTGCGCAACTCAGCAAGTCCAGTCTCAAAGCTAACTAACAGTCACAACAGTTGCAGCCTGTATTTAAAGCAAACCTGCTTTGCAATCTCATGTGGCGATACCAGTGCTGCGAAATCTGAATAGGTATTATATTTCACATTAGAAACAAGTCCAAAAACTTGAGTTCATTTCGCATAACTCCTTCTTGTTGTTGCTATTCTTTTTCCATCATTTATTTCACATTAAATACATTTCCTTTACTGCGAGGGGCATTCGGTAAGTAAAGCTGCACTTCTTTCCCGGCCAATACAGACAAAAAAATGCTGAATTTGTTGTAAGTCATCGTGAAATATTCCCTTTCAGCCTCTACAGTTCCATGAAGTTCTCATAGATGGCGACCCTATATGTAGTCTTCGAAATGGCTTCACTGACACAGATGCGATCGAAGCAGAGAGTTGTCGTTGGCTTTCCTTTGGCGGGAAACCAGAGCATCGCAGATATCCATAGGCGCTTACAGTATGTCTATAGCAACCCGGCATTGAACAAAAGCACGGTGAGTCTTTGGGCGAGGCGTCTGCCATCATCGCAGCAAGGTCGATCTCCCAAGTGCTGCCGTCCGAGGTGGCCGAGCAGTTCTAGGCGCTACAGTCTGGAACCGCGGGACCGCTACGGTCGCAGGTTCGAGTCCTGCCTCTGGCATGGATGTGTGTGATGTTCTTAGGTTAGTTAGGTTTAAGTAGTTCTAAGTTCTAGGGGACTGATGACCTCAGAAGTCCCATAGTGCTCAGAGCCATTTGAACCCAAGTGCCGGCCAGCCTCCTGCAATCTTACAATGTTGGGACTTGTGTATACTCTCGTCCGATGTAATCAACGGACGGCAATTAAAGATCTCGCTGCTCAACTGGATGTCTCTGTTGGTAGTGATGACACACTCGTCCACCACTTTGGGTACTCAAAGCTGTGTGCACGCTGGGTTCATCCCTACAGCCCGAATCTTGCACCATCTGACTCCCATATGTGTGTGCTAATGAGGGACGCACTTCGCGCAAATCAGTACGTCGACGGTGGGGAGGTTACTGCTGCAGCAAGACCTTAGTTGCACCGTCGACCAGTAGAGCGACGTTCGCAGTGAGGTTGCATAAGGCTGTCGAATTGAAAGGAGATTATGTTGAAAAAACACGGTTCTGCAGCCAAAGGGGTGAGGAATTAATATTGTTCATTGGGATCTGAAAAAACCAACCCGCCTTAACAAAAAAATGTGTTCAATTACTTATTGAACATTTCTCGTATGTTATAAATTGCTGTGATGGAATAACCCTCGTGCGTATACACACATTGGTGGGTCACGTCGTCCGACGACGCTATCCTGAAGGATGTGCAGGATGGGAGAGCGAATTGTCTTCCATAAAGACGAATGCCTCGCCAATATGCTGCCGATATGGTTGCACTATCGGTCGGAGGATGGCATTCACGTATCGTACAGCCATTACGGCGCATTCCATGACCACAAGCGGCTTACATCGGCCCCACATAATGCCACCCGAAAACAGCACGAGATACCCACCTTGCTGCACTCGCTGGACAGTGTGTCTGAGGCGTTCAGTCTGTCCGGGTTGCCTCTAAACACGTCTTCGACGATTGTATGGTTGAAGGCATATGCGACACTCATCGGTGAAGAGAACGTCATGCCAATCCTGAGCGGTCTTTTCAGTGTGTTGTTTGGCCCATCAGCACCGCGCTGCATGGTAGCGTTCTTTTCAGGTTTGCTCCGAGTCATAAACCGTAAGTAGCGGTCATCCATTGCAGTAGTAGCCCTTGGGCAGCCTGAGCGAGGTTTGCCATCGGCAATTCCTGTCTCTATGTACCTCCGCCGTGTCCTGACAACTTCGCTTTGGTTCACGCTGAGACACTTGGACGCTTCCCTTGTTGAGAGCCCTTCCTGGCACAAAGTAACAATGCGGACGCGATCGAACCGCGGTATTGACCTACGCATGGTTAAACTACAGACAACACCAACACGAGCCGTGTACCTCCTTCCTGGTGGAATGACTGGAACTGATCGGCTGTCGGACCCCCTCCGTCTGATAGGCGCTGCTCATGCATGGTTGTTTACATCTTTGGGTTGGTTTAGTGAGATCTATGAACATTCGAAGGGACTATGTCTGTAATACAATATTCACAGTCAACGTCTATCTCCAGGCGTTCTGGGAGCCGGGCTGACGCAAAACTTTTTTTGGTGTGTGTATTTGCTTTTTCTCTATATTCCTTTAGTTAAGATTCTCTATGTTAGTTGAATTACGTATGTATGTAAGTGTGGTACACGTATAGTTTCTGTTGTCTGGCTATTGTGTCCAGAGAGAATAATGTCTGCGTGAAACCAAAGGAACGGACAGTGTGTAGGCAGAAAGTGGTGGCTCGAGTTTCTCTGGCCAACAAATGTGTGGCAATGAGCGTATCAACAGACAGTGAAATTTGCGGAAAGAGTGTATAAAGGTGCAGTAAAGAACGTATGATTCCAAATGACTGAAGTTGTAGAGATTCTGCAAGGGATTTAAGAGCACAGTGCAACCAGCTTGTGAGCTCTATATGACGAAAGGATGTGGGTTTGCACTGAATTACCGAGAGAAACTGATGATTGCTTAGTATACTTGCGTGAAGACGTAGCCCATTTATTTGCCTTTTAATTTCTTTTTTTATCTTTTCTGAGGAATAAAGGCTGGTGCGCTTACAGTTATATATAGGTCGGGCGTTACGATTAAAAATGACAGAATAATTGGCGATAACGAGTAAATTGAAAATATTAGGCTCGTCTGCACTACTTCTAGTTTATTTGTTCCTTTCAGAAAAGTTGTTTGATTCAAGTCAGTTTGTCGCTCGAGAGAGTCAATAATCGTTTTAGTCTATACCAGTGAAGTTCCTCGGCCCGATTCTTTAATCAATCCAACTTTCATTTATAAAAGTTTATGACGTGCCGAACTGCGTGATACAATTTTGCAGTTACATGATTGGTATGTGTGAATGGTTTCTGGAAAATGCATTGTGGGTAGAGTTGGTAGTAAAGACGTAAAAAATTGAAACGTCATCCCTGACACTGAAGTTTTAGTGATGCAACAGTGAAAATGTCGCAACCGATAAGCAGTTTCCCTTTCAGTATTTGGTGATGGATCTCAACGAGAAGTAGTTTCGAAAGGATTGAAATTATACAGTGACGGAGAAAAAAGTCCAGCACCAAGAAGCAGTTGTGTGAGGTAAATTGAAATTGGGAGGCGTGTTTCTACGTGTGAGAGATGATATCTATTCAAATTTTAGGCCAGCGCAAATCAGGTTGTCTTTAAATACACGCTGTAACAGTCGTGACGGTTGGTTACCTTTGAGGCTGGACGTACTGAGTTGGTGTTAGTCGAGAACGCCTTTGAGACGACGAAGACGCTGTTATCAACAGCTCACTGAGGTTGAACAAGCTCGTGCAATAGGGCTATGACGAGCTCGATTACATGGCAGCTGGCTGCGGTAGTCACGGGAAGGTGCGTTCGCAAAAAGACAGAGCTCCGGACGACCACTTGGCACTTCCGAGAGTAAGGACCGTCGTATTCGACGTATGATTGTGTCGAATCATACTCCGTCTGCAGTAGTAATTCGAGCAGCAGATAGAATTACAGTGACACAATGAACTAACACAATTCGGTTACTTCAAGAACAGCTCCGAGCCAGACGCCCTGTAGCGTGCGTTTCGTTGAACCCAAACCACCGCCGTTTGCGACTTCTGTGGTGTCAAGCAAGAGCACACTGGAGTGCAGGGGGGAGGTCTGACGTGTTGTTCGATGAAAGCCGGTTCTGCCTCGGTTGATGGCCGTGTGTTGGTTCGAAGGAGGCCAGGTGAGCGATTACAGCCAACGTGTCTGCGGCCTAGACACAGTGGACCACCACATGACGGCCTGCCGGGTGCGATATTATATGACAGTACCCTACTCTCGTGGTTATCTCACGCACCCTGAATGCAAATTTGTACGTCAGTCTGGCGATTCGAGTTGTTGAGTTGGCAGTCATGAACAGCATTCCAGGAGGTGTTTTCTAACAGGATAAAGCTCGCCCTCATACCGCTGTTGTAACCCAAAATGCTCTACAGAGTGTCAGCATGTTACCTTGGCCTGCTCGATCACCAGATGTGTTTTCAGTCGGACACCTTCTGACGTCATTCACAGCCAGCATCAACCATCCCTTTACAGAGCGGCCAAGTGCAACAGTCATCGAACTCCACCTCACAAATTGACATCCGGCACCTGTACAACACAATGCATGCACGTGTTGATGCTTTAATTCAATATTCTGGTAGTTACACCAGCTGTTAATGTTGCAGCACTCACATCTGCAATGGCTTTTAATGCACTTACATTATCCTGTGATCTTGCGACGTTAGTCACTTAAATACGTTTTCTAAACAAATATACTCCCTTAATTTCATTACTATATGTTGATTATTTATTGGTATCGAGATTTTTTCGCGTCATTGTGTGCAGAGTTTGTTCGAGCCGCTAAGTGCTCTCGTTCTGTAATTCTGCAGGAAAGTAGCCAGGATAATTTGAGCAGCCTCAAGTCATATATATAGATTCTAATGTCAGTATTTGACATATCGTGTTTAGCATTTAATGTAAGATCATGGCTGTTTATGAGTAGATTACAGAAAAAAATCTAAAATTTTTAAATGCTGTCGAGAGTTATATGAAATACTGAAAATCAAATTTGTTTCCCTTGAAAATTATTAGATAGGCAACCTGCATGTGAAACCGTGCGACCATTGCAGTCATTCAGTAACCAACATTCGTGTTAAATGAAGAAACGTGCCACACCAGAGCATTGCAGCCGCGTGGCGAATCCGCGTGAGCAGCGCTCGTCTACATAACTCGCTACGCACGCGCAAGCGGAGACACGCGGCTGGCAGATCACTCACTCGCTATCACGCGGCGCTCACTTACTGAGTGACGGTCAACAGCCGCGTGGCCTCGCCACGTGGCTGAGGAAAACCAGACTCTACCGACGTAGCTTCGACACAACGTTGCGGCGCTGATGGGCCCGGCAAGCGTTCAAATGCATTTGGAATCATAATTTCCCCGCGGCGCCTCGTGCAGCGGCTAAGTCCCGTTCAAGGTCACCCGCCTTACATAGCTGGATTAGATCAAGCACCGCAAGATTTTTCGATACCAGGAACAAGCAAGAAGTTATAACGTGTCCTGGATCTCGCAAATTATTGTAGGAAGTTCGTGAAGGGATTTGTGGATACTGGACGACCGTTTATTTAGTTCTTGACGAAGGGTGTTATGGTTTTGTGGTTGTAGGAATGTCAGGGAACATTATCGAATTAAAGGAGGCGTTAATATCGAGACCAGTGTTGGTGTTTCTGGACTTTATATTGTAATGTGATGAATCGAACCATGCTCTTGGGTGCGTTTTGAGCCAGAAAGTCAATGGTCAAAAATAACCTATTGCCTTTGCACCCGGACAGTTGAAGAGAGTGGAGAATTATTCTGAAATGGAGAGAGTGGTTCTAAACATGATATACGGAGAAACGTACTTATCATGAGTGATGGACCATGCTGCTTTGAAATATTCTGAAGGACCCATCCAGTCGATTCTTGAGATGAGCATTAAAACTTACTGAAGTTGTGTAATCCACTGACAAAGGAAGGAGCACAGAAATGCGATTGGGCTAGGCAGGAAAACAGCAGTAGTACAAGCACTGCGTCATGACCTTATTGAATGGTAAGCAACACAGAGTGCCGACGAGGAGTGTAAACACTCTAGCAAGCAACAGCAATTTAGCATATTTAGCATGCATGATGGTGTATTGTGACTGCAGAGTTGAAGCTATAAATACTATGTGAAATGCATGATCACGTCTTATTAGCTATGGAGGATGCAAGACGACCAATCAGCGAGTCGACGATGACTGTCAATGATCTCTTCAGTGCGGATGCACACCAGCAGCGACTGTTATGGGAATTAGCGAAGTACCGCGGATAATGAGGATAACAGGAAAGGGGCTTTACATTAGTGATGAGTGGATAAAGTTGAGAATTTCGATCTGACGAGAGGCGTGCTATAGTAGTCCGTGCAGTTGCAATAACCACTGTGTGCAGATGGGGCAGAGGTTAGCGCATCTGCCTAGTAAGCAGAGGGTCCAGGTACGAATTCCTGTCTGGCAGAAGTATTCAACTTTCCCCATTCATTTAATCAGTGTCCACTCGCAGCCAGTGTCTGTAATTAATTTGTGTCTCAATCAGACAGTGGCAGGAAAGTACTGGAGGAAGGGGAGGCAGAATGATGTTGATTTGTATGTCAGAAATTGTGTAGGGTGTGCACAGCATGTGGATAAGCGTTAGCTAACAGTTGGGTATTCAAGTTTCGGGTACTGGAGACAATAATTACAGGCCAAGGGACGAACTCCATATCAGACCTAATGAAGGACGTGTATCAGTTATTAAAAGCAAAAAAAGAACTAGTCCATCGGAGAGTGGGAATACGATTAATTATTACGAGAATGCACACCGTTTGGATTATGAAAAGTATGTATCCTTGGTAGTGAGTGCATAGAACTACAAAGACAACACTAGCACAGGATTGTCACCATTCTAAGTCGTGTGTGGTGAGAAGGTGCCGTCATCATTCGGCATGATGCCAAGGAGACAGGAATGGATAGCAGGTCCGAGAATTTGCAAGAATGGCGAGCGAAGTGTGTAAGAGGGCCCAGCAAGCAAATACCAGAGGCAATAAAGTGAGTGGGAATTTTACCCCTGTAAACAGTAAGACGAAAAAGTTTGTAACTCAGTACCAGGGCTCATACCAAGTAATTTAAACGAAATTAGTAGTAAATGTGAGGATATAGTTGCCTAAGGGGTCAACGATTGCGCATGTTGGGCGTCAACAACTACTCAAGGATGCATCAGAAGAAATTCCATTCGGAATGAGGCAAGAAAGACGGGGGTGATGAACAACACCAATAGGTACTTTTCTTTTGGTGTACTGTATAGGTTATTGAAGTTACAAAGTTTCATATTTTATTTCAGGATAGGAATTATCTTTAAGCTGATAAGACGTGCTATTCGGACACAGAAGGCTTCTTAAGGGAGGGGAGGTGATAATGGTTCCTCTCCTCAGGTTACCATACAGAGAAATACGAGAGAAGAAGAATTTTGGTTTTGGCAGTGCTGTGCCGCTTCGCAGCAGATGGTGTGGGGGCGCTCCAAGATCATCATCTGGATGTAAGAGTTCTTTTTACAGGCAGTAAGACATTCTATTATCCAGCCACAGATGATCGCTATGTTTATTTAGTATTTAATGGATGGGAATTGCGAAACGAGGTAAGGAGTTTGAAAGATATGTTTTCAGGGGTGCAAAAATTAGGTAATAGTAATGGAGTGTTTAGGGAGGTGTCGAAGGAATACTGAAAGTTCCTTTCGATGTGAGCACGATTGTGAGAGCAACTGCAGGAAGTGATAGGAGTGGTGCTGCAGGGGGTAAAAATGGGCAGATAGTTGCTGGAGGTAGAATATTAAAAACCATATTCAAGACAGCAGACGTACGCAGTGTGAGTGAATTGAACGAAAGCGTGGAAGCCACAAGAGGGGTATTGCTAATAGCGTCGACTGTCAGCTTCAGCAATGTCAGGGCGCTGTGGTCGTCATATGCCCATCTCATGAGGGCACAATGGGTGTAAACACATCCACCATGAAGCTCTACAGGTGTAAAGCAGCGGGACATCGACGCAAAAATGTGGTGGTGGAACCAAAGCCTTATTTTCACAGAGATGGTTTGCATTGGATACAGTGAACATAAGATGGCATAGCAATGGTTGCAGTTGCTATGACCAAAGAAAGCTCATGGGAGCAAGATACAACAGGACCTATATTTAATTTGTCATCCACAATAATGGGAGTTACTTGTTCGCTGGTGTAAGGCTGCAGCTGTATTCGCCAAACAAACTCCTGCAGATGTTGATGACCTTCCTAAAGAACATCTGGAAATCATTCCTGGACCATCAATTAATTCAGAAGATAGCAGTGCAAGAGGGGCATATTACCATGCAGCTGCTGCAACAGGTCGAACAGTATGGGGATCAGGTAACTGTGACTTTGACACTCAATGTGTCAAAGTTACTAGGGCCACAATGACACAGATTTTGCTCTGCCTAGCTTTCATGTGTCCGAAATGAAAGGCGATGTAGAAACCTGATCCAGGGATAATCCAAGTTCCCATGGATTAGATTTCCCGAGTGAGGGACGAATAACATAGATTTATGAAGTTGAAGATTAGTATAGTAACTGTATAGAAGTTAATAATAGCCTCCCTAGTAGTATGTGCCAACGGCCGTGCTGCAGTGGTAACACCGGCTCCCGCCAGATCGCCGAAGTTAAGCGTTTTTGGGCTTGGTTAGCTCTCTGATAGGTCACTGTATGTGTGTGCTGAGCGCTGTTGGCAATTGGGTTGCACACAGCCCTTGTGAAGCCAATTGGGCAGCTACTTGACTGAGAAGTAGCGGCTCCGGTCACAAAAACTGCTGGTGTGCTGACCACATCTAGTGCTATCAGTAGAGGAAGACACGGCCGTTGAACCTTGCAAGACCTGTTCGGATGGAGTTTAGTAGTATGTACTTTCATACCGATTATGGTCGAAGATAATTTCAACCGAGCACAGGACCAAAGCAAGACCAGAGTAGCTGGGTCTTCTCCGTAGATGGGGCCAGTGTAGTGTTGCTACCGAGTCTGTTAGCAGAAGAAACAAAAAGTGGTGAAAAGGCCCTGTGATGTACACCCTAACCAGCTGGAGACCGCCGGCCGGAGTGACAGAGTGGTTCTAGGCGCTTCAGTCTGTAGCGGCGCGACCGCTACGGTCGCAGGTTCGAATCCTGCCTCGGGCATGGATGTGTGTGATGTCCTTGGGTTAGTATATTTAAGCAGTTCTAAGTTCTAGGAGACTGATGACCTCAGCAGTTAAGTCCCATAGTGCTCAGAACCATTTGAACCATTTTTGAACGAGCTGGAGACTACTAGCCGCAGTGTGCCAAGATGTGGGTCAGAATAACATGCACGTAAGGGGATTGGGAAACGAAGCTATCCACACTCAGCAGAAAACCACACCCCACAGAAGTAATAAACGTAGCAGGTGGGTTGATGTCACCACACCAGGACAAGTCTGTTGTTGCGGGTTACGTGACTAGGTGCCATGTTTCATGAAAACAACTGTGCCTCAGAGTAATACAAATATGTCTGACTTTTGAGACAGAAGCACTTCTTTTCGCTGGAGTGCAGCGGTACCACCACAGTGTCAGGTCCACCATGGACAGTGAAAAGACTATCGCCAGAAGCAGCCACAGCTTTGCGATCGAGTCCCCTTCACCACCAACTCTCAGTTCGTCACAGGACAGGGCTACAGCCTTGTCAACATGCTGCCTGTACCCTCCGGACATAGTGCTTTAGCACCACCTACCATCCGACTCGTTGTCAGTTGTCAGTGGCTCGAATCCCACCCACAGCAGTCTCCACATGCTCTGCAGTGAATGGGTTTGGGGCAGAGGGACTCCTCGAGGCGCCATTGCCGGCAGAGAAGCGTCGCGTCGTCGGTGGCCTACAGGGGCCTCCCGTGGGCCTGGTCGCCAGGAGCACAGTGTGGCTAGCCAGCGTCCACTCACCACGGCAGGGGCAGCTTCACGTATGTCAGTGCCGTCCAGGCTCAACGAGGCGTGTTCTGCCTCGCTGAGGCACGGCAGAGCATGTACCAAAGCTTAACATCCTCTACTGTCAGTAGTGTTTCCACTGGACCCTCGGGCTGATCACAACCACCACTCACTGCTCTGCTCACATTACAGACATCCTAACTGAGCAAAATGGTTGCTTCTTTTGCATTAGCTGTGGTCTTAGCTTACAAAAACATCATTTGTTAATGTGCAGCTCAAGAGGAAACTCCGAAAAAATATTATTTTTGCGTACCAATAGTACATATTGTGGGGATGGACACTTCTGTAAGTTCTATTCATGGCAAATCGTCGGAGCGTTTACCATATGTTCCAGGGAGCCTAGAAACATTTTTCGGTTTCATTATCCATTACGGAGCTCCATAGGTTCAAATATACCATACTTCAACATGTAAAGCACATAAGCAGTAGTATCTGGTCTGAGGCGTAATTTCAGCTGATGTGGTGAACACATGGCAAGGGTTCTGAGATCATCATAAGGTTTCTGGGGTCACCAAGTAATGTTTGTAGTCGCTACTGTTTCACCAATAATATTTTATAATGTACTGCCTCTGTACGAAGGACGCTTAATGCCTGTATACGTTGTCTTGATCTGGACATTATTCGATGGTGCCACCTGGCAGATTAAGTACCTTACAAAAAATTGTTTTTCATCAAAATTCTTTGTACTTGAAAATCAAACACCGCGATTTTTGGTGTACTGAAGATGTAGCCTATATTTTTATGTAAAGTAATGTAACATTGAACTATGCTTCTTTATTTCTAGTTTACATGTGTCGTAGTATACAAATCTGCCCAAGTATATAAATAAATTATCAAAACTTTAACTGACCTACAGAATTCATTCCATATAAGTACCATACCTTGTTGTAACAGGGAACCTGCTACAAAATGCGCATGCTGGAGCACAGAAAAGACGAATGTGATTCTCTTTAGAAGATTCTGACAGAAAAGTGTGGAACAAGTTGCCTCAATTCTAATTTCATCCTCCCCGCCAAAAATTTTGGCATGCGACCGTATCAGCGTTTTTTGTGCAGAAGGAGGGTAGCTGAAAGACGGTGACGGCAGAAGTGAGAGACGAGAGTACTGGGACGGAGAAGGTGGCAGTGAGAGAGGAAGAGAGATGTATGGGGACAACAGCAGCGAAAACGAAAGAGAGAGAGAAGACAGTGATGGTCGGTGAGAGATAGTTGCAGTTAAAGAGAAAGAGACATGAATGGATATAGTAGCAGTGGGAGCAAAAGGGAGAGGCCACGGTGGAAATGGAAACAGGAGGTAACTGGAGACCATTCATAGGATTGGAGAGTCTGGACCGCCAAAACTGACGACCTTCAGCCCGAAAATATTTTCCTAATTTCCCCCACCGCCTACACGAACGTATTAAGGGTTCTTACTCTAGAGGTCAAAATCCCGAGGTAACCATCCACAAGGACGAATGTGCAACATGTTTGGAGAGGAGACAATTTTGTCTGAAGAAAAAGACAGCAGACTGTGAACGGGAAAGAGATAGTTTGCAAAGGGAGAGAAAAAGAATGGTACAAGAAAGTGATAATGGTAACTGGCAGACAAGGAGGCAGTGATACAGAAAAGCGAGGGAAAAGGTTGAAGACTATCACAGTGAAAGAGACAGACATGAGAACCAGCCAATGGAAAAAAAGGAGACTGAGAGAAAGAGACATATATAGAGAGTGGCAGTGAGAGGGGTGTACTGAGCATGAAAGCTTCACTATAAAGAGAGACTAAGTAAAAGCACTGAGAGTGCTCTTTGTTAAAAGAGCGCTAATATGTCCACATGCCAAACTTTTGGTGAACGATGTGGAATGAGGGTTGAGTGAGCCACTTCGCCACTCTTCTGTCAATCACTTAAATATGAGATCGTTCGCCTTGTTGTGCTCCAATAGGATCATTTTTTTACTCGTTCTGTTTATTTCTGAAAGTAGTCTAAGTACTTGAATACAGAATTTCTACTGTTAAAGCATGCCAGTACTTTTCTTTTGATTGTCAGTGTCGACAGCAACACTTCTCCTAAATATTTGTAGTATGATTATTTTCTCTGTCTTGCATCTTACATTATACATCTACGTCTACGTGATTACTCTGTTGTTCACAATAAAGTGCCTGGCAGAGGGTTCAATGAGCCTCCTTCAAGTTGTCTCTCTAGCGTTCCACTCTCTAACGGCGAGCGGGAAAAATGAGCACTTAAAGTTTTTTTTCGTGCGAGCCCTCATTTCTATTATTTTATTGTAATCCTAATTTCTCCCTATGTAGGTGGGTGCCAACAGTATGTTGCGCAATCGGAGAAAAGAACTGGTGACTGAAATTTAATGAGAAGTCCCGTCGCAACGAGAAACGCCCACGTTGTAATGATAGCCACTCCGATTCACGTATAACGTCTATGGCACTATCTCCTCTATTTCGCGATAATATTATACGAGCTGTACTTTTTCGGTGTCACCCATCAGTCCCACCTGATGCGGATCCCACACCGCACAGCAGTACTCCAGAATAGGGCGGACAAGCGTGGTGTAAGCGGTCTTTTTGGTGGACCTGTTGCACCTTCTAAGTGTTCTGCCAATGAATCACAGTCTTTTGTTTGCTCTACCCACAACATTATCTATGTGATCATTTCCATTTAGGTTACTTGTAATTGTAATTCCTGAGTATTTAGTTGAATTTACAGCTTTCAGATTTGTGTGACTTATAGTGTAATCGAAATTTAGCGTATTGCTTTTAGTACTCATGTGAATAACTTCACACTTTTCTTTAATGAGGGTAAACTGCCACTTTTCGAACCATACCGGTATCTTAGCTAAATCATTTTACAATTCGTTTTGGTCGTCTGATGACTTTACAAGACAGTAAATGACAGAATCATCTGCAAACAGTCTAAGACAGCCGTCTTAGCAGATTGTCTCCTTTGTCGTTAATATAGATCAGAACAATAGAGAGCCTGTAACACTATCTTGGGGAACGCCGGATATTACTTCTGCTGTACTCGATGAATTATCGTCTATTACTACGAACTGTGACCTTTCCGACAGGAAATCCCGAATCCAGTCGCACAATTGAGGCGATATTCCATAGGCACGCAGTTTTGTTAGAAGACGCTGGTGAGGAACGGCGTCGAAAGCCTTCTGGAAGTCAAAAACATGGAGTCAATTTGACATCCCCTGTCGATAGCACTTATTACTTCATGGGTATAAAGAGCTAGTTGTGTTTCACAAGAACTGTATTTTCTGAATCTGTGGTGATTTTCTCGAGGTACTTCATAATGTTCGAGTACAGTATAAGTTCCAAAAGTGTACTGCAAATCGACGTTAGTGATACGGGACTGTAATTCAGCTCATTACTCCTACTTCCCTTTTTGGGTATTGGTGTGACTTGAGCAATTTTCCAGTCTTTAGGTAAGAATCTTTCTGTGAGCGGGCAGTTGTATATAACTGCTAAATATGGAGTTATTGTATCAGCATACCCTGGAACGAACCTGACTGGTAATCTTAAAAATTAATTATGAAAATCACATGAGTATTCTCGACCATGACTGCTATTTTTTTAATTTTTTTTAGAAAAAGCGCAGTGTGATGGCTATGAAGTGTAGCAGGCCAAACAAACAAATAAATGAATTAACACACAGTGGTGTGGCCTGTGTTACTTGTATGCAGTGGATGACTGTGCTCACGTCGCAGACGACAGTTCTCGTCCAAGTCTAGCCTGAGGCGTGAGTCCTAGGCTAGGCAGCGTGAGGTCGCGAATAACGCCAAGAATGAGCTGCACGAATTGCCGCTGGGGAAAGGTCCGTGTAGTTCCAAAACACACGGCCTGACAGAAAAAAGTGAAGCGTCTAAAAGACACGGGCGGGTGTCAATGTAACTTCGTAGATGTGCACACACACACACACACACACACACACACACACACACACACACCGCCAGTGGGTACAGTATGTATGTGACTGAACTTGCAATTCTCTGTGACAGGTAGACTGCCCGCCCGTGTGCTCTTACCACGGCTGGTATGATATACAGGGTGCCTTCGTAAGAGAGTTTAAAAATGTAACAGGGCATAGAGAATGCTCCACTGAACAATTTGAGATAGGGAACCCGGGGTCAGAGAAGCCAGCTTAAGGACCTAATACAAATAAAATCACATTACTGTGTACTTTTTTACTTACATTAGTTACAGTTAGTTGCAGATACCAGCGTTGACACAAAGAACGTATCATTTGTACTGTATCTTACTGTTGTGTCTAGACAAGACAGCCTAGACACAATGAGAGGAAGCCGAAAGGCACACGCTTAAACTCACGCAGGCTGGCGTGAGGTCTGAAACAGGATACGTAATGAATGCTATAAAGAAAAGTACGTAGCTTCTGGAATACTTAACTTTAATCCACATTTGTAGAACATCGCTCTTGATGATACAATAATAGAATCTCAATATCAATTGAATACGGCGCCTTGCTAGGTCGTAGCAAATGTAGCTGAAGGCTATGCTAACTATCGTCTCGGCAAATGAGAGCGTATTTGTCAGTAATCCATCTCAGGCAAAGTCGGCTGTACAACTGGGGCGAGTGCCAGGACGTCTCTCTAGACCTGCCGTGTGGTGGCGCTCGGTCTGCAATTACTGACAGTGGCGACACGTGGGTCCGGCGTATACTAATGGACCGCGGCCGATTTAAAGGCTACCACCTAGCAAGTGTGGTGTCTGACGGTGACACCACACTTACAAAATATGCTGAAACTGACGGCCATCAATCTCAAAGCAAGCATGACATTGGACAACAAGATTCTGACGCATCCTGACAGACATCCCTGGTGTCTTTTGTATATCACATGTAGCTACAATTCTGGCAACTAATTCCATCTCCGTATCCACCGGGGTGTCATATCCAAGTGACTTTACATGTCCCCATAAGAAAAAATCAAGGGGTTTCAGGTCAGGTGACCTTGAAGACAGTGGGATCTGCCCTTACAATCAAGCGACCAGTACGATCGATTTCCTAGTACAGAGGTTTGTCTTGGGGCTTGGGCCGGCTCGGAATATAAGAGAGTGCCGACTGCGAGTAAGGGGGACAACGCTTTGAGAACGGAAGGAGGCTGTGAGCGAGTCGGCGATTGGCTGGCGGGCAGAAGCGAAGCCTGAGGCCGGGCGGCGGTTATCACGCGGTTATACTGGGGGCGGCGAGAGTTGGCCGGCGCTGTGCGTTCTCCGGCAAACACCCAGTTAATTACGAAGAGCGGTTAGTTAACTGTGATTGTGATCGCTCTTCGTATAGTAAGACGTTGCCGGACGAATGATGTTACGTCTGTTAGATTTCTTTCGATGCCTCTTACTAAGCATGTGCTCTGCTTCCGCATAATATTGATGAATTTGCAGAATGTTAGTTCATTAGCTATATTAGCAAGTGTTTAATTTGCTTACGATATCGGTTAATCCTTGTCAATACGTCTTCTGCGGGAAATCTGAGTTTTTATTTCTAAAGGTTACCGCGTTGAGCTTTGCAGGCCCATTTAAGGTGGCCAACATGTGTGTCATTAAGTTCTGCTGATTGTCGGTTCTTGTGAGTCAGTTCATTTCCCGTTCTTAGCGTTTGTTTAACAGGTACTAATTCACATAAAAAAAGACTTGCGAGTGAAATGATTTGTTTAGCCTTGATTTTATAGTGTTAATTTACTGGTCAATCTTGAATGTTGAGAAAAGTGTTTCAGTGAGCTGAGGCAGCGGCCAACCGAAGCGCAGAGCTTTCCTTTAGATTACAAGCTTGGCTTACCGGTGGTGGACTTGGCCTGAGCTCGTGTGTTCCTCTTCGGTAGCGTTTGCTGAGTTCACATTTCGGTGGCCTACTCGATGTGGGGTTGCAAACGGAGCCACGTCTTGGTTCGAATTTAAATATTACTTCCCTCAGTCGGCTCTACCGTTCGTGGTTAAACTTCGGCCTTACAAGCTTCGACCTTACTTCTGTCGTTACACATTTATGATTGTACAAAGTTGTAACTTTTTATGCCCTAAAAGCCCATCTTACAAACCAATGAGCATTCGAATAATTTCGTGGGTCGCTCTGCGAGGTTTTCTAGTTTAGTTATTTGCAATATTGCCCAAGCCACGTTTTAAAGTTGTGGTCAGATTCTGCCTTAGTGGCTTCTGTCAATTTTTATATGAGATCGTTGCTAATGGTTTATTAGTTTATGAATGGTTTGATGAAATGAGAGGTGAGCCGTGTTGCTGACTCTTACTCTGCGTTTGGTTTCCCGCGGTTATTGCGGCTATGCCGTGGTTCTTCCTCTTTCTACGTGTGGCAGCAGCGGTGTGTATCGATATTCGCACCTTGTACTGTCTTTGGTCTGTGCTTATAGTTTCCGGCTAGCCGGCGTGCGGCAGTCGGTCGGTTGGTGTGGATCAGACAGGAAATCTCCGAGCGGCACAGTGTGGGCCGGTTCAAATGGTTCACATGGCTCTGAGCACTATAGGACTTAACTTCTGAGGTCATCAGTCCCCTAGAACCTAGAACTACTTAAACCTAACTAACCTAAGGACATCACACACATCCATGCCCGAGCCAGGATTCGAACCTGCGACCGCAGCGGTCGCGCGGTTCCAGACTGTAGCGCCTACAACCGCTCGGCCACATCGGCCGGCAGTGTGGGCCGGGCTCGCTGTCGGAGTGTGTTCGAGCTGTTCCGATTGCTACGAGGTTCGTGGCTCACCGACCCAGGACATTAAAGTTGAGTGGTGAATTAAATACCGAAGTCAGTCTGTTCACATTGTGCCGCTGGTTTTCATGAATGGCTGTTGCGGGTATTCCCGTGAGCAGCAGCGAGTGTTCGAGTTGACGAAAGTTGACCACCATCTGGTGGAGTTTAACTGTATTTTGGTTAACTGAAGTCCAAGTACACCAGCGGAATTTTCTGCCTTGTGGCCGTTAACATTCAGGTTACCTTCCCTGGCCACTGACGTAAAATTCAGGCAATGTCCTTTCCTCGCCGTGTTGTCGCTGTCCAACACGTGTGTATAGTTTTGACAGCTTATGCACACTTGGTTGTGGGTGGCTACGCGTTTTACGTTTTGGCATCGGAGTTCCTTGTGTACTGGTCAGGTGGAAGGCAAGTCATCTTGTCGGTGGGTCCGCTGACTGCCTCTTGGTCGAGTTGCTGGCGGATCGGATATAGTTGGGCCGACTACCTGTCTCTCCTAAGCGAACGTTAATATTTCAAGTGCAGACCGACCCCTGGAAACTTCTGAGCGCTGCTGGCTGTACTGGCTTCTCTTATTGCTGTTTGATTGTCTATTTTAATGGCTCATAGCCGATGGTTTGAATTTGTATGCTTTTGATTGGGTTTTAAATAATGGGGCTTCAGCCGTTTTAAAAGTAAAATTCCTTACTTGTCAAGTCTTAGATTGTTTGGGCCTTCAGCCTGATTTATTATTTAAGGATAAAACAGTGCGCTTTCTGCATTTTGGAAGTTTATTTGTGTTGTATTTTAAATCACGGGCCTTCAGCCGGTTTAAAAATTAAATAGGTTGTGCCCTTAAGCGATAACATTGTGTGACACATTAAGTCGATAGTTAAGGTCGGATATTTGCGCTTTAATGTTTGGGTAACTAAATAAAGTTATATCTGTTCAAGTGTACTGACAGCCGCTCACTTTTAGCCGCTTTCCACAATTCCAACTACCTGTTCTGTCCTGCGGATTTAACCTGGCGTTTCAAGAGAGTTTCTTGAATATTTTGCCTGAGTGGTGTTTCTCAATGTTTATGGGAGATCATTGGCTAATGATTTATTAACTTGCTTACGATTTTATGTAATGAGCATTTTATAAAAATCTTGCCTGAGTGGCGTCTGTCAATTTTTATGTGAGATAGTTTTTGGTAATTAATAAACACACTGGAATTGAAATGTTCACTTTATGGGGTCAACCCTGCCACTCCCTTTAGATTTAAAGGTTAAATAAAGCAGGTGTTAAGTAAAAACATTCCAACTTCCTAGAAATCAGGCTTGTCTTCGTAATTTCCTTGCAGGAAATAGAGAATGTATATGTAAATAAACAGCACAGTATGTGCATGTTAGTTGTAAATAAGATGGAAAACAGTAATGCTAGAAAAAGCGGTAGACAAGTTTACGTCCATATACCCTGAAACTGGCTTCTCTAACCCCAGGTTCCCTGCCTCAAATTGTTCAGTAGAGCATTCTCCATCTCCTGTTACATTTTTACACACACTAACGGAAACACGCTGTGTAAGGGGCGCTAACGGCGCCACATGTTGAGTGATCACACTGAAGGAGGAGCCACGTACTTGTGTGAGGCAGCGTTGTCGGTACGTGACGGAGGATGGAAGGCTGTCCATTTGGCCAGTTAGCCGAGTCGTCCAATATCCCGATTTATGGAGCACTCGGTGATGACATTGGCCCAGTGTTGGACACCAGGGGAAGTCGATGGCACGCATACTCGTCGTCAAGGTCCCCGTGGACACCTTGGAATTGAGGGACGATCGCCATATATTGCACGAAACACATCGTAACCCCCCTCACATCACTAACGGACTGCCATCAACATTATGTGTCGTCCTGCAACATTGGTCTGGGAATTGCCATGCATAGTCTGCCGTCAGTACCTCAACACAGACGACGGCGTTTGAATTTGTGCCTTGAGTGGGAAGCCTAGACTGCCTGTGAACGGCGTCGCACTGTGTTTAGCGATGAGTCGCGGTTCTGCACTACGCTAGACGGCCGTCGCCGACTATGGCGGCGACATGGGCAGAGGTCGTACTACTCCAGCGGTTTGGAAAGGCATGGCGGTGTTATTCCTGGAGCCGTGGAAACAGTGGTGTGAGGAGCCATGTACCTCTACATCTACATAGATACTCTGCAAACACGCCGCACGACGTGTGGCGGAGGGTACGCTGTACCGGCACTAGTTATTTCGTTTCCTGTTCCACTCGCAAACGGAGTGAGGAAAAAACGACTGTCTATATGCCTCCGTATGAGCCCTAATTTCTCGTATCTTATCTTTATGGTCCTTACGCGCCTTATGTATTGGCGACGGTCAGCTTCAGATACCTGGTTCTCTAAATTTTCTCAATATTCTTTCTCGAAAAGAACGTCACCTTCCCTCCAGGGATTCCCATTTGAGTTCCCTAAGCATCTACGTAACACTTACGTGTCGTTCGAGCATATAGGTAACAAATCAAGCAGCCTTCATCTGAAAGGCTTCGATATTTTCCTTTAGTCTGACTTGATACGGTTCCCAAACACTCGGGTAGTGCTCAAAAGTAGGTATCACTCGCGTCCTATAAGCGGTCTCCTGTAACACTTGTACACACTTGCTGAACCACACTTTCCAAAAATTCTCCCAATTAATTAAAGTCGATCATTCGCCTTCCCTACCACAGTCCTCACACGCTTGCTCCACTTCATATGGCTTCTCAGCGTTGCGCCCAGATATTTAAACGAGCTGACTCTGTCAAGCAGCACACCACTAATGCTGTATCCGAACATTATGTGTTTGTTTTTACAACTTACCCACATTAATCTACATTTTTCTACGGTTACAGGTAGCCACCGTTCACTACAAGTTTTCCAAATTTTGTCTGTCATCTTGTATCCTCCTACAGTCACTCAACACCGCCACCTTACCGTACACCGTAGACAACCGCAGATTGTTGCACCATCCCGTCCGCCAAATGATTACGTATATAGAGATCAACGGCGGTCGTATCACACTTCCGTGGGGCACTAATGACGACACCCATGCAACAGATGACGACTCTAGGTCACGGCTATAAGCGATTGAGTGAACCCTAACGGCACAACTCTATACCATCTATACCACGCACTCTCTCCGTCCTATAGTCTTACCTCTAATGTGATAGTATTTTTGTGGCATTTTTCAACAGAAATGCTCGTCCAGACACGGTACGTGACCCTAGGAACTGTTTCAGGTACTAGTGGGGGCAACAAGATGCCCAGATGTGCCCCCAATACAACGTGCGTGGGACCGTCTCATGCGTCACGATACCGAGGGCGAGTTACAGCCTCACAAGAGGATACAGGGCCTCTACGGCACGCTTCCTAACGGAATCAGTTCATTCGTCCAGCTGAGGCGTCACAGTGACAAATGCGCTCATACTGAACTTCTTTGATGACCACATACTTCAAGTGGAATGAACAGTTTTATGAACAAACGGATGGCGTGGCTATGGTAAGACCCATAAATCCCGTAATGCAGAAATTCGAAGAACAGGTCTTAGGTACTACCAGCAAAAAACCAAATGTATGGTTCCGATACGTGGATGACACGTTTGTGTTGTGGAGACATGGCAAGGAGGAACTAAGCCGGTTCCACGAACATCTGAATAGTATAAACTCGAGAATTCAGTTTACAATGGAGGAGGAGGTAGACGGCAAACTACATTTCCGCGATGTGCTTGTTTTTAGAAACGAAAATGGTAGTTTGGGGCAGTCAGTATACCGCAAACCCACGCACACGGACCGTTATTTGTACCGGGATTCGAACCACCTCTCACAATAGATGCGGGGTGTTATCAAGACGTTAGCGGACAGAGCTAGAAATATTTTGTGAACCTGAGTTGCTCGACGCTGAGGTGGAACATCTCCACAATGCACTGATGACGAACGGATATTCGTCCGCCGAAATAAAAGGTGCCTTGAGACAGCCACGCAGAAATCATAGTGACGTACAGGCTACTGCAAAATCTAAGGTTCTCCTGCCGTTTGTTAAAAATGTAACGGAAAGAATAGGGAGGATCTTGACGAAGCGGAATATTACCGTAATTTACAAGCCCGCCAGGAAGATACAGGAATACCTTAAGCTTGCCAAGGACGCTCGCAAACCAGGAAAAAGCTGGAGTGTATAGGATCCCATGCAGCTGTGGAGATGTTTATGTGGGTACCACTAAAACAACTGTTTCAAAACGTTTGGAAGAGCACAACGGCAATTGTAGAAGAGGAGAAACGGAACGATCAGCTGTTGAGGAGCATGCTTTCCAGCCAGGGAACCACAATATTCGTTTCGAGGAGATGCAAGTACTAGCTGCCACAAGCGGATATTACGAAAGGCTCTACAGGGAGGCAATCTAAATCGCTAAACACCCTAATAATTTCAATCGAAAGGAGGAGGGCGTCAAATTAAACGCTATGCCGGTGTTGAAGTAGATGTGTACCACCCGTCCACTACTGGGTGATGGCAACGACGATCGACGGCAGCGGACAGCGGCCAATTGCGCTGACGTTTTCAAAACACGTGACGTCACGCCTCGGCGCGGGAGCGTGCGGACACGGAATTTAGCGGCAGTCAGTAGCGAGCCAGTGGGTGTGCTGGACCTTCCATCGAACTACAGACCTCCTTGAAGATGTCCCCCGCAGACGGGGACGAAACGTTGGGAATTGACACAGAATTCATCAACCGACCACGGCATAACAGCCCGGATAATTATAATGGGCATGTCGTACTGAAATACCAGTACAAACGAAATTTCTATTCGTTTCCTCCTCCTGGGCACTTCAATCAACTGCCAGGTAGTTTATTGTTGAAGCACGACCGAGTAGACTAAAATGTTATCCAGTGAGACGTCAAGGGATGAAATTACGCTTAGTGTCTGTGTGCACTCTACTCTAGATTAAGTCGGGACGAGACTCCCGTGTTGCTGTTATTCACTCGGCGTACTCATTATGATGCAGCAGAGAGCAAGTTATTAGCGGTGTACAACGTCATCCGCTCCCGCTGCCGTAGATATGTCGAAACGATTGCGAGTGCCCTTCGGCACTCTGCGAGTAACATTTGAAGCCGCAATCAGGCACTTCCATCTCGAGAAAACTGAGCTTGTTGGAAATCGAAGCGCGTGCCTTTGTGCCTCCCGATGTTCTGATTACGGTGGAGGCCTTCCTCTACGGGCAGGTTTTAATCTTCGGAAGGCCGGCGGGGCCTTCATCTCTGGGACGACTCCGCGTCATCTGAGGTGGTGGTGACGCGGGTTGGGGGGTGGGGAGGAGGCAGCTGAGAAATCCGACGGCGAAGGCGGTTGCAACTGGCCGATCAATAGCGACGCGGAGCCGACTCGGCGACTCCTGCATCGCCTCGTGATACGTTCCAACCGTGGCGCCTTCCTCAGGCGGGTCGACCAAAGTGTTAGCCAAGTTTCCGAAGTGTATAGGGGCAGCCAAAGGAAAGCGAGAAAGAGGGAAAAAAGTAAGTAAAGTGCTTATTGTTTGAAAAGTAATTGGCATAACTGTTAAAGGTAGCAAAGGTCATGTGATAGCAAATGATTCAAATGGCTCCGAGCACTATGGCACTTAACTTCTGAGGTCATCAGTCCCCTAGAACCTAGAAATACTTAAACCTAAGTAACGTAAGGACATCACACACATCCATGCCCGAAGCGGGATTCGAACCTGCGACCGTAGAATCGCGCGGTTCCAGACTGTAGCGCCTAGAACCGCTCGGCTACTCCGGCCGGTGACATGTGGTAGCAGTACGCACACATACAGATGGCGGCAGTATCGCGTACAGAAGGTATAAAAGGACAGCGCATCGACGGAGCTGTCATTTGCATTCAGGTGATTCATGTGAAAAGGTTTCCGACGCACGACGGGAGTTAACAGACTTTCAACGCGGGATGGTAGTTGGAGCTAGACGCGTGGCACATTCCATTTGAGGAATCGTTAGGCAAATCAATATTCCGAGCCCCACAGTGTCAGCCGTGTGTCTAGAACACCAAATTTCAGGTATACCTCTCTCCAGTTAACGACCGAGAGCAGCGGCGTTTGCATAAAGTTGTCAGTGCTAACAGACAAGCAGAATTTCTTGAAATAACCGCAGAAATCAATGTGAGACGTACGACGAACGTATCCGTTAGAACAGTACTGCGAAATTTGTCGTCAATGGGCTGTGGCAGCAGACGGGAGTGTCTCTGCTAACGGCACGGCATCGCTCGCAGCGCCTCTCCTGGGCTCGAGAGCATTTCGGTCGAACCCTAGACGAGTAGAAAACAGTTGTCTGGTTAAATGACCCCGAGTTCAGTTGATAAGAGCTGATGGTAGGGTTCGGGTGTGTTTCATGAAAGAAATCTTACAGCAATACGGAAACAGAATAAATACTTACAGTTGCAGCCTCACGAAGCCTTTAAGAAAACGGAAACGGAAAATAATGTCGCAGCCAGTGATGAAATATCATTTATTAATTTCAAGAAATCTTCCGTCTGTCTTGAATTAAACCATATTCCTCAAAGTTTGGTGCAATAGTAAACTACACTCCTGGAAATGGAAAAAAGAACACATTGACACCGGTGTGTCAGACCCACCATACTTGCTCCGGACACTGCGAGAGGGCTGTACAAGCAATGATCACACGCACGGCACAGCGGACACACCAGGAACCGCGGTGTTGGCCGTCGAATGGCGCTAGCTGCGCAGCATTTGTGCACCGCCGCCGTCAGTGTCAGCCAGTTTGCCGTGGCATACGGAGCTCCATCGCAGTCTTTAACACTGGTAGCATGCCGCGACAGCGTGGACGTGAACCGTATGTGCAGTTGACGGACTTTGAGCGAGGGCGTATAGTGGGCATGCGGGAGGCCGGGTGGACGTACCGCCGAATTGCTCAACATGTGGGGCGTGAGGTCTCCACAGTACATCGATGTTGTCGCCAGTGGTCGGCGGAAGGTGCACGTGCCCGTCGACCTGGGACCGGACCGCAGCGACGCACGGATGCACGCCAAGACCGTAGGATCCTACGCAGTGCCGTAGGGGACCGCACCGCCACTACCCAGCAAATTAGGGACACTGTTGCTCCTGGGGTATCGGCGAGGACCATTCGCAACCGTCTCCATGAAGCTGGGCTACGGTCCCGCACACCGTTAGGCCGTCTTCCGCTCACGCCCCAACATCGTGCAGCCCGCCTCCAGTGGTGTCGCGACAGGCGTGAATGGAGGGACGAATGGAGACGTGTCGTCTTCAGCGATGAGAGTCGCTTCTGTCTTGGTGCCAATGATGGTCGTATGCGTGTTTGGCGCCGTGCAGGTGAGCGCCACAATCAGGACTGCATACGACCGAGGCACACAGGGCCAACACCCGGCATCATGGTGTGGGGAGCGATCTCCTACACTGGCCGTACACCACTGGTGATCGTCGAGGGGACACTGAATAGTGCACGGTACATCCAAACCGTCATCGAACCCATCGTTCTACCATTCCTAGACCGGCAAGGGAACTTGCTGTTCCAACAGGACAATGCACGTCCGCATGTATCCCGTGCCACCCAACGTGCTCTAGAAGGTGTAAGTCAACTACCCTGGCCAGCAAGATCTCCGGATCTGTCCCCTATTGAGCATGTTTGGGACTGGATGAAGCGTCGTCTCACGCGGTCTGCACGTCCAGCACGAACGCTGGTCCAACTGAGGTGCCAGGTGGAAATGGCATGGCAAGCCGTTCCACAGGACTACATCCAGCATCTCTACGATCGTCTCCATGGGAGAATAGCAGCCTGCATTGCTGCGAAAGGTGGATATACACTGTACTAGTGCCAACATTGTGCATGCTCTGTTGCCTGTGTCTATGTGCCTGTGGTTCTGTCAGTGTGATCATGTGATGTATCTGACCTCAGGAATGTGTCAATAAAGTTTCCCCTTCCTGGGACAATGAATTCACGGTGTTCTTATTTCAATTTCCAGGAGTGTATATACACAAGTCGCATACATAAAAGGCAGACAAATGGAAACGAGACAGATGGAAAAAAGTAAGTATACTGTTTATTATTCCAAAAGTATGCGCCAAAACTGTTAAGTTACCTCATTCTGGGGCACGACGATCAGCGTCTTCACGGAAAAATGTTTGCGATTGCCTATGGAACAGTAATTTTATCCAGACGTGCACCGCCCAATTAGTCTTCTTCCTGGTACCTCCATCTCCAAATACTGGCGTGTAGTTCTAGTGGGGTGCATTCGCTTCACGTGACCGAACCACTTCAATCTCAAAGCACTCATCCTCTCCTCTGTAGTCAAAGTCACCTGCAGGTCTCTCCTCACACAATCATTCCTGACTCTGTCTCTCCTAGGTTTTTGTAGAGCTCACCTAAGGAACTTCATTTCACATGCTTGTATTTGACTCTCTTCTCTCTGATTTGTGACACAGGCCTCTAGACTATTCATCATGATTGGCAGGGGATAAGTATTATACATGGTCTGTTTGGCTCTACGAGGGACTTCCTTGTCCCATATTAGATTTCGTACTTGTTGGAAGAAGCTAGATCCTTTTGTTATTCTGTTTAAGACTTCTATTTTGGAAATTCCATCGCTTGATATGATGCTACGCTGATAATTGAAGCTTTTCGCACAGTCGACCTTCTCCCCCTCCAGCATGATGTGACAAGGTGTGGGTGTCCTGCTCACCTTCATTGCCACTGTCTTGTTCCTACTCACAGTAAACTTGTATGTTTTAAATTTTGTGTTCCGGTAATCTAGTCTCCTTTGAACCTCCATTTCCGTCTCTCCCCAAATGGCGGTGACATCAGCAAAATCAAAAGCGATGACATCTTCATTTTCTTCTTGCTGGATTTCTTTCATGATTGTGTCCATAAATGTAATAAAGAGTAAAGGGGAGAGCGAACGGCATTGCTGAACGCCTCTCTTTGTCTTAAAACATTTTGATCTTCCACCTGCTACTTGTACACTGTTCTCACTACCATCGTACAGCATCTGGGCTTTTCTAATTAATGAATCAGGAACATTATGTTTTCTCAAGCATTCCCATATTTTATCCCTTGGTACACTGTCATATGCTTTTTCCAAATCTGCGAATACTGCTATGAAGTCCTTTCCTTTTTCCCAATATTTCTCTATTAACTGACGGAGGGAGAAAATGAGATCTACTATTCCCCCATTACTTTTGAATCCATGCTGTTGTTCTTCTAATTGGTGTTCTAGAATTTTCCACAATCTTTTTTCTATTACCTTTTCCATTATCTTAAGGCAGTGTGGTAACAGTGTGGTTCCTCGGTAGTTGGTGCAATTCTTTCTACTACCTTTCTTGAACAACGGTATTATAATTCCTTTTTTCCATTCATCCGGCACTTTGTTTTCTTTCCGTATCACCCCTAGCACCCGGTGTAACCACTGTATTCCTTTGATTCCTGCGGCTTCAATCATATTCGCTGTCAGCTCATCTACTCCAGCCGCCTTACCACTTTTCATCTGTTTGAAGGAATTCTCAGTTTCTAACCAAGAGATGGGATCCTGCTCCTCCTCCAATTCAATGACTTCTGTCTCACTTTCTTGTGCACCCTCCCCATTCAGTAAGATTTCAAAATAATTATTCATCTCTTCTCTGATACCTTCCATGTCCCTGATAATATCCCCATCCTCTGTTTCAATCGCTTTTATGTCTTCTATATCTGATCTTTTACTTTTCGATAACTATATAGCAGTTTTGGTTTCCTTTGCTATACTGATCTAGTTCTGGGTGAATATTTCCCAACTCTTCTCCTTTTCTTTCACAATTCTCTTTGCTTGGAGTTTCTTTTGTCGGTATTCCTTCTCCAGTGTTGTCACCTTGTGTTCATCTTTTGGTACCGGCCCTTGGTTCTGATTTCTTTTTTCAGACTCCCTGTTTTTCTTTGCCATATTACGTTTTTTAATTGCATCTTTTACTCTATCGTTCCACCAACTGGTTTCTTTGTCTTTCACTTTACCCTTTGTTTCGCCGCACTGTTAATTATTGATGTTTTAAATAGGTTCCACTCTTCCTCTACACTAACCCTTTCAGTTTTTGGCAATTTTTGTGCTAGTAGATTTTGAAAAGTTTTCTTGTTTTCTTCTTCTTTCAGCTTCCTGTCCTTAATTTTTGGCGTTCTTTGTGCAGCATTCAAACTTTTCATCTTATAATTTAGGTCAGCTACTAGTAACCTGTGGTCGCTATCCAAGTGCTCACTTGGTATGACTTAAGTGTCTCTTACTTTTCCTCCAGTTAATTTGTCCGTTAATATATAGTCTATAACTGTCTTAGATTTGCCATCCCAGCCATATCTAGTAATCTTATGGCTATCTTGTTTCTTGAAGAATGTACACTAAAAGATGATTCCTTATGCACAGATTTAGAATTTCTTCACCCTCGACATTTCGTCTTCCGTATCCAAAAGTACCCATCACCTCCTCTTATCCATTTCTATCAGTGTCGATTTGAGCATTCAGATCCGCAATTACCATAATGTTATCTTCTCTTACTTTGTCTTCCAGTTCTTCAAGGAATTTCGTTTTTCCTTCCTCATTGCACCCTTGCTGAGACGCGTGCACTTGGAGTACAGTAAAACTATTCTTTCCCAAGTTCACTCTTGCTCTAATTATCGTATCACTTACGAAGCTCACATCTGTAACTGGGTCAATGTCTTTGTGAAACACAAACCCCACTCCATTTTTTGCCTCTTTATTGTGATCCTGTCAGTATAATGTGCAGATTTTGTTGAGTATAATGAGTAGTCCAATGAATACAGAATACGGATTGAGAAGACAGAAAGGCGAAAGTAATGTGGAGCAGCGGGTATGGTGTAACGTTAAACTTGACATATGTACTCCATGTGCCGTCATCAGGCAGTGCGTCTCTCTCTGGTCCTTAGTTACGTGATTTATTTCTTGTGTGCTCTGATTACTAGTGTGTGCTCTTCTTCTTTTGACTGAACGTCTCCTACCCATCCAGCAACAACGTTCTCGTATCCAGGGGCTTTTTCCGCCTCTTTTAGATCCCCTCTACCCCGTCCGCTGTGCGAGCTTCACTGTTAATATGCTTGTAGATCTTTCTGGAAATACACTGCCCAATACAAAAAGAAAAGCACCCGGACGATACTGTGTGACGCCACCATAGCTTGTTACACGTACACACCACCGGCGAGTACGTAAATGATAATAACTGCGGCTTTCTGTGGCAGGTGAACGACCACTGTCTCTACTGTCGCTACCAGATCTGGTGGGGCGTACAAGAGGAGTGAACGGCGTCAGATGTCGAGTGATCACTGTGAAGGATACAGAGATACTGTTAACTCCTGTGATACAGCGTTATCAGTGCCTGGCACACTTGTCTCATGGTGGGTCTCCATTTGTCCGGTTTATCGCATCGGGGAGTGTCCAAATTTGTAGTCCAGAGCGACTGATGTCGGACTTCGTGCAAGCGCGAGGGCTGGCAGACTAGTACTCAAAGTTCTGGTTGACCACGTTAGGGAGGATCACCGTACTGTGCGCCAAACACGTCGTAACCATTTCACATTTGCACGTGCTGTCCCAGAACAAGTACCGCAACATTCTGTGTCACCGCAACCCATTGCTGGGAGACCAGCGACAGCCGGATTGAGGGCACTGTTGACTCCTCACAACAGTTGTGGGCCATCTTGCCTCTGGAGTGGTGCAACGGCTTTGCGGTACCAGTGCAGGCGTCCAGGGGAGAGGGAACTCAACGTCATCGTGATCTTATATTGCCAAGGTCTTTCTGAATTTCACTCGATTATGTAACCACTGAAAGAACACCAGAAACCCTCTGAGCTCGCGAATAATCATTTCCTTTCCTCCTCTTCTTCTAGGTGATTTCTTCATTTCATCGTGTCGCAGAAGAAACCATAGAAACTGCATAGTGGTCGGAGTAATTTCGCAGCAGTCCAGTGTGTGCTGTTCCAGATACACAAATCACATGTTACGTACGGTTAGCATTAGTTTCGACTGATGTGTCATCGTAGCACGCCGTTCATCGTACATTGTTGGAGCTCTTCACTGGACCACCCCCCGCCCCCCTCCTCCCCATGTTCATAAGTTGACCCAACGACATCATCAGTGGGCACGGGATCATCGAGACTCAACAACCGATTAATGGAAACGTGTCGGCTCTTCGGGTGAATCACACTTTTTGAACAGTTCTCGGGTATCCGACCGGGTAGCGCCGTAATTCCTCCACAATATTCTGGGTTTGAACTGGCGTCTGCAGTCTCCCTGCTGCCTCCGTCGGGAACGGTCCGCGATATCTGGGACTCTCCAGGCTGAGTGCAGGGTTCCAAGCCTGAATAAGTTGAAGGCCGCTGTCTTTATTAATTACATAGTACTCTAGTCGGATTTCGATGGCCTCTTTAGTAACGCAGTCCCAGAAGTAGGAGGATTGACAGAGTATTTTTGTTTTTTCATAGTCCACAGTATGGCCAGTCTTTATGCAATGGTCAGCCACAGCTGACTTGGTGGCCTGGCGTACTTAGGTACGGCGCTTGTGTTCGTGGCACCTCTCTTCTAGAGTGGCGACTATCTCCCCAGTGTATGATTTTCCGCGCTGACTGGGAATTTGATGAAAGCCTGGTTTTCGAAGGTCTAGGTCATCTTTCACTGAACCCAGTAGTCAAGGTATTTTCAGGGGTTCGGAATACACATTGCACATTGTACTTCCCCACGATTCTACCAGTTTTTCTTGAGGTGTTTCCGACAAACGGAATGCACGCCAATGACTTGTGTTCTTCTGTTTCTTCTTCTTGTTCTGTTGGCGCAGTCTGTCTGCGTGCGTGTCTTATTTGCTTCTGGTTGTACACATTTTTTCGAAATGCTGTCTCGAGGTGCTGCAGTTCTGCTGGAAGGGTCTCTTGATCGCAGATAGATCGTGCCCTGTCAACAAGTGTTCCCAAAACGCCTTCGCGTCGGGATGTGGTGGCAACTGAAAACATTTAGGTACAAATCGGGGTGTGCAGTTATCTGTATACACTGTGTCCCAGCTTGCCGCCAGGTATCCGTTTCACGAGGACGTCAAAACACGGCAGAGCACCATCCTGCTCCACCTCCATCGTGAACTGTATGTTGGGGTGCAGCGAGTTGAGGTGTTCGAGAAATTCATTTAAGCTGTCCCGTCGATGTGGCCAAACAACGAACGTGTCATCCACGTAGCGGAAGAAACAAGTTGGTGTTTGTTTGGCTTGTTCTAGTGCCTTCTCCTCGAAATTCTCCATAAAAAAGTTGGCTACAACCGGTGAAAGCGGGCATCCCACGGCGACGCCATCTGTCTGTTCATCATAATTCCCGTCAAACAGGAAGTATGTTGAGGTGAGCACGAACTCGAAGAGCCTCGTTAGGCTTTTGCTACGCTAGTCTTGTGGCCGTCTCCACAAAGACCGTCATCGATGTGAACGGCAGCTCGGAACGTGCAGCGCGCCGTAGACGCAGGCTGGTGGGAGCAGTGTTACGCTGCGGCAGACCGTCTCTTGTTCTGCAAGACACGCCGACAGCTGAGAAGCATATCTTTGATATCATCCCCGACAGCGGTGTCACCTTTCAGCAGTATAACTAAGTCTCGGACCCAGAACCGTGCTACAGCGGTTTGACGAGCATTATAGTGACCTCACGTTAATGTCGCGGCACGAAGTCGCCTGATGTAAACCCTATGAAACCCATGCGGGTCACACCGTATATGTATTTGCGCGAATTGCATGGCCTGCGCGTAGACATCTAATACAACGTACCACCACAAACCTACCAGCAAACTACCGGGTCCCTGATACGCAGAATCAGTGATGTATATCGTTCCTAACCCAGGCAAATAAGCTATTAAGCAGATGTTCATAATGTTTGGCTCACCGGTGTATGTACGTATGAAATTCTGTAAGTGTATATGGACGTTCCACATCCCCTTTAAACAACTGGACCGATTTCGACCAAACTCGGTACACATATCATTCACTGTCTGGGAATAATCACTGTGAGGAGACAGCAACCCATCTAACAAAGAGGGGAGGGTGGGGATGAAAAAGCTGTGTAGCCCACGATGCGACAGTATCGATACTTCAGCTATTCAGTATTTGAGAATGAGAGCACTTAGTCTTGCTACAAACTCTAGACATAATTTCAAACCTTTCGGAAACTTTTCCGCGAAGTTTACCCTTACAAAATAATGATAGAAAAATGTTTGTCGGTTACTGAATTTTCGCTCTTCTTGCAAGTAAATTGCCACATGAAACATGACATTTTAATATATTATTTCCTTACTACTGACTGTATTCGTGACACATTTTGCAGACAGTATTCACATACTGTACTAAATGTACCAGAAAAATTACGTCATAGCACCGCGCTTAGTTCAGGGGCTACGGTGTCGTAAACACAGATTGCGCGGAAAACTACCGCATCACAACAGGACGTTTAAATTTATCACCTCGTTGCTACTAACTCTATTGGCAACATTTTTCGCAGACAGTATCAACATCTGCTGCTGAATGCGCCTGCAAAAATTCAACATTTTACGAGACAGTGCAGGACATGTGGTGTCGCAAATATGGAGATGCGTGAGAAGAGCCACACAGTGCATGACGTTTTAATTTATTACTTGTTTACTACGAACTATATTCACAACACAGTTCGCAGACAGTAGATACGTATGCACATGCAAAATTATATCACTGTACAGCACGTAATTCACAAGATACCGGTACGTCACATATATCAAGCTGCGTGAAAATGAAAACACAGGGCGAAATTTCAACAGCATACAAATGAAGTATGTGTACAAATACGCATCAAATATATTCAGTATACAGGGTGTTACAAAAAGGTACGGCCAAACTTTGGGGAAACATTCCTCACACACAAAGAAAGAAAATATGTTATGTGGACATGTGTCCGGAAACGCTTACTTTCTATATTAGAGCTCATTTTATTACTTCTCTTCAAATCACATTAATCATGGAATGGAAACACACAGCAACAGAAAGTACCAGCGTGACTTCAAACACTTTGTTACAGGAAATGTTCAAAATGTACTCCATTAGCGAGGATACATGCATCCACCCTCCGTCACATGGAATCCCTGATGCGCTGATGCAGCCGTGGAGAATGGCGTATTTTATCACAGCCGTCCACAATACGAGCACGAAGAGTCTCTACATTTGGTACCGGGGTTGCGTAGACAAGAGCTTTCAAATGCCCCCATAAATGAAAGTCAAGAGGGTTGAGGTCAGGAGAGAGTGGAGGCCATGGAATTGTTCCGCCTCTACCAATCCATCGGTCACCGAATCTGTTGTTGAGAAGCGTACGAACACTTCGACTGAAATGTACAGGAGCTCCATCGTGCATGAACCACATGTTGTGTCGTACTTATAAAGGCACATGTTCTAGGAGCACAGGTAGAGTATCCCGTATGAAATCATGATAACGTGCTCCATTGAGCGTAGGTGCAAGAACATGCAGCCCAATCCAGACATCACCAACAATGCCTGCCCAAACGTTCACAGAAAATCTGTGTTGATGACGTGATTGCACAATTGCGTGCGGATTCTCGTCAGCCCACACATGTTGATTGTGAAAATTTACATTTTGATCACGTTGGAATGAAGCCTCATCTGTAAAGAGAACATTTGCACTGAAATGAGGATCGACACATTGTTGGATGAACCATTCGCAGAAGTGTACCCGTGGAGGACAATCAGCTGCTGATAGTGCCTGCACACGCTGTACATGGTACGAAAACAACTGGTTCTCCCGTAGCACTCTCCATACAGTGACGTGGTCAACGTTACCTTGTACAGCAGCAACTTCTCTGACGCTGACATTAGGGTTATCGTCAACTGCACGAAGAATTGCCTCGTCCATTGCAAGTGTCCTCGTCGTTCTAGGTCTTCCGCAGTCGCGAGTCATAGGCTGGAATGTTCCGTGCTCCCTAAGACGCCGATCAAGCTTCGAACGTCTTCCTGTCGGGACACCTTCGTTCTGGAAATCTGTCTCGATACAAACGTACCGCGCCACGGCTATTGCCCCGTGCTAATCCATACATCAAATGGGCGTCTGCCAACGCATTTGTAAACATTGCAGTGACTGCAAAACCACGTTCCTGATGAACCTGTTGATGCTACGTACTGATGTGCTTGATGCTAGTACTGTAGAGCAATGAGTCGCATGTCAACACAAGCACCGAAGTCATCATTACCTTCCTTCAATTGGGCCAACTGGCGGTGAATCGAGGAAGTACAGTATATACTGACTAAACTAAAATGAGCTCTAACATGGAAATTAAGCGTTTCCGGACACATGTCCACATAACATCTTTTCTTTATTTGTGTGTGAGACATGTTTCCTGAAAGTTTGGCCGTTTGTAACACCCTGTATGTGAACTATATTTTACATGTGCACATGCGAGCAAAGCCATCGGCAGAAATCTCATTCCAGTCCCTTGAAACAATGCCAGTCAAATGTGTTTTGGATGCTACTTAAAATAAGGAAAGAAATACTGTAGGGGTAAGAACGACCAGCCTGCTATTTAGGTGAGTGTGATACCGTGGAGAGAGAAGGGAGGACGAGGAGATGGAGAGGCAGCTAGAGGAGAGACAGGCACAGATAGGAGAAGGTGGAGGAGATGGAGGTGCAGAATACATTATGCCCAAAAATTAATTGTAAACTTTAAAAAATTCAAAAAGGAAATATGTAACACCTCTTCTGTGAAGAACACGAGCTCACGATGAAATATTGCAGCCACTGCTTTATACTAGTTACTATAAACACAGTCGTCTTACTGCAGCAATAAATGGCTAAAATTAATTTTATTTTTATTCTTAGCTATCTGTACCTGGCCACAGCCATATGCCACGTGTTGTTGTGGCTCAGTGTGATTAAATAGAAAAGATATAAATCAGAAACCACACGTTTCTAATATGTATGGGAGTTGGGTATATGCGGTAATCTCCTTCTCCCCCTTTGCCTGTTCATCTCCTTCTCCTCCTCCTCCTCCTCCCCCCTCTCTGCGTCTACCTTTCCTCCCCCTCACTGTCTCCATCTCGTCCTGCCCCTTCTCTCTCACCTCCCTCTGATCGTTACATCATCCCTTTTTCTCTATCCTCCTTCACCTCTCTCTCCCCATCTCTTCCTGCACCCTCTCTTTACCCCTCTCTCGTCTATCACCTTCTCCCCCTTCCTATGTTGATCTTGTCCTTCCCCTCTCTGTCCATGTCCGCTTTCTACGTCATTTACCTCCCACCCCTATATCCATCTTCCCTGGCTTCCCCCTCTCTGGTAGCATTTGAACCATGTCGGCCTGCGGGTTCAAGGTCAACATCGACATCGCGGCGCAACACAAGCCACTACTAAAATGTAAAAGGCGCCTGCGGCTATAAATCCAGCGTAATCACGATAATGTATCAGTGCGACTTGAGCAGACGTGCAAGATGCCACGCAGACGTTTGCACGAACCGTACCGTCAAATCTGAGTTTGAAAGAGGGCGCATTTGGTATGAGTATGGTGCATCGATGCGGGAAGTTGCTGCTCGTGTGGGACGAAGTGTTTCGGCAGTGCAACGGGTGCGTGCAGAATGGTACGCGGAAGGCCATAGAACACGACGACAAGGGTCGGGTCACACCACTTACACCATCCCCGAGAAGATCGACACCTCATCCGAATGGCATCGCAGAACAGATCTGCGTCCACCTCGGCTCTCACACAACAGTGGAAAAGTGTAACACGTCGTACACTGTCAGGGTCGACAGCACGTCGTCGTTTATTACGGCATAGGTTACGTGCACGTCGTCCATGTCTCTGCCTACCTTTGACGAATGTGCAGAAAACGCTGGACGGCTGTGGTGTAAGGTGCGACGTCACTATGGTGACGAAAGGGGCCAGATAGTGTTTTCGGGTGAATCCAGGTTCGGCCGGCCGGGGTGGCCGAGCGGTTCAAGGCGCTACAGTCTGGAACCGCGCGACCGCTACGGTCGCAGGTTCGAATCCTGCCTCGGGCATGGATGTGTGTGATGTCCTTAAGTTAGGTTTAAGTAGTTCTAAGTTCTAGGGGACTGATGACCTCAGCAGTTAAGTCCCATAGTGCTCAGAGCGATTTGAACCATTTTTGAAACCAGGTTCTGTTTGTTTGAAAAAGATGTCCGCATTTTGGTTCGCCGGACACAGGGGGAGTAGCATCACATTGACTGCATCCGCACAGATGATACAGACTCGATCCAAGGCCTTATGGTGTGGGGCGCTATTAGGTGCAACCACAAACCACAGCTGGTGCGTGTTCAGGGCACTGTGACTAGTGTCACTTATATGAATGTCACACCCTTTCTGCACAACGTATCAGACGCTGTTTTTCAGCAAGACAACGCAAGACAACATGTTATTGCGTGAATACGTGCCTTCTTGGTGTCGTAGGATGTCAGCCTTTTTCCCTGACCCGTATGTTACCAGACTTGTCGCCAAACGAAAATGTGTGGGATATGGTGAAAAGACCAGTGCAGCGCTGTCATCCAGTGACAACCACCACTGACGAACTTCGGAACCAGGTGAACGCAGCATGGATGGCTACATCACACGACTCCATTCCCCTTACACTTGTCGATGCCATCACGCGTGAAACAAGTTATCAGGATGCATGGCGGACACATGCTGATACATATATGTGCGAAGTTTCTGGACACGACCCAGAAACACACGTTTTGCATATTAGGTGCATTGTGCTGCCTCCTGCTGCCAAGTACTCCATATCGTGAGAGAGCAGAATGGGGCGCTCCGCGGAACTCACAGACTTCGAACGTGGTCAGGTGATTGGATGTCACTTGTGTCATACATCATACGCCAGATTTCCACACTCCTGAACATCCCTAGGTCCACTTTTCCGATGTGGTAGTGAAGTGGAAACGTGAAGCGGCAAGTAGAGCACAAAAATGTATATGCCGACCTCGTCTGTTGATTGACAGAGACCGCCGATACTTCAAGAGGATCGTAATGTGTAACAGGCAGACATCTATCCAGCCCATCACACAGGAATTCCGAACTGCAATGGGATCCACTGCAAGTACTAGGAGGGAGTTGAGAAAACTTGGATTTCATGGTCGAGCGGGTGGCTACTCATAAGCCACACATCACGCCCGTAAATGCCAAACGCCGCCTCGCTTGGTGTAAGGAGCATAGACGTTGGATGATTGAACAGTGGAAATACGTTGTGTGGAGTGACGAATCACGGTACACAATGTGGCGATCCGATGGCAGGGTCTGGGTATGGCGAATGCCCGGTGTACGTCATCTGCCAGCTTGTGTAGTGCCAACAGTAAAATTCGGAGGCGGTGGTGTTATGGTGTGGTCGTGTTTTTCATGGAGGGGGCTTGCACCCCTTCTTGTTTCGATTAATGTTTAAGCACTTTTTTGCTTCCCACTGTTGCAGAGCAATTGGGGATGGCGATTGCATCTTTCAACACGATCGAGCACCTGTTCATTATGCACGGCCTGTGGCGTACTGGTTACACGACAATAACATCCCTTTAATGGACTGAGCTACACAGAGTCGTGGCCTGAATCCCATAGAACACTTTTCACTTGTTTTGGAACGACGACTTCGTGCCAGGCCTCACCGACCGACATCGATACTCCTCAGTGCAGCATTCCGTGAAGAATGAGCTGCCATTCCCAAAGAAACCTTCCAGCACCTGATTGAACGTATGCCTGCGAGAGTGGAAGCTGTCATCAGCGCTAAGCGTGGGCCAACATCATATTGAATTCCAGCAATACGGATGGAGGGCGCCACGAACTTGTAAGTCATTTTCAGCCAGGTGTCCGGATACTTTTGATCACATAGTATATATATATATATATATATATATATATATATATATATATATATATATATATATATATAGCTTTTAAGTTTCCAAATGTTTATTACACTAACGTGTAAAATTTTAAATAGGCCTCACTCGATCAAGTACTTTCTGTGCTTTCCTCTTTCCCATATCTATTACACACTGGTGATAGGCAAAATAATGTGAACAGTGGTAGTAATGGGGCGCTTGTGTTTGACGGTCAACAACGCAGGTAAGGCAGGTGTCTCGCTGGATTGTGCGTGTTCAGTACGGACTAGGCATCAGTGTAGGTTTCTTACGAGTAGTGCACACTTCGTATTTTGCATTCAGAGGTTGAGGTCGGCATGCAGTGATTGACCTAACAGAGTCCTAAAGAGGGTAGATTGTCGGTTCCCGATTAGCTGGAGTATCTGTAACCAAGAAAGCCAACTTATTGAATGTTTCATGAGCAACTGTTTCAACAGTCATGACATACTATTCAAAACAAGGAAAGAAATCACCGTGTAAATGTAATAGTGGGCGCAAACCAAAACTAAACGACAGAGATCGTAGTACGCTAGGACGAACTATGTCGAAACAACGCAAAACAGCGGCGGTTAAAGTAACTACAGTGCTCAATAGCCATATTCGAGACCCCGTATCTATTGACACTGTGCGTCGAGAACATTCATGGACGAGCTGGTACACCGAAACCATTAGTGACGACAACCAACGCAAAGAAGACTAAACGAGTAAAACTTGCTGTCAGGAGCATAAATCCTGGACGGCTGTTCAGTGGAAACGCCGTATGGTCAGTCGAGTCACCGAGCCGGGTTTACGTCTGGAGAACACCAAAAGGAGCCTACAATCCTGATTGCTTGATTCCAACGTTCAAGCAGGGCGGTAGAAGTGTGATGGTGTGGCCATCCATGTCATGGTATTCTGCTGGTCCCATCATTATTCTCAAAGGCCGCGTTACAGCCAACGACCATGTGAACATTTTAGGTGAAGAAGTGCACCCTATTATTCAAATATTGTTCCCCAGCAATGACACCATATTGCAGGACGATAATGCATCAATTCACACAGCCACGACCGTACAGTCGTGGCATGGGGAGCATGCAACTGAACTGAACTGCAGCGTCTTCCCTGGCCAGCAGAGTCCCCGAACTTGAACATTATGGAACCCCTGTGGGCGGTATTTACGCGCAGACTCCGGAGCAGATTTCCGCCTCCCTCGTCACTACAGGAGGTAGAAGAGGTTCCGATCGAAGAATGGCATATCATCCCACTGGATACTATAAATCATTATATTCCAGTATTCCCAGAAGAATTGCAGCTGTATTACGGCAACCCTTTATTAGTAAACCATTCCCAGGAAAGTACAGGTGTTCACATTATTTTGTCTATATCCTGTATACTGAATACAGGTATATAAAACGTGCACATATTCAAGTGTAACATTGTGTCAAAATTTCAAAGCAATAGGTGAAGAACTTTCGGAGATTTACGATTTTTAACAAACCACTACTTACATTTTTATTTCTACAGATGATGCTTCTAATTTCTCTGCCTATCTGAAAGCTTCGCAACGGGTACAGAATCATAGAAAAAGACATATTTTTATCATATTCGGACACAAAGGTACGCTCAAAGGCACGCATCCCCGGTAACGGATATTGAGCTATCAGGCAAGCAATAACGACGATAAAACGGTAATATTTCGTTGCATTAGGAACACGACGATATCAGTCATTTAATTCGTGTCAGGAGCACCTGTTTGCAAACTAAAAAGGAAGAAAAGGGTGAAAGTTGTGGGAATGGAATTAGCCCATACATACGGCACATATACCACGTATTATCCAGTAGAAAACAAAGCATGTGAGGCCGTGTTGTGAGTCGTGCTGGGGTATCGCTTGCCTTTGAAAGGCAAAAGTCCATATTTCGAGTGACGGCCTGGGCCCGGCACATAGGAAGTTTCATATCAGCGAACACTCCGCTGCAGAGTGAAAATTTCATTCTGCATCTGCGACTAATTTATCCCAGACGAGGGCGACTTTAATTGTATTAGAACATTCTGACACGAGTCCTGCTGTAGGCGAGATAATCAGTGCAGGAATACGTGTTAATGTTGTCTCGACCTCACCACAAGTGCGCGAGACACACGCTCCAGCAGATTTACGTACGCTCTGGTTGTTCGTGTCCGCTGCCTCTTACAGAGGATTCAGCGTTACCAGTTTTCGCGAATGCCAAGGGCTAGTTCCATCTAGAGGTGGTTTTCTGATGTTGACCGCCACTTCTGTTGTTTCTTGATTTTATCTTTTGGGTACCTGGTCGAACGCCACACTGTAGGCGTTGTTCAGACTTGGAGGACTTCAATGCTTCCTTTGTAGGCTTCCATTTGTCGTGGAAAATCTTATAGAAATGAAGTTCCTTCATGGAAGAAGTAGCTTACAAAATACTGGTTCGATCGGCTGTTATTCTCTGTTCATTAGTCTGGGACACTTACCAAGCAAGCTTAACAGAAGAGGCACAAAAGATTCAAAGAAGAGGGGCACGTTTTAGTGACGATATCGTAAGCACTATGGAATTATGTAGATGCTCAAAACACTCCAGTGTCTCAAACCACCACTGGCGTTGTGTATCACCAGCAGAACTGCTACGAACGAAGAGGATCCGGACAACGTGTTACTTTCTCCAACAGACGTCTCAGCGAAATTACCACGTAAATATCTCAAGAATTGCTGCTCATACGTACAATCGCTTTTTCATGAATCCCTAATGGAACAGCCAGGAGGAAAATTATAGTGATAGCGGAAGTACCCTCCTTCACATGGGAAGTGAAAACGGTCGTCTACCTGGAATCAGAAGTGTTCCGTGACGTTACAACGTGGAATTTCAAGTTACAAAGGGTTGCCAAGCGTGAAAGATAGAAATAAACTCATCAGATTTTTGCAACTCAGAAAGGAATGCGCCCATCGAGATGCAACGTCTATTATAACGTCATGAGCAAAAGTTAGGAGACGTCATATTGGATTACGTCATTTGCAGACCGTTTGAGTACGGTTTTTGGTGTTTTTAGCGTTATAGCTTACGTGCTGTGAATATGTGCTGTTTCTAAGCACGATTTCTTGAAAACGCATCGTTTTTGTTACGATTTGCTATAACAAAGTGTCGGAAATAGCATTTCCGTATTTAAAGACCCTTTTTGGGATTTTAGTGTTATATCTCAAGTGTTATGAAAGTGGTCCGGCTTAAGACACTGGACCACTGAAGATTTATCGAACAGGCTTCTATTTTGATATGATTTCTTGCAATGAAATGTCAGGTTAAAGCTTTTAGGACAGTGTAAGATCAAATACATAGACCCGTATCAGACAACTATGGTGGTGTGAGTGGAGACGCCGACTGTGAACTGAAACGCTGCTGGTTCGTAGCCAGATTTCTACAACTATTTTTTTTACCTTGATTTGTCTGAGGGTTTTTAGGATTAATTTAACTGAAGTTTGTTCTGTAACATTCTATGTTAAATAGGAGTGTTCTCTGTTTAGGAGTGAGTTTGTTTGATTTTGTGAACACTACGGAGCTGGTGGACCAATGAATTGAAAGACTTCTCTCTACACCACTGGCTGATTCCCAGCCAGCACATTGTATACTACGGACAGAACAACATGGCCAGGATATGCGCAAGCGAGCAAATGGGCGTTTTAATAGACGCAATGAAAGATGATTGGATATTTCCGACAAATGAGCGCGGTGGTCTCAAGTCGCTTCCAGGAACTTGATCCGTTCTGTGCACGGTGTCTCAGACCTTTCCGCCCAAATTGAAACAGGCGCTAGTTGATGCACAACAGATTGTATCGATATAGGAAGCAACTGGTCGGAAGTGCATATTTATTGTGTTATGCACATACATACTGTACACTGAATATCAACAACGTTGCTCAAAGTAACTGTTCAAAGTGACGACCCCCAGTCTCACTGCATGCGCGGAAACAGCACACGAATCTCTGCTGTACTCTCTCGAAGATCCCTGGTGTCTGTCGTAGCAGGAGGGAGGCAGCTTGGACCCTAGCAAGCACGTCTTAATCCTTTTTTACGGGGCGTTTCTACATCAACGTCTTGACGTAACTCCAGAGGAAGAAGTCCAGAGACATGAGATCCACCGATAGTGCTATCCATGAAAGAGGACACCCCTCCCCTCCTCCCACCTTTCCAGTCTGTGTCAACGTTCAGACCAGTCATACTGGATTACCGTTGCTGACCTACGATGAAAATGTGGAAATTTAGCAATGCGTGATGATTCATAACGAAATTCAGCTGAAAATCATTCAGTGTCACGCTTAGGTCAATTCAATTATTTTCTGAAGCGGAAAAAGTAGGCAGTAACAAGTATGAAATTCTACAAGAGTTTCATATTGACATCCACAGGGCGCCAGTACAGAATAAAGATAGCAATAAAACGTATTGGGGGCGCGAGGATTTCTAAAAATTGCTTTACTGATAGTCTGAACAAAGTTTGGATAGATTTTCTGTTGTGTCGATTCCCTAAGGTCTCGACACAATGAGTGGCTAGGTGCACGCGAAACTAACGCAGACGGGCGTAAATTCTGAAACAGGAGACTGGATGAAAAACTATAAAGAAAAGAACGTATTGGGTAGATTACTTAACTTTTAATGATGTTCTTCTTGTTGAAATACATCTCTTGCATAGTAGTAAGCAATTAGCAATGATACACATGGCGCCTTGCTAGGTAGAAGCGATGGACTAGCTGAAGGCTATTTAATCTGTCTCTCGGCAAATGAGAGGAAGACGTGATACGTCTTGTCGCAAGCTATGTCGTCCGTACAACTGGGGCGAGGTCAAGTCCGTGTCTTGTCACCTGCCCTGTGGTGGCGCTACGTTTGCGAATACACAGTGGCGACACGCGGGTCCGACAGGTACTACAGGACCGCGGCCGATTTAAGTTACCACCTAGCAAGTGTGGTGTCTAGCGGTGACACCACATTTTCAATTTCCCGCCTGTGCATAATATGTTGGTAGCACTTCGTCGGCTTGCCTGTTATGCTGTGTAGCAGACTTTAAAGCTGTGCGGGTCAGCATAACGAAAAGGCGAGGGGGTCCGCTCGATTTGTCCACGACTGTACATCAGTTCGATGCCGTTTATTTTCCTGAGGAGGGGACTCCGCAGGCGGCTGGGGAGAGGGGGCCGCTCGTCCAGAAGTCGAGGCCCGGGGCCTGCAACCACGACCAGGGGTCGCCAGAGCCACGCGCGGCTCGTATCAAACACACTCCGTGTTGTTCAGCCACTCTATCAGCCTACGATACAGTTGGAGGCTCATTTCCTCGCCCTGTAATTAACTAACGTGTCTTAAAGCTCAATGAGAACTTCCGAACCTCAGAAAACGTACAACATGCATTTTTTTTTGTCGACGTGTTTATTTCACATACATCTTATTCACGAACAAAATTAGGCCTTTCATGCCCTCTCTTATGTATAGTACACGAGCAACAGATAATGGTAATCATAATAATATTTTTTGTAAATCTTTGAACATAGCTGCTAAGGTTCAGTCGCCGTGTCAGAATTATATTGTAACAAATAAGACCTCGGTCACAAATATTAAGTCAAAATTGACCTGGTTTCGACGCTACTAAGAGCGTCGTCTTCAGAAATAGGACTAACTGTACTAAAACATTAGGTATGTAGTACATTAATGAAATTAAAGTTTGTACTGACTCGAAAAGATGGAGTACTTACAAGTCACATATTAAAAAAGATCTAAGCCGGAAAGGCGACGTCATGAACACTTGTGAGATGGCGAGCCGCTAAGGGCTGCTCGTACTGTGAACAAGGACGCTCATAGTAATTGCGATCGAGGGCTTATTTGTTACAATATAATATTTTTGTTATTATTATTAAACTTCCTGGCTCTACCTTACGTCGTGATGTGCTCTACCGACTGAGCTACCCAAGTACGACTCAGGAACCGTCCTCACAGCTTTACTTGCAGTTTCCTCGTCTCCTACCTTGCGGCAGTTGCCCACGAAAGGCAAAAGTCCTAGGTTCGAGTCTCAGTTTGGCACACAGTTTTAATCTGCCAGGAACTTCCATATCAGCACAGACTCCGCTGCAGAGTAAAGAAAGGTTGCAAAAGTCGTAGGATGCCTCCTGATATCGCGTCGGACCTCCTCGTACCGGCAGTAGTACATCAGGTCGACGTTGAGTGGACTCAACGCCGTTGGAAGACTCCTACAGAAATATTGAGCTATGCTGCTACCATAGCAATCCATAATTACAAAAGTGCTGACAGTACAGGATTTTGTGCACGAATTGACTTCTCGTTTACGCTCTATAAATTTTCAATCGGTGGCCAGATCGTTCACTCGAATTATCCAGAATATTCTTTAAACCAATACCGAACAGTTGTGGCCCAGTAACATGGCGCATTGTCATCCACAAAAATTTCAGCCTTATTTCGACGTATGAAGCCCACGAATGGCTGCAGATAGTCTCCAAATAGTCGAACATAATCATTTTCAGTCAATGGCCGGCTCAGTTTTTCCAAAGGATCCAGTACATTCCACTTAAGCGCAGCCCACACCATTATGTAGCCACCACCCACTTGCACCCACTAACAATTTGTGTCAGTGGCTTTGAAGGTTCTGCTCCATACTTGTACCCTACCATCACCTCGTAACAACTGAAATCGGGAGTCACCTGACGAGACCACTGCTGTCGTCTAGGCTCCAACCGATACGCTCACGAGTCTAGGAGAGGCGCTGTACGCGATGCCGTGGTGTAAGCAAAGGCACTTGCATCGGTCGTCTATTGCCGTAGCCCATTAATGCAAACTTCCGCTGCACTATCCTAAGGGATACGTTCGTCGCCGTCGGCCACTGCGTTGTCCATGGTCAGAGGTAATGCCAAAAAAGTATTCCATGATGAGTCTCGCTTGGAAATGAGCCACAATGACCAACGAAGAAGTGTCTGGAGATGCACTGGACAGCGCTGCAGTACCAATCTGACTGTCGCCCACCGTACGGCACGACAGCCAAGAGTGCTGGTGTGTGATGCCGTTAATTGGATCTTGACCAACGAGAGCAGCAATGTCGCGATACGATAAACCGCAATCGCGATAGGCTACAATCCGACCTTTATCAAAGTCGGAATCGTGATGGTACACATTCCTCCTCATTACACGAGGCATCACAACAACGTTTCACCAGGAAACGCTGGTCAACTGCTGTTTGTGTATGAGAAATCAGTTGGAAACTTTCCTCATGTCAGTACGTTGTAGGTGTCGCCACCGGCGCCAACATTGTGTGGAAGCTCTGGAAAGCTAATCATTTGCATATACCAGCATCTTCTTCCTGTCGGTTAAATTTCGTGTCTGTAGCACGTCATCTTCGTGATGTAGCAATTTTTACGGCCAGTAGTGTATATCCTTTTCACGGCGGACGGAAGACAGCATTCATACCCACGGGCTCTGGAGAAGTTACGAAGCTCCTTACATCTTGCACGGTTCTTTATGTGAGTCCACGTGGTTCTGCTGTCAGTGTATGTGCTTCATTTATGTAATCTAGCTGACTCATCACGAGCAAGTTTGTTGAAAAATTTTAAGTTATTAGATTTTACATTGGTCCCGGCATGCACCAAGAAGATGTTGGCTAGCCAGTATGTTACGCGCTGAACGTTGCACTGCAGAACAAGTTCACTGAACAAAGTGAAACCGACCGTACCGAACAAGCCAACTGTGACAGGTGAGCAGCTGGTGCCTGACACGGCAAAACTGCAGGGCCAGGGGCGAAGCGAAGTGAGAGGTAACGAGAGACCTCGAGCCGACTGCTTTCGCGATGGCCGCTACAGTACTGGTGCCAAATGTATTCCACCTGTAGAGTGGCTTGTTCAGTGTACACGGCGAATCACCTAAAACGTAGACTGCATATATTGCAGAAATGGAAATGCTATTGATGTGCGGTTTCCGCAGGATGGACTGGTAGTCAGCAGCTCGTGTTATTACCAAATCAACATACTGTAATAATACCCAGAAAGTGTATTTTTTGTGCAAACATGCACTTTTTTAAATGGAACAACACCTGTTGATATTAACAAACTAAACGTAAATTGGAATGTCGGTAGTGTTTGCTGCATGATTCTCTGGGTAGGCTGCAGTAACCGTCATACCGTATCAACAGCTGTAATTGATGCGTCGTTGAAGACAGTGTCTTTCTACTTTCCCCACAGAAAAAAGTGTACAGGGAACAGTTCAGCCTAGGTACAGGTCCTCTGCATCCAATCCAACGATTTGGGAGTAACTCGTGAAGACGTACTGTAGTACTTGGCGCGCTATGGGCTGGACAGCCATCATCTTCGTACTGCAGGTCCCTCCTAGTCTGCAGGGGAACATCTTGATGCAGCCATGGATGACGATATGCTAGAGAGCTGCGATACTTGTGTCCATTCAGCCTTAACTCTATGAAAAACGGTCCTATGAGCTGATGGTTCACTACCCCACACCACAGGTTTACGCTCCATGGATGCTGACGTTCCACCTGACGAAGAACGATAGTGCATGTTTTGGTGGTTTATCTGACCGGATCATTCGAAAGAAATACTAAAGAAAAGTTCAAAATTCTTAACAACTATTTTGATAAACTCCTCAGCTGCGAGAGGCCTAAAGAAAACTTACACTGCACGTAAACAATACCAAATCTAGATTCAAAACCGCTTTCAATAACAGAGGTAGATGAGATTGTAAAACAACTGAAAAATAACAGAGCTCCAGGAGAAGACGGTATTGTCTCCGAGATATGGAAACGCAAAGACTAAAAAGTCACCCAGAAAATCCATAAAACTCTCACAGAAATATGGAATACAGAGAAAATTTCACAAAAATTGAAATGTGCATTGCATCACCCGCTCCTGAAAAAGGGCGACAAGACAGACTCTAATAACGCTGCAGGTACCTCATTATCACCGGTCACCTACAAAATTCTTTCCAAGGCATCACTCAGTACACTACAACTACAAGGTGATACAAAGATACGTGAATACCAAGTAGGCTTCAGAAAAGGAAGGTGTGTATTGAACATATTTCGAACCTGCGAACGCTCTTGGAGGCTAGACTGACAGACAACACTGTAGTTACTTTCGTGGACTATAAGAAGACCTACAACTCCGTAGACGGACAGATTCTCTTTGACACACTAGAAGAATATGAAAGAGACAAAAAACTAGGACACTCAAGCAGCACATAGCTACAGACACCACACCCAAAATAATACGTATGCGAGAAATGTCCGACCCATACATACTGGGATCTGCCAAGGAGATAGTCCCTCACCACCTTTATGAACAGGGTCTTGGACATATTTATCAAACAATGGGAGGAAATGTAAAAGAAATTCAGTTGTGAAGAACGTGTGCAAACAAGACGATCATAAAATGCCTTGTATTTGCAGATGACCTGGTAACAGGTCAACAATAGACAAGAAGCAAGAGAAGCACTGGAACACCTACGCGAAGTCTCTGGCAAGAAAGGTCTACATATATTATGTGGAAAAACGCAATACATACGAAGAACGAACAAAAAACCAATCCACGCACACTAAATACAGAAAGGTTAACAGAGTGGAAAAATTCAAATATCTTGGGGAATGCATACAAATAGGAGGAGCAAACAAGGCATCCAACACAGAAAGAACAGAAAAACATTGACGCACTACAATAAAAGAAATATTTCGAGACAGAATTATTTGAATGCACAGCAGACTCACAGTCATAATCAGAAAACGACAATTAACATTATATGGACACATACATAGAATGAACAACAACAGATTCTCAAATTCGATTTTTGATGTACTATACAGTTCAATGAAAAAAAAAACCAATTGGTTTCAAGAAATATAAGAAGACCTAAAACAAGCAGGGATCAGTATTGAAACAATAAATGAAAGGGGCAAATTCGGAAACAAAATTATAAACACGAAATTTGTAGTGAAAGAAGGGAAGAAAACAGGCGAAATATGGATAAAGGAAGCGGTAACACAGCCAAAAATGAAGAGATCTTGGGAAGAGAAGGAGAAAGAAAAGAGAAAAAAATGAATGATCATATAACATTTAAGTTAACCACTCTCTCGTTCCAACGTAACTCATCTTGCTTAGCCATGTAAGTCAGCTTCTTTCATGTAGTTTTGTTTAAGAATACTTCAGTTACTTAGTTACAGTAGAACTCCTCTAATCCGACCTTGGATGGTCTGTCACTCCGGTGAGTCCGACCAGGATCGCCAGCATGTGCCGACTTGTCACTGACTGGACGCCTGTCGGGCCATTGTTGCGCATATTGTGCATATTGTGCATATTGTGCATATTGTTATACTGTACGTTATTGTGCAGTTTTATCCTTTGTTGGGATTAAAAAATGTCGTTTGCTTTATTCCGTGTTCTCTTCAGTACTTATTACTGTAGATTCATTGTTCGTACAGTTCTCTCTTTTTCAACGTGTCTGGATTCAAACGTAAACACGTAACTCTTTCACTAAATGAAAAATTAGCAGTGCTACAAAGACTAGACGAAGGAGAATCACTCCAAAAAACTGCAAAGGAACTGAATGTAGGTAGGTGTTACGACAATTAAGGATTGGAGGAAGACACGGAAAGACATTGAATCCTATACAGTTACGATTGATGGTGAAAACACTCTGAAGAATCCCAAAACATTAAAAAAGCCTAAACTTGAACTGCTTGATAACGCATTGTGGATGTGGTTTTGTCAAGAAAGAAGGAAAGAAACTCCAATATCCGGGCTAATTCTCAAAGAAAAAGCGATAGTTTTGCACAAAAAACTGGAAGCCGAAAGTAAATTTGCTGCCAGTGAAGGCTGGATTGATCGGTGGTGTCCTATTTGTTTCTATTTCCGGTGAAAAACTATCTGCCGATGCCGCAGCTGCTAAGGAGTTTTCTGTTAAGTTTCAAGAAATTGTAGAAGAAAATGAACTGTTAACCTGCCAAGTGTATAACATCGACGAGACAGGGCTGAACTTTAAAATGTTGCCAACAAAAACGCTCGCAGCTTCAAATGAATCCGTGGCAGGAACGAAACTTATAAAAAGATAGAATAACAGTCATTCCTTGTAGTAACGCAGATGGTACCCCCAAGCTCCCCTTGTTCGTCATTGGCAAATCTAAGAAGTCAAGGACATTCAAAAATATAAACTTATCTTCCTTGCCGGTTTATTACCGCAATCAAAAATCTGCTTGGATGGACTGCAACCTTTTTAAATCCCAGTTTTTCGACGAGTTTGTGCCATCGGTCGAAAATGATTTGAAGCAAAATAATTTGCCTGTTCGTGCTCTACTGCTGTTGGATAACGCATCATCACATCCATCTGAGGAAGATTTGGTGAAAGGGGACATAAATGCTCTCTTTCTGCCTCCTAAAGTGACCTCACTCATCCAACCAATGGATCAGGGCGTTATCGAATGGTTAAAAAGGCGATATAGAAGAAAGTATATCAGCTCAGTCTTGGAAAAATCTGAAGGAGGTCATAACTTATTTGAGGCAATGAAATCCCTGAACATCAAAGATGCTATCTACACAATCGCTGCAGCGTGGGATGAACTGAAACCTGACACACTGCGGAAATCGTGGCGTAAGCTTTGGCCACAAGTTATGGCAGAAAATGAGCATACCGAAGATGAGCAAAACAACGACGCACTGGAAATCGTTAAAGATCTTCAAACTCTGGAGCCGAACGTCCCTGCCAATGAAGTTGAAGAGTGGACCAACGAATGTGACACAGACTGTGACACTTTTGAAGAGCTCAATGACGACCAGATTGTTGCCGCTGTTAGCCATGAAACTGTTAATGACGACTCGGACGGCGAAGACGAACCCCGTACTCGGATTTCACACAACGCTGCAAAAACCGCTTTTGACATCGCCCTTCACTACATCGAGCAGAATCAAACTTTAACTCCAATGGACGTTTTGTGGGTAAAAAAATGGAGGGACACCGCAGATAAATCCAGAATAACATCTGCTACACAAAAATGTATCACTGACTTTTTTGCCAAGTAATTTGTTTTCGTTTTCACTGCAAAAACAATGCATGCAGTATAATAATTTCTTAGTTTATACATACAGTAGTTTATTTCTTTGTAAAATATTTCTTTTTTATATACAGCGCTATAATCATTTTTTAGTTTACAGTATATATCGTTTATACGTTATTAAGTACAGTACAGTACTGTGTTTGTCGTTTTTCCTTTTAAAACCAATACATATTATAGTGTGTGTAGACGTTTTTTAGTTAATACATTGTTTAACACTGTGTAAAAAACATCTTTTTATATTACTGTAGACGTCTTTTAATCCTTAAATCGTTTAATTTTTTGTACTAAATAGCTTCTTATATTTTTTGCATAAATATTAGATTTTTCTGATAATCCGACCTTTTTTTCGTTCCGACCATGGTTCCGGTCCCGAAGGTGACGGATTAGAGGGGTTCTACTGTACTGCACTTATTGGCTCAAATGGCTCTGAGCACTGAGCGACTTAACTTCTGAGGTCGTCAGTCGCCTAGAGCTTAGAACTAATTAAACCTAACGAACCTAAGGACACCACACACATCCATGCCCGAGGCAGGATTCGAACCTCCGACCGTAGCAGTCGCTCGGTTCCAGATTGTAGCGCCTAGAACCGCACGTCCACTCCGGCCGGCTACTGCACTTATTAAGACTTCTTGCAATGTCCGTTATTTACACTCAGTCACCTATAAGGAATTTAGTCTATCATGTGGTAGGAACGGTTGCTGTAGAGATATCACTCTTCCATCTCCAAAATGCTCATAATGCACAATTCTTCATTTTTAGTTTCACAAAATTATTTTCCATCAATATTCGGTTAGTATCACAGTGGAAATATTTCTTCCCACGACTTTCAGACATTTCTCCTTCAAATGTAATATCTTCCCTTACTTTTGGCCACATCTCTACCGTCAGCCATGACTACTGACCGCCGTCTGACGACAGTCACCCTCACGAAACAGACAGGTGAAGGCCGCGCGTGTCAGCCGCGGACACGCATTGTTGCCGTGTCACGCAAGGACGGGTCGCAGTTCCTTCTCCCCACTTCCCTATCGTTGATTCCGCTTTGTTCAGTTAACTCGTTCTATGTTGCACATAATTGTCGTAAGTGATTCTATAGGGTAGCGTTCTGTGCACAGCATAGTTACTAGCCCACATTTTCTTGGTGTTTGCGCATTCTTCACCCAAGACATATCTGTTTTATGTTCAGAAAATGCAACGATGGATGCAAATTACATATATAATGAGGGGACATTGTCACCCCGAGAGCTACATTTATTTGCACTACCCATTTATTGCTTATGAAGGACTGTAGGACTGTTGACGAAACTTAGGTTTCGCAAAACCATATGAACGAAAGTATTTGGCCTAACTCCAATGGAAATGGAGTCCAGAAAGTACCATCATGTACTTTTGAACTGTGTACATCGGTGTTTTGGATGATGGGTGCTTTGCTAAAAGGTCTTTAAGAGCAGCAAGTGTATCCTTTTCTGGGGGTACTGAGTATTCTCTGTTGTATTAAAGCGATACGTCGGAACCAGCTTGCTGGCGGCGACATGCTAGTTCTCGAGCTCGGAGTCCTTCGTAAATAATCCCGTCCGCAGGTGACGCGATACTAGAGTGACGGGAAAAAAAATCGCAACACCGAGAAGGCGTTGCGTGACATAAACGAAAGCTGGCAGGAATGTTTCTACATCTGACAAGGGAACCTCCCCATCGCACCCCCCTCAGATTTAGTTATAAGTTGGCAGAGTGGATAGGTCTTGAACAACTGAACACAGATGAATCGAGAAAACAGGAAGAAGTTGTGTGGAAATATGAAAAAAATTAGCAAAATATACGAACTTAGTAGTCCACGTGCAATATATGCAACTTCAAGGGTGACATGCAGTCAGGAGCGCCGTGGTCTTGTGGTTAGCGTGAGTAGCTGCGGAATAAGAGGTCCACGGTTCAAGTCTTCCTGCGACCGAAAATTTTAATTTTTTGTTTTCAGACAATTATTATCTGTCCGTCTGTCCGTCCGATGCGATCACTTTTTTGGGAGTGATAATCACATCCACAAGAAAACCTAAATCGGGCAAGGTAGAAGAATCTTTTTACCCATTCGCCAAGTGTGCAAGTTAGGTGGGTCGACAACATATTACTGTCATGTGACGCACATGCCGTCAACAGTATCGTATAGAATATATCAGACGTGTTTTCCTGTGGAGGAATCGGTTGATCTATGACCTTGCGATGAAATGTTTTCAGTTCCCATTGGAGAGGCACGTCCTTTCGTCTACTAATCGCACGGTTTTGCGGTGCGGTCGCAAAACACAGACACTAAACTTATTACAGTGAACAGAGACGTCAATGAACGAACGGACAGATCATAACTTTGCGAAAATAAAGAAAATAAATTTTTCACTCGGGGGAGGACTTGAACCGTGGACCTCTGATTCCGCAGCTACTTACGCTAACCACAAGACCACGGCGCTCCTGGCTGCATGTCACCCTTGAAGTTGCATATGTTGCACGTGGACTACTCAGTTCGTATATTTTGCTAATTTTTTTCATACTTCCACACAACTTCTTCCTGTTTTCTCGATTGATCTATGTTCGGTTTTTCAAGGCCTATCCACTCTGCCAACTTATAACTAAATCTGAGGGGGGTGCGATGGGGAGGTTCGCTTGTGAGTAATGGCGTCGTTTCAACTTTCACACCAGTCACGTAAGAGCGGCACTAGAAGCGCCACAATGAGGATGCAAATTAGGCTCACCCCAAATACACGCTGTGACGTTAATGATTGTTAGTTACCTTTGAGATTGGACGTGGTGTGTTGGTGTTATTTAAGAATGCCTTTAAGGCGACAAGGACGCAGTTATCAACACCTCACAGAGTTTGAACGATGTCGTGTAATAGGGCTACGAAAAGCTGGCTGTTCCTTCTGCGGTACTGCAGAAAGATTTGGCAGGAATGTAGCCACTGTACTTCAATGTTCGCACGAAAATTTATAGTCGCAGGGAGACCGGGCTGCGGACGGCCACGTGTCAATATCGATGGGGAAGACCATCGTGTTCGGCGTGTGGATCTGGCGCATTCCAGTACGTCTGCACAGCAATTTGAGCACCAGTTGCCACCACAGAGACACTACGAACTGTTAAAAGTAGCATATTTGAACTACAGTCCGAGGCAGACGCCCTGTAGCGTATATTCCATCGACCCCAAACCATCGACTGCGTCTTCAGTGGTGGAGGACAGGGTGCAGGTCTGTTGTGTGTTCTGATGAAAGCTGGTTCTACGTAGCGAGGCTGCCAGTGATGGCCGTGTTGGCTAGAATCAGGCCATTGAAGATCTACAACCAACCTGCTTGCGTGCGAGATACACTGGACACATACCTGGAGTTATGGCCTGGGGTGCGATTTCATGCGTCACCAGGAACACTCTCGTGGTTATCCCACACACGCTGACTAAATTTGTACGTCAGTCTGGTGATTCGACCTGTCGCGCTGCCATTCATGAACAATTCAAATGAATGTTGGTTAACTCTTAGAAAGAAGAAGACACCGACCAGCCACTATTAATACTGCTATTTATTTAGGTAAATAGCGCCGTTACCGGTTTCGAACTGGCAACTTCATCATCAGACGGCTGTTCACATGATTTGCGAGACACACTTTACATAATCGTCAGTGTTCGATTTTTATTCTACCAGTGTGGCGAAATATTTTTGGTGTGTTGTTGCCCTACGGTAGAAAACAGTCTTACAAGCGCCCTATGTGAAAATAACTAACCTCCAAACGATGAAATACAGAGTAAATAAATATGTGAGGTTATGTGGGTATGGTACTTACGTCGAAAATTCCGCGCGATTTTGTTGCGAAGTTGCACGATTGTTTTTTTAGAATATTCCAAAATATATATGATATACAAATTACATATGTGCTGGATATATTTTGGAGTATTCGAAAAATACAATCCTGCAACTTCGCAACAAAATCGTGCGGAATTTTCGACGTAAGTACCATAACCACATAACCTCACATACCTATTTACTCTGTATTTCATCGCTTGGAGGTTAGTTATTTCCACATAGGGCGCTTCTGTTTTCTACCGTAGGACACCAACAGACCAAAAATATTTCGCCACACTGGAAGAATAAAAATCGAAAACTGACGATAATGTAAAGTGTATCTTGAAAATCATGTGAACAGCCGTCTGATGACGAACTTGCCAGTTCGAAACCGGCAACGGCGCTATTTACCTAAATAAACAGCAGTATTAATACTGGCTGGTTACTGTCTTCTTCTTTGTAAGAATTAACCTACATTAATTGTACACAGCCACGGTCTCACCATGTCAGTTTTAGACAAAATAGTATTCAAATGGTTCAAATGGCTCTGCGCACTATGGGACTTAACATCTGAGGTCATCAGTCCCATAGAACATAGAACTACTTAAACCTAACTAACCTAAGGACATCACACACATCCATTCCCGAGGCAGGATTCGAACCTGCGACCGTAGCGGTCGAGCGGTTCCAGACTGAAGCGCCTAGAACCGCTTGGCCACAGCGGCAGGCTAACAGTATTCCAGGGGGTGTTTCCAACAGGATAATGGCCTTATGCTTATCGCTGGTGTGGCCCAGCGTGCTCTACAAAGTGTCGACATGTTGCCTCGGCACCGGCCGCTGTGGCCGTGCGGTTCTAGGCGCTTCAGTCTGGAACCGCGTGACCGCTACGGTCGCAGGTTCGAATCCTGTCTCGGGCATGGATGTGTGTGATGTCCTTAGGTTAGTTAGGTTTAAGTAGTTCTAAGTTCTAGGGGACTGATGACCACAGATGTTAAGTCCCATAGTGCTCAGAGCCATTTGAACCTTTTTTTTTTTTTTTTTTTGCCTCGGCCTTCTCGATCACCAGATACGTCTCTAATCGAGAACATCCAGAAACAGCTGTATTGACCGAGCAAATGCAACACGCATGGAACTTCATCTAACAAACTGGCATTCGGCAACTGTACAACACAATCCATGCAGGTTTACATGGTTGGGTTCAACAATCTAGCGGTTACAGCGGTTACCAATGTACCAGCATGTCAACTTCGCAATGGCTCATCTCGTACCTGTTATCTTGCAATGTTAACCACTGCACAAATGTGTTGACGAAATTTCATTGCTCTACATTAGTTATTTTTTCCTGTTGCGAATTTTTAGCTGCCAGTACATAATGATGTGTTAAATGCTATCAAAATCAAATATATGGGTTTCCTACCAAATTTATCGCTGAAAGTTTGAGCGAACTCCATCAGAACACAAAGTCATCAGTGGCAATATTCTTCGTTGAGGTGGTAAAACATTTTCACATGTATTGCGATATTTCATATTTTGTTTTTCAGTCCAAATATATTGGTGGTACTGGAATTTAGAAAAGAGTGAAATATAAAAAAAATTGTCTTTTTAAATTTCTTGTAGCCATAGATTTTACATATTTTTCTTCTGTAACGAGTGGCAAGATCCTTTTCTTTTTTAACTACACTAAAAGTAGAGATTTCAGTTTTTTTGTTAAATTTTTGTTATCGTTTGAAATTATTACTAACTGCATTACTGTAAGTAAGCGACATTAACTTGGTCCTTCTAATATCGCGATGAGCGTTATAGCTCCAGTGTTCTGAAAGTACGCGTCAAGTCTCGGGATTTCCCGACCGTAGACAAGAAAAGTGTGACGTCCAAAACCTTTTCTGGCACATCGGCGACCTCGCGGCTACCAGTAATAACGACAAGGGCATCGATTGTGACAGCCTTATCAGACGACGGCCCAGAGTGTGCAGCGCCGTATGCAGAACAGCAGTCGTCACGAGAGGAGGAGCTCCCGCCAGGAGCGCTGCTATCGGGTCCGTGTGCGGCCGGCCGCTTATCTGCGGAGCCCTCCAGACGTTGACTAATGCGGCGGCTCGCGCTATTCCGAGACTTGATCGCGTGACCGATGCAGATGGTCCGCCGCGGGGTCACCGGCAGCAGGGCCCGGAGTGACCCAGAGGCGACAGAGGTGCGGACGAGTCTGAACGTCATCAAGACGAAAAGAAACGAAATGTGCCTTCAGACACCAGTTGTAAATTGGTTTTCGGTCGCTGAGACCTCATCTTCAGCTGTTTCCATCAGTTTTTACGTCACTGTATTCTGTAAACAATCCTTCACTGTTTCAGTTCACAAAAAAATGGCTCTGAGCACTATGGGACTTAACTTCTATGGTCATCAGTCCCCTGGAACTTAGAACTACTTAAACCTAACTAACCTAAGGACATCACACAACACCCAGTCATCACGAGGCAGAGGAAATCCCTGATCCCACCTGGAATCGAACCCGGGAACCCGGGCGCGGGAAGCGAGAACGCTACCGCACGACCACGAGCTGCGGACTTCAGTTCACAGGATGGTCCGCAAGCGTCGAACCCTCCTAGTCAGACGCAAACATGACGATAAACAGCAATTTAAAGTCAAAAGTGAGACGGAAGAAGGGTATAGCCTGTGAGGCTACGTTACCAACATGGCGGCCATTTTCGAAGCCGCAGTTGCATTCGCAGTTGGCTTCAGATGTCCTCTGTGATGTCATACGGTATAATATTCTGGGGAAACTCAACACTTAGGCAAAAGGTATTCACTGCTCAAAAGAAAATAGTTAGAATAATGTGTGGGTTTCATAGTCGCACATCTTGTAGGCATCTGTTTAAAAGGTTTTCTCAACAACATGGACAAGTTGAAAATCAACAGCGCCATTCATGATTACAATACCAGAAAAAAGAAAGACCTACACTATCCTTTACTTAACCTATCTTTGGCAAAGAAAACAGTAAAATATGCTGCTGTAAAACTTTTTGATAAATTACCAGATGAAATAAAATGACTGACAGACATTAGTAATAGTCTCAAAAACGAATTGCAATCACACCTCCTTGACAACTCCTTCTATACCATAGATGAATTCTTGAATATGAGTTAATAAATCTGGAGATATAATAAATGCATTTTGTGCCATTTAAGGGAATGGGATAGATAATAACTATAATGTAAACAAAAAAAGGAAAAAAACTGGTTTCCCGTGCGCATTTCTTGTGCATTTGACACGTTCCACATCATAATGGTTTTTCCGTGATATTGATCATTGGAACACGCAACTAACTAACTAACTAAAAATCTAATTGACTTAAATCCGGCAAGTTAAATGTGGCCACTCCACTATACCTGTAGGTCCGGCCGGCCGAAGTGGCCGCGCGGTTCTGGCGCTGCAGTCTGGAACTGCGAGACCGCTACGGTCGCAGGTTCGAATCCTGCCTCGGGCATGGATGTGTGTGGTGTCCTTAGGTTAGTTAGGTTTAACTAGTTCTAAGTTATAGGGGACTAATGACCTCAGCAGTTGAGTCCCATAGTGCTCAGAGCCATTTGAACCATTTTGAACCTGTAGCTCCTACGGATGACCCACAGTTTTTTGAGATCTGGAACCTTAGTGAACGATGCTGGAACAGAGGTTCATATCGCTTCATCGGCAACCGATTTCGATCCTCCAGCCTTCTGGTTCGTCTGCACAGAATGAGTATCGCGTAATTCGTGTGACGTTTCACCACCGCATTGTGAGTAGTGAGTTTGTGGCTGAGTGTGTGGCTGGCATGTGCACCGCTGCTCCACTCTCCTGATATCAGGGACATCTAAAAACGTTCGTCTTGTGTTAAAGTCATCAGTTTTCACGTCATATCTAAGGAAGGAACATCAGTCGTAACTCTAGAATGAAAGACATCAATGTGTTTCTTGTATGATTTCCCCATCTGTCTGATAAGCTATGTGACCCCCTTACCATCTGAAAACTGCCAGTTCGAACCAAGTTGTCATCTTCCAAAAGGGCTGCCGTGTTGGTAAAATAATTTCACAATTATGATGAGGTCTGGGTCTACTTCCTTTACGTACGAGGGCCGTTCAGTAAACAATGCAACACGTATTTTTTCTCGGCCAGTTTCGGTTGAAAAAAGCACGAAATGTGCGATATCGTCGAATACTCCCGCTTCAGCCCACTATAATTTCATGAAGTTTCGGTAGGCGCGCGACGCTATACGAAGCCTTCGAAATGACGTCTGTAACGCAGGTGCGGTCCAGGCACAGAGTTGTCATTGGGTTTCTTTTGGCGGAAAACGAGAGCATCGCAGGTATTCGTAGGCGCTAACTGAATGTCTACGGAGATTTGATGGTGAACAAAAGCACGGCGAGTCGCTGGGGGATGCGCCTGTCATCATCGCAACAAGGTCCGATCACCCTCGTGCCGTCTGGCTGCATACAGCTGTGCCTCCTGCAATGCTGCAACCCGCGGACTCATTCGAGGTGATCGGCGAATCACAAACGAGCACCTCCATGACAACGTAAGACCTCACATAAGTCTGTGCACCCGAGAGGAACTCACAAAACTTCACTGGACTGTTCCTCCTCATCTAACCTACAGATCGAATCTCGCACCTCCCGACTTCCATCTCTTTGGTCCAGTGAAGGATGCACTCTGCGGGACATAGTACAAAGATGTTTGGAAAGTTACTGACGCGGCAAGACGTTCGCCCCGACGTCAACCATTAGAGTGGTATCGTGCAAGCACAAAGCCCCACCCAGTAAAGTGGCGTAAGGACGTCGAACTGAACGGAGATTATGTTCAAAAATAGTGTTTTGTAGTAATAAGAGTGGGGCACGATATGGTGTATTGGAATCCTAAATAAAACCAACCTATTTTGAGAAGAAATTGTGTTGCATTACTTATTGAAAGCCCCTCATAAATTATTGGCTATGAAAATATTTATTGCGATTGTGGCAATGTCGGCTTTCACTGTATTTGGAAACGGCAGAATGTTCGAATAGCAGTCGCAAGAAGTACATTAAGCACCATTAGCGGAGTAATTACACTACTGGGCATTAAAATTGCTACACCGCGAAGATGACGTGCCACAGACGCGAAATTTAAGGGGCTCCGGAACACCCTATACTTGCAATGTTAAAATAACGCTTATAAATTACATCTTTCCTCACAAAGTATTTGAGGTAGGAAGTTGAACTTTTTACAGATTATTTATTGGAATATGGGCTACAACTTAACACAGGGATTTTACAAAATTTTAGTTCAGTTATTAAAGATGATTTTTTTTTCAATTGTAATGAAAATTCACAACATTTTTTTGCAATTTTTTATTTATATATTCAAAAATATACAGTTTTTGGAAAAAAAGGCTGTGTTAAATTATGCAGAAGGTACTGTGTAACATTTACTGAAAGTTTGAAACAAATGTTTGGAAGATCCTTAGAAAACATATAATTAGTATGAGAAAATAAAAGTTTTGGGAATCGAGTGACAAAGATTGGATTAACTTTTTAGTGCATTCCAGGTCCATAGGATGGATTATCTTCATCCTCTGCAAACTCCTCCTCCAGCTTCCTCTTGTTCCTGCTCCTGTTTACTCTTGCTTGTATTTCTAGACTCTTTACAGCCCTGTCTGCACCCCGAAGGCGTTCCTTGTCTAAAGCAAGCATCGCTCGTACCATGTTAGAACCTATCTTCATTCCCATATTTCTAAATACCTTGCACCTTACAATGTTGCCATCATTGAAAGTCGCAACAGCATCATACACACCAAAGTGAAGTGTTTCTATTCCAACAAATACAGTCTTGGGGATTCTCGACCATATAACACTATTTACACTTTCATTGGGGTTTTGAGTTTTTCCGTGAATACACTTTTTCAACAGTTCAGGGGCTGCTAAGTCTCTGAAAATAGGTTTCACCACCTCCATTATTGCATGAGGCAGACTATGCTTATGAGTGTACACTTCACCAGTTAGCAATCCTTTGTTATATTTACACCAACTGTCTTCTTCTTTGGGACACAAGCTATGTTGGGGATTTTCATCGGTTGAAGAAGTATGAAAAAAAGAGCCCAAACAGCCTTCTTCATTTCGTCGACACTTTGTGTATTTTGCCTAATAGCCATTCCATAATAGTTCTGTATTTTGTCAATTACACTGTCGGTTAACCTTCCCTTCCCATCCAACCCTTTACCATCACTGAGTTTTTGTTTTTTGTTTTTTGTACGAAGCTTTCAGTCGCCGAAGTCTTGTTCCCAGTCGCTTCTGTACGTGTCCAATACACTCAAATTTCTGCACTACAACATCATCACCATAGGCCTTCAGTCCTTGAACATGTTTGAAACTTTTAGAATCGCCGTCAACTTGGTTGGGGGATTTGGAAGATTCATGATGCCACAGAAAATTGCACCTGCAGTAGCACCCTTACCAACTGAACGCAAGGAATAAACAAATCTAATGTTGTGTTAATTACATATCGCACTTTATCACACGCCTCAGAACGCTGGAATATACTGGCAACACCAGTCACTTCCATTCCTCCACTATTGCCACTATACTTAGCTTTGCAATTATTTTCATGTGTACCTTTATATTTTTGTGGACATCTACAAACTTTGATATTACTGCTACATTTAAAACTTTCCCTGTATACATACTGGTGGCAGATACTACACCATGAAGAGATGTGTGTCCCCGTTTATGCCAGGTACCATCGAACGCTGCAGTCAAATCTCTGTTACCATTATTTTCCATTACTGCCTCTTCCACAGCGTTCTTCATAGATTCTATATAGACATCTTCTACTTTAGACCCTATTAATTTATTATAGGTCGTAAACTTGGTTGGGGGATTTGGAAGATTCATGATGCCACAGAAAATTGCACCTGCAGTAGCACCCTTACCAACTGAACGCAAGGAATAAACAAATCTAATGTTGTGTTCGTAGAGTTTGCTACCATTTTCTTCAGTTGCAGTTACTGCAACACTGTTCCAAAAGGTGGTCATGTATGAACACTTATCACATTTCAGTTGTATTTCACTAGCAAATCCTACGTGCTTTATTATGGAGAGTTCCAGACCAACTTCACTACAATGAATACATCTTACACAGTTTGAAAAAATTCCTTTGAGAACCGACATATCAAATATTTCATTCACATCCGATTCGCCCATAAAACATTCATAGTTTTCACTCATTGAACCAAGCTTCTTCTGTGAAGTATTTTCTTTCCCACTTTGACTGCTATGGGCAGGTGTACTTGAGAGGTTAGGTTCACTCACTTGGTTATCGTCTTTATTGTTTACAGTAATAACACATACCTTTGGCTTTCCAACATTTCTCCTTTTCTTAAAAGCCTTCAGAGGATTTTTTAATAACTTTACTTTTGCTCGTTATTATACTTCAACAAAACAGAGACTCAAGAAACAGAATTAATTACGAATATTTTCGAGATAACGACAGAGTAAATAAACATGAAACAATCGACAATCACACCAGCGATATATATTGAACCATCACAGGTTAGCCACAACACATACTTTATCTCACATCACTAAAATGTACCTGATGAACACGGACGTTAATAATAACACCATTTGACAGCAGTTTAACAGCGCCACAGTGGGTCACGCCCATGTAGAACACATTTCAAAAAAAAAAAAAAAAAATTGAAAAATAGTTGTAGTCTTCGGAATTGAATAAATTATATATCTATTAAAAGGTAATAGTCTGCAGATTCAGAAAACGCAAAAAAGTAAAAATCGAACTTTTCATGATTTTGAGCCTTTCCGGAGCCCCTTAACCGACAGGAAGAAGATGCTGTGATATGCAAATCATTAACTTTTCAGAGGTTGGCGCCGGTGGCGATACCTACAACGTGCTGACATGAGGAAAGTTTCCAACCGATTTCTCATACACAAACAGTAGTTGACCGGCGTTGCCTGGTGAAACGTTGTTGTGATGCCCCGTGTAAGGAGGAGAAATGCGTACCATCACGTTTCCGACTATGATAAAGGTCGGATTGAAGCCTATCGCGATTGCGGTTTATCGTATCGCGACATTGCTGCTCTCATTGGTTGAGATCCAATAACTGTTAGCAGAATATGGAATCGGTGGTTTCAGGAGGGTAATATGGAACGCTGTGCTGGATCCCAACGGCCTCGTATCACTAGCAGTCAGGATGACAGGCATCTTATCCGCATGGCTGTAACGGATCGTGCAGCCACGTCTCGATCCCTGAGTCAACAGATGGGGAAGTTTGCAAGACAACAACCATCTGCACGAAGAGTTCGTCGTCGTTTGCAGCAGCATGGACTATCAGCTCGGAGACCATGGCTGCGGTGTACTCAACGGCGAACATGGGTGCAAAACGTCGTTTTTCCGGATGAATCCAGGTTCTGTTTACAGCATCCGTGTTTGGCGACATCGCAGTGGACGCACATTGGAAGCTTGTATTCGTCATCGCCATACTGTCGTATCACCCGGCGAGATGGTATGGGGTGCCATTGGTTACACGTCTCGGTCACCTCTTGTTCGCATTGATGGCACTATGAACAGTGGACGTTACATTTCAGATGTGTTACGACCCGTGGCTCTACCCCTCATTCGATCCTTGCGAAACCCAACATTTCAGCAGGATAATACACGACCGTATGTTGTAGGTCCTTTACGGGCCTTTCTGGATACAGAAAATGTTCGACTGCTGCCCTACCCAGCACGTTCTCCAGATCTCTCACCAATTGAAAACGTCTGGTCAATGGTGGCGAGCAACTGGCTCGTCACAATAGGCCAGTCACTACTCTTGATAAACTGTTGTATCGTGTTGAAGCTGCGTGGGCAGCTGTACCTGTACACGCCATACAAGCTGTGTTTGACTCAGTGCCCAGGCGTATCAAGGCCGTTATTACGGCCAGAGGTGGTTGTTCTGGGTACTGATTTCTCAGGATCTATGCACCCAAACTGCGTGAAAATGTAATCACATATCAGTTCTAGTATAATATATTTGTCCAATGAATATCCGTTTATCATCTACATTTCTTGTTGGTGTAGCAATTTTAATGGCCAGTAGTGTACACTCAATAGCCTGCTCGGTTTTTCCTCCGCCTCCCATACTACTCTATTTCAAATTTCTGTTTATGCAATTGTTTTTCTTTAAGTTACAGAAAATAGGTAGATTCCTAAAAGTTGTACCGAAAGGGTTCGATCTGAGTCACTGCGGTTTTCTAGGCAAGTGTTTCCGTTTAACGAGTGTGCACACGCACAACAGGCAGAGACCTCCAACTAGCTTATGGAGCGAAATAGCTAAATGCACGGTTGAGGTTAGTGAAGGAGACAACCTTGATAAGTTTTTAACTGAAGTAGATGTATGCCATTTGTTTCTGCGGAAAATAGGTTGTTGTATTTTTGGTGAGACTTTTGCTTCTATTGACTGCATTGTACTGCTATTCTGTCGTACGGAGACTTCTGGCGGAAATTGCTAGGAGCTGGTTAGAGGCGGTTTAGGAACTGAAAGCGGGGAACACGTTCTAGTCCATCGGTCGAAACTCAGACTTTTTCACAAAGTAGTTGGATCGCTACAGGGTTTTAATTATTGACATAGAAGAGCTGAGAAGTTTAACTCGGTTCGCGAATCAGAGCGGGGCTGTAAACCCATAATCAGCATGACTGACAGCGTAGCACTGCATAGAATTAATACGCATCAGACAATAAACGTTTCGGATTAAATCCGCGAAGTAGGATTTTTTTTATTTCTTTATTGGCTCCAGAACGTTTACTTTGGTAATCCATCTAAAACATAGAGTTACAAAGCACGCAGAAGTATACGAAAATAATACATAAATGCATATTTACAGCTACAAGAGCTCAAGCGTCATGAATTTCCTGAAACGAAACGAGGTGTGAATTACGTCAGTTTCCGATTCAGAACAGCACTCACATGCTGGAGAACCGTAAATTTCTATTCTACGAGCCGCGCGCTTTAGCCGCGCGGTCTTAGGCGTCTTGTCACGGTGCGGGAGGTTGCCCCCGGCGGATGTTCGCGTCCTCCCTGGGGCATGGGTGTGTGTTGTCCTAAGCGTAAGTTGTTTAAGCTAGATTAAGTAGTGCGTAAGCTTAGGGACCGATGACCTCAGCAATTTGGTGCCATAAGACCTTACCACAAATTTCTATTCTATGTAGGTGGAGAGGGGATCAGGTGTGATTGAAGCGATCGATGATCGGTCAAAATGGGATTTGTAGGAATTCGAGGTTGTGACACAGCATAACAAACACCTTTCGTTGGTTGGGACAAGATCCACATCTCCCGCCGGTGGTGTTTTCCGTGGCTGTCGGCCTCACGTACAAAGAGGTAACAAAAATCATGGGATAGCGTACGCCAGTCATGAAAGGGCAGTGCGTTGACGGAGCTATCATTTGTGAAAATGTTTACATGGATGCATGATTATGATTATGGACCCACGACGGGAATTAACAGACTGTGAACGCGGAATGGTAGTTGCAGCTAGAAGCATGGGACATTCCATTTCGGAAATCGTTAGGGATGTCAATATTCCGAGATCCACAGTGTCAAGACTGTACAGAGAATACCACTTATCTGCCATTTCCTCTGACCATGGAGAACGCAGTGGCCGACGGCCTTCACTTAACGTCCGAGAGCAGCGGCGTTTGCTTAGAGTTATCAGTGCTGACAGACAAGCAACACTGCGTGAAATAATCGCAGAAATCAATGACGGGTGTACGACGAACGTATCCGTTAGGACAGTGCAGCGGCATGTGTCGTTAATGAGGCTACACCACGACCGACGCGACTGCCCTTGCTAACAGCACGACATCGCTTGCGGCGCCTCTCCGGGTATCTTTATACGGATATGGTGTCTGTTCGGACATGTCGGAAAGAACAGACACCATATCCATATAAATTTAGGCGATCTCTGTAATAGTAAAGTTAACAAGAGTACAAGCACGAGATTTTCACTATAAAACATGAGATAAAAAGTTTGAAGAGCTCTCGACTTTCAATGTGGAGATAATTTTCAGCCATTAATGGGCTTCATGTTTCCAAACAACGACGGAATTTTTGTGGATGACAATAAGCCATCTCGCTGTGCCGCAATAGTTGGCGAATGGTTTGAAGAACATTCTTGACAGTGCGAGCGAATGATCTGGGCACACACTCGCCAGATGTTAATCACACCGAATACTTACGGGACGTAACCGAGAGTGCAGTTCGCGCACGCAATTAACGGCGGCTATAGAGGCAGCATGGCTTGATATTTGTGCAGATGTCATCCAACGACTTGTTCAGTCCATTCCACGTCGAGTTGCTGTACTACACCGAGCAAAAGGAGGTCCGACACGATATTAGGGGGGAGCCCGCCAGCTTTGTCAGCTCTTTGTAAGCAGTCTGTATAGGGCTGTTCGCGAGTAGTCTGACCAGTAGACTGTTGTCGTCTGTGGCCGCGCCACGGAAGTTACGAGGGGTGAGCGAAAGGAAGGCGTGCTTGAGAATGCAGGAGCATGCGTGAGACGGGACCCACAACTCGGCGACTTCTCTCTGTCCGCGCGTCCGCGCCGCTGCTGCTGCCCCAGAAACCAGGCACAGGCGGTATGTGCAGGCGGGGCGCATAAACGGTGCTGGGAGGCGCTTCGCCCTCGCGTCGGCTCCAATATTAGCAGCAGTAATTTATAACGTCGGCTTTGTCGATACCGACATAATTAACGAGGCCGGGATTCATTTATGCGCGGTCGAGGTTCGAAGTATCGACCAGCGGCTAATTAAGGAAACAGCCTGTAATTTTCTCGCCTAAATTAAAGGGAGACGCAGCAAGCTCAAATCAATGTTTGTCATGTGCCCAGCTGCTGGCAGTGAATCGTGTGTCCCCGAAAAAGGTTACATCTTCACTTTTTCTCGTGTATGTCCCGTGATTTTCCGTCCGTTACAACATCAGATGCTACATTTTAACTGCACACACTTCAAATGCTTGTAACGTCTCCTGGCAAAACACATATTATATGTGGTAAAAAAAAGGGAAAAATAATTTACCTGGATGATTATAATTTTATTTCTGCATGCACAATGATTGTGTGAAATTTATGCAATAAAGAGAAACCAATTACGTGTCATGTTTTATACTTGTATAGAATCATGTATCGATTTTTTTAAAGATAATACCTGTGTCAGTGAGTACTGAAAACCCCACAGACGATACTTATTAAATATCAAACAAAGATGTAAATACATCAAACCGAGTATAAATAGTAGTGACCGATCATTAATTTCTCTGTCGTCTTTTTGAAGTTACCAGAGTAGGAAGAGCCTGTGACGCTTTATTGTATGCTTGTGTAGCATTCTTTTGTCAAGATTGAGAGAGAAGGCCATTAGGCATTGATTTGTAAAGGTTTGTAAGAATTTAATCTGTCTAAATGTTTGAATAGAGTTACTTAGTGAAAACTTGCATTATGATTTATAATAAGCTTGCCTGGTGTTTTATCCCATCTTTTTAATTTTCAGCTATTTAAATATTATTGGTGGTGCAGAGCTGCGCTACGAACGAACGAGCCGCTACCGCGGAACATTCAAACTCCATTAAATGAAACCAATCATACCGCAAAGAATCGGACAGGTAATAGTGAACTAAAATAGTTTCTTTCATCTTTCGGGATTGCAGGGCAGAGCAGCAGATTTTGTGATGTGTTTTACAGGTGGATGCAGGCTGTGGATCATGTTATACTATTAACAGTGCAAAAAGATAATTTACCTTCATGACATAAAAGAAATCTTGCTGTGCATAGTTCTGGTCTCGCAAACATTATAGTAAAAACATTTTTTTCTCTGATAATAGTCTCATGTTCTCGTGTTAGTCGTGATACTTACTGGTGTTTTAATGTTAACAAAAATATGCTGCAAAATTTTGATGTTGAACAAACATTGCGTACTGTAGCATCAGTATTGATGACGAAATAATTTTCAGTAACCTTTTCAATAACTGTGAAGTAAGAAAGATATGTTGAGCTTTATAGCGAGTTACAATAACGAAACAATGTACCTTTTATAGAAAGCCAGATCCAGAATAATAAGAACATAATATATTTTGTTTTGTTGAAAATTAATGATGCAAAGAAAGTCTCAGCACAGCATCCCTAAAAAGTATTTCAGGTCTTTTCGTAGCAACATATTTCATCTCATCCATTTATCAATATATTAGTCATTACACGAGCAATGACAAAGAGAGTGAAATGCTGCAGTACACTGCAACTTAGACGCAGTTTTAGAAAACTATGATGAATAAATTTCTATCGACATTGTAAAATGTTGCCAAATATCATATTGTAACTTTGAAAGGACACATTACACTCAGTCCAGACCCTGTTACTTGTTACCACCTTTGCATGCGTAAAACATGACGAACTGTAAGTAGTGGATCACGGCAGTTTCTGGCCAGAAACTCTGACCCAGCGTACGCCAGCACATTTTTATCTGTGATGTCGTACTACAGCTGAGACAACTGCAGCTGTCGTATTTCACTGTCATAGAATCAGCGCTTTCTTAACATTCCGAGAAATCAGCCATCTGGCCATGGACCAAGCCTGTCAAACAGTGTGATATTATATTTATGAACGATAATTTTTTTGACTCATCTACGATGTCACGCACATATGTCACATATAACCACTCATGTAAAACATACAACAACATTATCCATCAACATCTGTATGCATATCTAGTTTCTATGTCTTCAGCTGATGAGATACTTGCAACGTGCAAAGAAGAATTTGACAAGTCTATTTGTCACAAACATCTCTTAGACAAGCGCACTCACAGCTTTCTGCATCAAGAATGGAAGGGCATGACAGCAGATGACTTCAAGACTGTAGACAGGAGCAATATGGTACAACAAACAACAGCTATGCAGCAGAATGCTAAGAAGATGCATTACGTCCACCAACACACCAAGACTTCCGAGCAGGTGCTTATCAGCAATTATGTAATAAATAATAATTGCTTGAAGAAATCTGTATATAATTTCCTGTTCCTGATGGAAGTTATTGGTCCTGAAAGAAGTAGCTGTAGAGCGAATATTATAAATCCTATGAAAATAAAATGTTTTCATAACATACTAATGTACATGCTCTCTGAATATGAACGTCTACCTGTAATCGTTCAAGGTGTTCTGCTTTCCATGATCATAAGTGTAATAACAGTAATGGTAATGAATACGAAAAATAAATAAAGATGCTTAACTAATAACTCGTTTTAGTTATACATAAGACCAAGTCATTGTAGCGACAGCCCCGTGACGTGGAGGTAATAGAGTTTGAACACCAGTGGCTGTAAGTGTATCAGTGTCGGTATGATATTGAACCAGGAGTTTTACCTTGTGGTAGATTTGAAACCTTCGATTTAGTGGCATCAGAATAATATTACCCATGGATGAATGGTATTAACTATGTGATGTGCCGATGTAGATTTCAGCCTTCTTCCATGCAAATGTTTACTCTCCCCTGGTGATACTAGATGATCATGAAACCTCCGTATGGACTTCTCTGGAGCAGTTAAAGTATTTAACGACAGAGAGTACATACGTCAACATCACAGACGTTTCAGAGTTTAATTTATGCCTGCGTTGTGTTGTCTAAGGTGGCAGTTACACATCCGTCGATTCTAAGTGACATTGTGCAGTAATCTGCTAGAGTTAACACCAAGCTTTTTTTGTTGGCCCCTCAAGTTGTGGGAAGACTAAACTTGTTCTAACACTGTCAATATATCATGAGGGAGTCAACTTCTGAGATGTATACATTTTTCAAAAACTCAGTTTCAGCCAAAATTCCAACATTTCCTGGAATTTTGCATTGCATTGAAGGGGTAACATACCAGACGCTGAGCAAAAGCAGCGATATTCCGGTAGGACGACGGTTCAATCCCGCGTCCGGCCATCCTAATTTAGGTTTTCCGTCATTTTCCTAAATCGCTCCAGGCAAATGCCGGGATGGTTCCCTCAAAGGGCACGGCCGACTTCCTTCCCCGTCCTTCCGTAATCCGAGAGACTGATGACCTCGCTGTATGGTCTCCTTCCCTAAAACAACCCCAACCCAACCCAGCGATATTCCAGCGTCCGGAAAAGTAAAACTAAGCAGCGTATTCATATTTGACTACATTGCAGTGAAAAATCAGGATGAGATGTGAAGATATTTATGTTTCGGCCGCCATATGCAAGTCAATATGTTTTATTTTAACCAGATATACTCAAGGATCCCAAAGTATTTATACTGGGATAATGTAAACCTTGTCATTACTTTCAAGTGGGACAGTCAGAATTTAAAGGTTGTTTACCAAGTATATAAATAGAGAACTGACATGTCACTCAGTGAATTCGGTACCGCATGCAAGGACTGTTTCCATAGCTCGAAGTAAGCTTTGTGGATATAGATAAAATTAGAAAATGGAATGAGGGTCGATACACATGTAACTTCAGTGAGATTCTACATGAAAGGCAGTACACCAAAACATAACCTTATCAGTGTACTGTAGACAACAGGTGCGAAACTCATGGACTACAGGTCATTTCTGGCCAGCGATTTGCTTCAATCTGGTGGGCAGAGAAAATTTCGTGTGACTATAAATTTAGTGTACTCTCAAAAACATATGTATTGAGGCATAAAATGTTGGTATGGCACTTTGGGTAAGGGGTGCCATTCATGTCACTGCATTACCCCAAAACAATAAAGACAAGAAAGAAACAGTTTTGTGTTCATGCACGAGAAGTATAGTTGTCACACTTTGGCAAGGTGGTCTGCGAGCTTAGGTAGGTAAATCAGGTCCAACGGCACTAAATGCTGCGATGTCTGCTGTAGACTGCAGAGAAATTTGCACCTGTGTTGCACATTAGTTTGGAGGACGCAAATCGCATGTGTCTGTTGATGTAAAAAATAGAGTCAATCAGCGCTAAATTAAGGCACCTGGAAAACCTTATTGAAACAATGGCTCGAAATGATGATGTGAATAATACTAGAATACAGCAGTTTTAGCTATATGTCAATGACAAAATTGAATAAATCAATACAAACATAATGGATATGCCTGGATATATCAAAGTAATAACTGTGGCACTTCTCTCCCATCGTCACCAGTAGAGTAGAGTATCTTTAACTTGTACACCATCTTAGTATATGGCAGCAAAAGTGTAAGTTATCGAGGCGTGGAAGACTATTCGACAGAAGTTGCGATTGTTGTAGTTAGTTGCAATGAGATCAGCATCTCTCGGAAATGCTTAGACCACTAACCAATCGTTTGAAACCTTCCCAGCTAGCCGCGCAGTCTAACGCTCTGCTTCCAAAGTGGGAAGGCGTGCCTGTCCCTGGCACGAATCCACCCGGCGGATTAATGTCGAGGGCCGGTGTGCCGGCCAGCCTGTGGATGGTTTTTAAGGTGGTTTTCCATCTAGCTTGGCGAATGCGGGCTGGTTCCCCTTATTCCGCCTAAGTTACACTGTGTCGGCGACCACGCAAACACTTTGAGTTACACTCATCTGGTATGAGACGTTCCTGTTGGTCGCGGGAGGGGGGTGGGGGTGGGGGGTGGGAACGACTGGGGGCCGAACTGCATAATAACCCTGGGTTCGGTATGGGGCTGCGGTGGGGTGGGTGGACTGCTGTGGCCTGTTGTGGGGCTGTGAACCGCTGAGGGCTACGGCGGGACGAAGCCTCTCCGTCGTTTCTAAGTTACCGTTTTAATACAGTACAATAAAATACAGTACACAAGTTTGATAAGGCCGTCGCACGCAGTGGATGGAGGCAGAAAGGAAAAAGGAAAGGAAAAAGAAGGAGTATATGCAATTACTGACGTCATTAACCGTTGGTTCCTGTACATATTGTTCGTCTTTCCCTATAGCTTACCCTTATTTTTGTCAGAATTTCGAACATCTACCATTTTACATTTGCCTCTCTGGTGGCTTTACCGTTCCTAAAGCCAAACTGATAGTTGTCTAACACATCCTAATTTTCTTTTCAATTTTTCTGTGTATTATTCTGCTCAGCAACTTGGATGCTTGAAATGTAAAGCTGATTCTGAAACTTGTCGGCTCTTGCTGTCTTCGCAATTGTGTAGCTGATGTTTTTCTAAACGTCAGATGGTGTATCGACAGGGTAGTTCGGAAAGTAATTTCCGTTTTGATTTTTGCCCGTGGCACTGCTGCAATCGCGGTTCAAGCAGATCGAAATGACGCCATTTCGAGCTCGCTCTGTGTGTCGTTCGTAGTGGTTGTCTATAATGGCATCATTCACCTAATATCCGCCGGCCGGGCTGGCCGAGCGGCTCTAGGCGCTACAGTCTGGAAACGCACGACCGCTACGGTCTCAGGTTCGAATCGTACCTCGGGCATTGATGTGTGTGATGTCCTTAGGTTAGTTAGGTTTAAGTAGTTCTAAGTTCTAGGATACTGATGACCTCAGAAGTTAAGTCCCATAGTGCTCAGAGCCATTTGAACCATTTTTTGAACCTAATATCGCGCCGCTTGTGAACTGAGATCTGTGATTCTTTTTCTGAATGGTAAGAACATTAAACCAAGTGCCATTCATAGAAAAAGCGGCGAGGTATACGGAGAAAATGAAGTGAGTCCTTCAATGGTGAGAAGGTAGGTCGGACAGTTTAAGTAAGGGTGTGCTCAAGTGCGTGACGAAGAACGAAGTGGACGTCCCGTCTGTGGCTTCTGATGAACTGGTTAGTGCAGTCGGAGAAACGATTGAGGAAAGCAGTATGTTTACAATCAGTGCTAGTCTAGTCAACTTCCACAAATTTCACGGACAGTAATTTACGAGAGTGTAATTGAAAAATTCGGTTTTCATAAACTTTGCGCAAGTTGGTGCCTAAACTTCTTAGTGAGCAACACAAACAACCACGGGTAGACAGCGCACTTGAGTTTTGGACACATTACAATTGTCATGGCGTCAAGTCAAGCGGCGGCACGCCGGTGGGAAACAAGAGAGTAGAGAAGGCTGTGAAGAAGACGTCCGCCAATTGCTCACTGACGGACCCCTCTGCAGGACGACAAAGCGACGGCAGAGGCCTCTATGCGAAGAGGACGTAAGCGGCCCGCCGACTGGCCATGTCCCAGTTCTGGAGCATCAAGAAGAACATTGCTTATTTTTGTCTCTCACCATTTGCTTGCGACTCATCTGTTCAACACAAAGTTAAGAATTATCGTGTACCTTTCGTAATAAAACTGATTAATACGATTTTCTTGAATTCTTGCCTATCGGTCCGAGAAGCAGGTTTCCTTGAGTCTCCATCTCTGGCGACTAGGCAGGATTCAACAATAAGACAACGGCGAGAAATTTTTATCCCGGATAGTCATGGGGGATGAAATTTGGGTTTTTACTATTAAAAACACATTGATCACTATCACTCCCATAATGTTTTCAAAAATAAGAAATTTGGGTTACTTATGAAACTTGTGAAAGGAAACGGCAAACGTTAAACCCAAGCAATCCTTGATACCGTAAAATAAATGTGCACAGTATTTTGGGACAGACATGGCATTTTACTGACAGATTTTTTACCGCAAGGTGAAACGGTCAATTTGGATGTTCACGGCGAGCCGCCTAAGAAATCGCGACGCGTAATACAGAGCAAGCGTAGAGCAACACTCTCAAATGGTGTGGTTTTCATTCACGACAACGCCCGACCACAAATCGTGAATGTGACAAACAAAACGACTCGTTCAGAACTTTGGCTGGGACGTTTTTGCCCATCCTCAGTTCAGTCCCGACCTCGCTCCTAGCGACTTTCATCTCTTTCTGCATCTGAAGTCTTTCCTTGGCGGTAAGCGATTCTGCAGCGAAGAAGAGGTAAAAGAACATGTTACCTCGTGGTTAACAACGCAGGCGAAAACATTCGATGACGAAGGAATACATAAACTTATACCACGCTATGAGAAATGCCTGGAAAATTACGGGTGCTACATTGAAAAGCAGTGTAAGTGTTATAGGTTTTTGTGATATAAATTGCTCTCTTTATCTGTATTCGATTTCTTTCTTATTACCAAACGGAACTTACTTTCCGAACCACCGTCGTACATTCTGCACATCAACGTGAATAGTCCTTTTCCTTCCATTTGCCCCAATGATTTTAGAAATTCTGATGGAATGTTTTCTACCCTTTCTGCCTTACTCTACAGGGTGATTCAAAAAGAATACCACAACTTTAAAAATGTGTATTTAATGAAAGAAACATAATATAACCTTATGTTATATATCATTACAAAGAGCATTTAAAAAGGTTTTTTTCACTCAAAAACAAGTTCAGAGATGTTCAATATGGCCCCCTCCAGACACTCGAGCAATATCAACCCGATACTCCAACTCGTTCCACACTCACTGTAGCATATCAGGCGTAACAGTTTGGATAGCTGCTGTTATTTCTCATTTCAAATCATCAATGGTGGCTGGGAGAGGTGGCCGAAACGCCATATCCTTAACATACCCCCATAAGAAAAAATGCAGGGGGTAAGATCAGGGCTTCTTGGAGGCCAGTGATGAAGTGCTCTGTCACGGGCTGCCTGGCGGCCGATCCATCGCCTCGGGTAGTTGACGTTCAGGTAGTTACGGACAGATAAGTGCCAATGTGGTGGTGCTCCATCCTGCTGAAATATGAATTGTTGTGCCTCTTGTTCGTGCTGAGGGAACAGCCAACAAATGCTTGCTGGATACGTGCTACATTTTCATCACTCGTTCTCGGCCGTCCAGAACTTTTCCCTTTGCACAAACACCCATCCTCCGTAAACTGTTTATACCAACGTTTAATACACCACCTATCAGGAGGTTTAACACCATACTTCGTTCGAAATGCACGCTGAACAACTGTCGTCGATTCACTTCTGCCGTACTCAATAACACAAAAAGCTTTCTGTTGAGCGGTCGCCATCTTAGCATCAACTGACGCTGACGCCTAGTCAACAGCGCCTCAAGCGAACAAATGTACAACTAAATGAAACTTTATAGCTCCCTTAATTCGCCGACAGATAGTGCTTAGCTCTGCCTTTTGTCGTTGCAGAGTTTTAAATTCCTAAAGTTGTGGTATTCTTTTTGAATCACCCTGTATTATTAGTGTTCCAAAGGTCGTTTAAATTCTGATTATAATACTGAATCCCCTACCTCATCTACACTGAGGAGTAAAAGAAACTGGTACAAAGAAACTGCCTAATATTGGGTAGGGCCTCCGCGAGCACACAGAATACCGCAACACGACGTGGCCTAGACTCGAGTAATGTCTGAAGTAGTGCTGGAGGGAACTGACACCATGAGTCCTGCAGGGCTGTCTCTAAATCCGTAAGAGTACGAGTGGGTGTTCCTGGAGCCACTCTGTAGAAATTCTGGAAGTGTAGGGCTTCCGCTGTTCTGCAGGAATTGCCCAAGTCCGTCGGAATGTACAATGGACATGAATGGATGCAGGTGATCAGACAGGATGCTTATGAACGTGTCACCTGTCAGAGTGATACCTAGACGTATCAGGGATTCCATATCACTTGAATTGCACACGCCCCAGACCATGATGTAAATGTAGGTATGTTGCTACTTCATGTATTTCAAATTTTGGATATAATTATGTGTGCTTTTATGTTAGTTGTTGTACCCTAGTACTTCTGGTGTCCCCCTTGCAGATCTGAAGATAGCAACAGAGAATTGCCTAAACTCGTCATCTATATGAATAAATGACTTTAGCAATCTTGTTAGCTGAAAGTGTATTCAGTGTTCATATGAACGATGGTTGACAGTTTACAATAGGAGCAACAAGAGAAAGTCGGCGACCAGAAGCCTTGGCTTCTTGTGACGTATTGACGACTTACTGACTTGTACAATGTTAAGTTTAAGACCGTTGGAAGACAGTAAGGCATTCCATGGTAGGAAATCAGACACACAATGTAGAGAGCAGGCTGCAGTGTTGGCGCTTAAGTTACAGAAGATAAACAGTAACCGCAGAGTTCTAAGAATTGCAGATGCTCTGGGCAGCTGTCCGAGGGCAGGAGTTTAATGTTAAATACATAACTGCTAACTTCACACTCCGCCTAGACACTACTGAGTGTGTCACAATAGCAGACGATCACAAACAAGTACGTCTTAGCATAGGCAGCAACCTTGATACTTGTAGCTGAGAACAGCAACGTCAGAGGGTCTACACAAGTTAGCGTGAGGTGGGAAACTAGTAAAACTGCTGAACAGCTGTTCACACTCACGAGAGGCCTCAGGGTGGGGCCAAGTCTCCTAAGAATTGCAGACACTCTGGGTAGCTGTCCAAAGTCAAGTACTGAAAATGAGACACCTGAATCCTTGAAGACGCCTGACATATTTCAGGACGGGTCATGCTCCTTAGGCCAACTACTGGATTCGAACTGGTGGCAGACAAACCTCTGAATGTGCCTGGGTGAAGATGGTCTGCCGGTACACACTCTCTGGGAACGCCGATTGTATGCTGAAGATCGATACGCAACGTAGCGAAGACAGTTCAAGTCAACAGTTACGGCAGACGAACAGCTGACCACACATGCATGGCCTCATGCCAACAGCACTAGAGTGGGAGTGTAGCTGTGGGCCGTGTCTCTTCACCGAAGGAACTGGGAGTAAAACCAGGGTGACATGGACTATGCTCCTCACCGGCAGCATAGATGCTCCCTCGGAACACCGAAGACGCCCCCCCCCCCCCCCCTGGCTGCGCAACCAGGAAGCCTTGACTGGGGAGGGATGGAGTGCGTTGTGGGGTGTGGCAAACAAAAACTGCTGTTAGTACTCTTCGTTATCTATTTATAATCGTTACAGTGCCTACCATTGACAGGCAGGGAGGAAACAAGTTGTGGACAGTAGTAGTGGTAGGTATCGTCAGGTTGTCTTAATTAATAATAGAAAAAGTTGTGAGAAACAATACTATGTTCGCTTAAACAGTGCATTTTGTATTATTAGATGTCAAGGTATAGGAAAAAATTCTCTATTGATAATCATAATTTGAGTATGAATAAATAGAGCTCATGTTTAAATTATGGATAAGAGGCTACAACTAAGTAAGTAAAGAAAGTTGCTAATGCAGCCTTCAGCTGTTTGCAAATGGCATCCATCTCTTTTATGACGATTCAATGGCAGAAATCTCCTGTCATATTCGCTTTGAGACTAGTTCTTTGAAGCATACAAAATAGTACAAGAGTTAAGAACAATACTCGATAGTGGTTATGTATGAAGTAAGCCATAAGCAAAACACAAACTATAAGTGACAGCGTCTGCTAGTATCACTGCCTCAGGGTCTGCACTGCTTCTTGCTTCGTAGCATTCTCTCATCAAGCTGTCGGTAAATGAGAAAAACTTTGGTCAACAACCAGTAGGCAACCATTGCTGCAAATACAAAAGTTGGTAGACGCTGCATTATGGTCTGCTAAACCCTTCCAGGGACATCACCTATGCAGATCTTCTACCTAATAGTGACATATGAAAATTTGTGCTGGACCAGTACTCGAACCCAGACTTCTCACTAATGATGATGATGATGTTTGGTTTGAGGGGCGCTCAACTGCGTACTTATCAGCGCTCGTACAAATTCCCAACCTTTGCTCAGTCCAATATCGCCATTTTCATGAATGATGATGAAATGATGAGGACAACACAGTCATCTCGAGGCAGGTGAAAATCCCTAACCCCGCCCGGAATCGAAACCGGGACTCCGTGCTCGGGAAGTGAGAACGCGACCACCAGACCGCGAGCTGGGGACACTTCTCTCTTATCTCAAATGGTAACCTTTACAACTGTAGCTATCTGTGCCTAATAGTGACGTATGAAAATTTGTACCAGATTGCGACTTGAACCCAGACTTCCCACTTACCACAAACGGTACCCTTCACAAATATGGCTAGCTGTGCGTGCTTTTCTGACTGATAAAAACTTCCGTATGTCAGATCCTTATATCGTAGTGCACCAAATTCGTTGCCTAATCCTCACGTTAGGTGATGAATTTAAAGGACTACGATATATGGATGTAGGCTGTGCGGCATTTGAAAGTTTGGAAGAGTCTAGGAAGCACTCATGGATAGCTGAAGTGGTTAAGATGACCACCTGCATTAAGTGGAAAATCTGGGTTCGAGTCCACAATCTGGTACAAATTTTATTATGTCACTATTAGATAGCAGATGTCAAAGAATTTGCAGTCAGCAAATAAATTTCATAATATTCTGTGCCGCTGGGAATCATGAATAGTGTTTGTTCATTCAGACACGCATTTAAAAATTCCTACAAACGGCTGGAAAAGCAGGATTAGGATACTAAAGTACGTCCCTAGCAGAAGATATGTGCCATACGTGAGCATCTGAAGGACTGACTGATGGGTCTTCATCAAACTGACATGATGTGCCAAGTTGTGTGCCAGGCATTTATTTTACAGCGTGCCATTTGGTACATCTGATGTACTTCCTGCATCCTATGACTTGCATTATGCAGCATAGAATATGTGGCATGTAATGTGTATAGTTTGGCATGTGTCATATACCTCACAGCAATTAATATGTGATGTGCAATGCGTGACATAGGACATGTGGAATGCAACAGGCACTGACATCTGGTATTTAACAAGTACTGTGTGACCTGCTGTATATGATGTGTGATGTTTTATGTAGAGTGTAATGTTTTGTAATGCACATTGTATGACATGAAACGTGTCATTTGACATGTAATGTATACTGTGAAATGTAATGTATAGTGTGTGATGTTTGACACATACTGTGTGATGTATGACATGTAATGTGTGCTGTATGAAATGTGACACATGAAATTCTGTGAGCCAAGTGACACGTGATGTGCAACATGTGCTGTGTGATGCATGAAGAGTGACATGTGCTTTGGACATGTGTAGCAGGCGACATCTGAAGTTTGGCATGTAACACATACAGTGTGATATGTGCCATGTGATGTGAACTGTATTACATGTGATATGATCCTTTTTCACCTGATATGTGGCAGGTAATGCATTCTGTGTGCTGAGTCACTTGTGAAGTGTTGTGCGTTCCATACGATGGATGGTGTGTAGTGTGTGCCATGTGATGACATATGAGATGGTTCAAATGGCTCTGAGCACTATGGGACTTAACATCTGAGGTCATCAGTCCCCTAGAACTTAGAACTATTTAAACCTAACTAACCTAAGGACATCACACACATCCATGCCCGAGGCAGGATTCGAACCTGCGACCGTAGCGCTCGCGCGGTTCCAGACTGAAGCGCCTAGAACCGCACGGCCACACTGGCCGGCACATATGAGATGCTGTGTGCCATCTTAGATGTGGTACATATTGTGTGGTCGGTGGCATGTGACAAGTCCTATGCCCCATTTCATGTGTAATGGCTTTTGCCATGTGGATCAGACAGCCTGCGGTTCCCAGTGATAAGGCGCCATCTGTTTTGTCCCTGCAGTTCCAACAGGTGAGTCCACCTCCGCACCACCCCCACGCCTGCTCATCCTTGTGAGCCACTCGACTCAGCCGGCTCTCGCCACTTGCCACCCTCCCTTCTGGAGAACTCTCCTCCACAAGCAGACAATTACAGCTCCCGGAACAGTGCAGCGGCTCTTTCAACGTGCAGTGTATGTAGCTACAGAGTCACAATGGAGGCGTGTAGTATAAAATGCCAGCATTGTTACGTAACAGGATTTGATACGTTTTTCACCGACTGAGCTATCCGAGTGGCACTAACGACACTCCCTCGTGACTAATGCTTGGACAGCTCAGTCGTTAGAGCAATTTGCCCGTGAAAAGCAAAGACCCCACGTTTGAATCTCCGTCTAGCACGGAGTTTTAATCTACCACGAAGTTTCAAAGGGGCATGTGCTACATTGTAGGGTGAAACATGGTTCTGAATTACAGCTGGAAAAAAAAAAACATAGCTACAGTTTCCTTTGTGCAGAAAACATCTAATGACATTTGAAAGGTTTTTGTATTAGTTTAGCTCGTAATTACTTTTTCTCATAATCCGTAACAATGAATTCGAAAAAGTGAGTGTCGATTTTTCAGTCAAGTTGAGTGTTCCGTCTCTGCGAGGTCGAGGACATAGCTTGCTGTGTCAGCGGTATCTCTCAGAAAAGGGAGCAAAAGAACGGGAGAAACAGGAGGAGGAAGGAAAAGGCAAAGGACTGGAGGTGATGCAAGCGTACAAAAGAAAACTATTGGGTGATTTGGATTGGACTACGTGGGTCAATTCCTTGCGACCTACCTTTCCCAAATATAAAGGTGCTGCCAGATGAAGCTAGTCTCGAAAATAGCCAACACACTGAAAGTAGGAGGGTCTTTTCAAAAGTTCTGCACGCTGTAAGATAGAATTGAAGAAAATAATTTATTTTACAAAATACCTTTATAGGTCTTCAACATAATCTCAGTTCTTGTTTACGACGCTTTCCAATGTTTTGGCAACTTCTGTATTCCGGACAGTGCACCTCTATTGCTGAGCTGCCTGATTACTCAGGTCAGCTCACTGGGAGTTTCACCAGCTGCAACTCAGTGTTTTCCATGAAGCTGTTCCTTCGATTTGGGGAACAAATCAGTCTGTCGAGCTCATATTGGGACGGTGTCGTAGTATTTCCTATCCATATTTGTAGAGCGTTTCTCTCATTGGTAGGGCAATATGCGGGCTTGCATTATCGTACAAAATGATAACACCAGCTGCAGGCGTGTCACGCCTTCTTTGACGAATTTTCGAGCGCAAAACATTTTGCAGAAACAGCTTGTATTACTTTGTAGTACGCTCCTGTTACTGACGTCACCTGGGGCACTCTATTTGTAGCTATTACTCCATTTATGTCACATGCAAAAATCGTCATAGGTTCACCTTTGACTGTTGCCGGCGGAATCATTTCGGACATGATGAGTCGGAACATTTCCTTGTAGCGATTGAGACTTCAGCCCTGCCTCAAGCTGTCTGTATCCAGGGCTCATCAAGCGTAAGAATCTTTTTTTAAAAGCTATTCTCCTTCTGTTCGATAACACTGAAGCAATTCCGCTGAGATTTTTTGCGACCTGGTTTCTGCTTTTCATTCAGACCATGTGGAACCCATCTGTTAACAACTTTTTCCACCTTAAATTTTCAGTACTGATACTGTAAACTGCAGTGACAGACTTTCTGGCCTCGTTTACAATTACCTCACATATTTTTCTTCAATGTTGTATCAAAACGTCATTAACAATAACCTGAGAGAAGCAATCTGTTGCAGTTGACGGTCTTCCACGTACTGAGTTATCGTCAGTGCGTCACCGAGACGAGCAGACCACCGTAATACTGTGTCCCTACTATCTGCTACACTTGGAAGGAGAATCAGCATTGGTCGTATTTTTTCTATGATCCGCAAAATCGACTTTCGGTCACTTAATGACCATCCTCAGTGGTGTAATATACAATTGCAGAAACAGCTTGTATTACCCTGTAGTACGCTCCTGACGTCCCCTGGGGCACTCTATTTGTAGCTATGCCTCAATTTATGTCACATGCAAAAATCATCATAGGTTCACCTTTGACTGTTGGCGGCGGAATTTTTTCGGACATGATGAGTCGGAACATTTCCTTGTGGCGATTGAGACTTATGTGATCGCTCTAAGCTTGTTGATACCAGTGCCTACCAATTTTAATTGTACATTACAGCACTGTCACTAAGTGACAGAAAATCGATTTTGCGGATAATAAAACAGAAAAATACGACCAATGCTGATTCTCCTTCCAATTCTATCCACTATTTGGTCGCGGTGCACAGAACACTCCATGGAGTCGCCAATCAATAAATCTGCTACACTACTCCCACACACCTCTCTTAGAGCGTTGTCCGAAACGACAAACATAGGAATCTGGAGAGCTTTTGTGTTCACGAAATGACGGGACCATGGTAGGCGTCTGTTTTGAAGCAGTATGAAAGATCTACGCAATGAATAGCACCTTAAAGAGTATGACATCCTGAAAACTCGGAAAAACTGTCGTGGATGCTTCACGCAATGTCAGTAGTTTCAGAGGGATCTCCCTGAGAACAAAGAATTGCTCGTCAGACTACAGTGGCGTGGAAAATGTTAGGACGAAAGTAACTTTTCGATGGCGTGTCACTGCCAATTAACGTACCTCGATGAAAACTGGACCACACGTAGAAAGATCTGCTACAGTGTAGTACAGCAGGTAACTGAAAAAAAGTACACAATGAGATGAACAGATATTACGCTTTTATTCGAAGACAATAATGTCAGTGACTGCAATTATGGGATCCCCTGGACATCACAAAAGGCGAAATACGGCTTTTAGTACGGTGTGTGAGCGCCGCGGCCTGCGGTGCAGTCACTACTACCTCCTCTCACGCTCGCCGCAATGTTGGTAGCGGCTTCTTGTGGTAGTGTGTTGTATTCCTCCGCCCGCGCGGATGGCAGGAGTTGTTGGCTGTGGGAGAGCTGCAACGTGGGTCGCCAGCGCATGCCACTCGCGCTCGGTGGGCTTCAAGTCGAAGGGACCTGCAGGAAGATCCATTCGCCGAACATCCTCTCGTTCCAAGAGCCCCTCTGCTGCGCAGCTCATTCATAAAGGTGAAGTCAGCGTCGTTTGCACCACTGAGAAGGCGAAATAACGTTGATCAGAGAATGTACCGTGTTCTACACTACTGGCCATTAAAATTGCTACACCACGAAGATGACGTGCTACAGACGCGAAATTTAACCGACAAGAAGAAGATGCTGTGATATGCAAATTATTAGCTTCTCAGAGCATTCACACAAGGATGGCGTCGGTGGCGATTCCTACAACGTGCTGACATCAGGAAAGTTTCCAACCGATTTCTCATACACAAACAGCAGTTGACCGGCGTTGCCTGGTGAAACGTTCTTGTGATGCCTCGTGTAAAGAGGAGAAATGCGTACCATTATGTTTCCGAATTTGATGAAAGTAGGATTGTAGCCTATCGCGATTGCGGTTTATTGTATCGCGACATTGCTGCTCGAATTGGAGGGTAATACGGAACGCCGCGCGGGATCCCAACGGCCTCGTATCACTAGCAGTCGAGATGACAGGCACTTTATCCGCATGGCTGTAACGGATGTGCAGTCTCGTCTCGATTCCCGAGTCAACAGATGGGGACGTTTGCAAGACAACAACCATCTGCACGAACAGTTCGACGACGTTTGCAGCAGCATGGACTATCAGCTCGGAGACCATGGCTGCGGTTACCCTTGACGCTGCATCACAGGCAGGAGCGCCTGCGATGGTGTACTCAACGACGAACGTGGGTGCACGAATGGCAAAACGTCATTTTTTCGGATGAATCCAGGTTCTGTTTACAGCATCATGATGGTCGCATCCATGGTTGGCGACATCGCGGTGAACGTACATTGGAAGCGTGTATTCGTCATCGCCATACTGGTGTATCACTCGGCGTGATGGTGTGGGGTGCCATTGGTTACACGTCTCGGTCACCTCTTGTTCGAATTGACGTCACTTTGAACAATGGACGTGTTACGACCCGTGGCTCTACCCTTCATTCGATCCCTGCGGATCTTTACATTTCAACAGGCTAATGCACGACCGCATGTTACAGGTCCTGTTAGACTGCTGCCCTGGCCAACACATTCTCCAGATCTCTCACCAATTGAAAACGTCTGGCCAATGGTGGCCGGGCAACTGGCTCGTCACAATATGCCAGTCACTACTCTTGATGAACTGTGGTATCGTGTTGAAGCTGCATGGGCAGCTGTACCTGTACACGCCATCCAATCTCTGACTCAATGCCCAGGCGTATCAAGGCCGTTATTACGGCCAGAGGTGGTTTTTCTGGGTACTGATTTCTCAGGCTCTATGCACCCAAACTGCGTGAAAATGTAATCACATGTCAGTTCTAGTATAATATATTTGTCCAATGAATACTAGTTTATCATCTCCTTTTTTTCTTGGTGTATCAAGTAGTGTAAAAGTTCGAGCTCAGCACGCCCTTGACTACGCCTCCCACACCGTGACACCTTGATCATATTCGACGTTGTTCCTGGGTGCGTCACGTACTTCCACCCCCCGCTGTGTGACGGTATACCCAACATTGACTGACCACGAAATCTGTGACCCCGGTACGCTCACCGCTGAACGTCACTGTGACGCTGTGACGCTTGCGCAGGCGACCGTGACTTCAATATTATGGACGACTATGGGCGGCCGTGGTCAACAGCGCAGGTGTAGGAGCTCTCGGGACGAGAGGATATTCGGCAAATGGAGTAGCCAGCCCGTTCCCACCCATAACGTGTCGGATACGTTTGGGAAACGCTTTGCAGCAGTCCCACGTGCACCAACGACCGCCCAGCAGCGGTGGTCTGAGGAACGGAAGCCAGCCTGCTTACCGACCGTGTGATCAGCGTGGCGGCACGTTGCAAAGCGTGAACTGTTGTCTGTCGTGATCGAACATCCTGTTAAGGACTGCCTCGCCTTTTTTAATGTCCAGGTGACTATCAGCGTGAATCACCGTCGCTTCAGTGTAATTATTCTCTTTGAACAAAAATTTTATTCCAGTCTATTGCTTAATTCAGTTGTTGTTGTTGTGGTCTTCAGTCCTGAGACTGGTTTGATGCAGCTCTCCATGCTACCCTATCCTGTGCAAGTTTCTTCATCTCCCAGTACCTACTGCACCCTACATCCTTCTGAATCTGCTTAATGTATTCATCTCTTGGTCTCCCTCTACAATTTTTACCCTCCACGCTGCCCTCCAATGCTTAATTTGTGATCCCTTGATGCCTCAGAACATGTCCTACCAACCGGTCCCTTCTTCTTGTCAAGTTGTGCCACAAACTCCTCTTCTCCCGAATTCTATTCAATACCTCCTCATTAGTTATGTGATCTACCCATCTAATCTTCAGCATTCTTCTGTAGCACCACATTTCGAAAGCTTCTATTCTTTTCCTATCCAAACTATTTATCGTCCATGTTTCACTTCCATACATGGCTACACTCCATACAAATACTTAATTCAGAATAACTTGTTTTATTGTGTACACGACCGGTTTCGGAACACTTAAAGTTAAATCATCTGGTCTGAACTGTAATAATAAAAGTATTCTGTTACACGCAAATGTGAGATGATATGCAAGACTAGAATATCAGATAAGAAGCTATGCGGCTAAAATTTCTAAATTAAAACAAATTAAAGGAGGGAGCAGGACGTTACTTACAAGTAAAATCACTTAAGCATTTGAGATCATCCTCGCACACAATGTTGTCAGGCAACCAAAGGTTTCAAGTCAAAAGGGCTAAAGGTACCTAAAAAAACGGACTTCACGACTGGAGACCATAAGTTACTAAAATAGTGAATAATGTAAAACGCAATAAACCTGGGCAGGGGGAGGGGGACAAATCACGTATTGCACGGAATTACTTACAAAAATTGCACAACAAGCGTTCTCCCCTGCTGCGTCACCAGGAATACTGTGCAAAAGTAAACACTAGCCGTCAGTACTGAGGCCACACACGATCCAAGCGCAGGCGCGGTGCGAAACAGACATAAGACTGTGAATTGTTTGCCGACCGCTGTGGCCGAGAGGTTCTAGGCGCTTCAGTCCGGAACTACGCTGCTGATACGGTCGCAGGTTCGAATCCTGCCTCGGGCATGTATGTGTGTGATGTCCATACGTCAGTTAGGCTTAAGTAGTTCTAAGTCTAGGGGCCTGATGACCTCAGACGTTAAGTCCCATTGTGCTTAGAGCCATTTGAACAATTTGTGAATTGTTTGAAGAGACAAAGGGGTAAGTACTAACAAGAAGGAGACTGAATCATCACAACAGTAAGAGGGAAGAGGACCTGTACATAAAGAAAACACCCACACAAGGATCAGTTTTACGTTACACGGACACCTTAATCTGCCTGGATAATGTCATGGACTTGTACAGTTGTGGCTGCCCCATAAGAAGAACAGGATGCTACAGAACGATATGCATATGTCTGTATAATGACTGAGACACTTTCATCCGGTTACAGCATTTTTGCGCCGCGTTCTCTTAAAGAACGCTTAGTCTGTAATATTAGCCACAGTTCTGATAAGGAAGGATCGGAAGTGGCGTAGCAAAGTCAGAACTCGGCACCGTAATGCTGTGCGTACTGCCGTGTCGTCTGCACTCCAGACGTTTCCTATGTTTAAATGCCTCGTAGAGGCAGTCGCCCACCACCTGCCCTGACAATAATTGTCACTGAGACCCTACATTTTCTCTTATGTTATAATACATTCTCACAGTTTTAATACATTGAAGAGCCAAAGAAACTAGCACACCTGCGTAATATCGGGTACGGCCACCGCGAGCTCACAGAAGTGCCGCAACAAGACGTGCCATGGACTCTATTAACGTCTGAAGTAGTGCTATACAGGAACTCGAGACACCCGCACAATCCTTTCATCCTCACTCTGGGAAACTACGATCACAACCATAGGTGGAAGCACAAGCGGCAAAAGACACTACTAGCCAGGTCATAGCCACTTATGGTAAACTAACATACACCAACAAGCGACAAACATCGGCAAGCCCCTGCATATCAGCAACACTGACTGGTAATTACCAGCTGCTATTAGACCCGACAAACAGGCCGCAGCAGGGATACCAAAGAGCTCGCCCACTGACGCACAGACAATTCGCTAACATCACCCTACACTGTGCACCCGATATATGCAAACACGATGATAAACCTGTTGCAGGTTGCTGACGCTGAACGGGATCTCTATACCGGCACACAGCGGCAGCCGCCGAGCAACACCACCGCACAGCGTCAAAGGTATCGACATGCATGATAGCCACTACTAACAAAGCCTATCCTTGCACGACCTATCGCAGGCAGGAAGACATCCGCTACCGCTCTTACCACCCGACCTATCACAGAGGTTTTTTTCCCTTGGCTCTTGCCTTCGCACTTTTTTTCCTCTGCCCTTCAAACCGCTACCCTTCGTTCGATTTCGACCCAATATATCTCCAGATGAGCGCGTATTAATGATTAACCTTAAGCAGACGTACGCAAACATCGCAGTACCCACATCCTGCGACACCTCACTTTAGTGAAAACTAACCCTTATGCACAGATGGCAGTAGATCTTTTGAGTTGGCCATCATGTCGGTGTGGGCGTGGAGGGGCTCCACCTCTGTTAAAAAAGAAGTAGTGCTGGAGCGAACTGACACCATGAATCCTGCAGGGCTGTCCATAAATCCGTATAGCACGAGGGGGTGGAGATCTCTTCTGAACAGCACGTTGCAAGGCATCCCATATATACTCAATAAAGTTCATGTCTGAGGAGTTCGCTGGCCAGCGGAAGTGTCTAACCTCAGAAGACTGTTTGTGGACCCACTCTCTAGCAAATCTGGACGTGTGGGATGTCACATTGTCCTGCTGGAATTGCCCAAGTCCGCCGGAATGCACAATGGACATGAATGGATGCAGGTGAGCAGACAGGATGCTTACGTGTCACCTGTCAGAGTTGCATCTAGACGTATCAGGGGTCCCATATCACTCCAACTACGTACATACGCTCCGGGCTATTACAGAGTCTCTGCTAGCTTGAACATTCCCCTGCTGACAAGCAGGGTCCAGCGATTCGTGAGGTTATCTCCATACCCATACACGTCCGTCCGCTCGATACAATTTGAAAGGAAACTCGTCCGACAAGGCAACATGTTTCCAGTCATCAAATGTCGGTGTTGGCGGACACACGCAAGGAGAAAAGCTTTGTCTCGTGCACTCTTGGGCTCCTAAAGACAATATCGATGATGTTTCGTTTAATGGTTCGCACGCTGACACTTTTTCATGGCCCAGCACTGAAATCTGCAGAAATTTTGCGGAAGTCTTTCACTTCTGTCACGTTGAATGATTCTCTTTAGTCGTCGATGGTCTCGCCCTTGCAGGCTCTTTTTCCGGCAGCAGCCACATCTAAGATTTGACGTTTTAGCGGATTCCTGATATTCATGGTACACTCGTTAAATAGTCGTACGGGAAATTCCCCACTTCATCGCTGTGTGCCGTCACTCGTGCACCGCCTGCAACACCATGTTCAAACTCACTTAAATCTTGATAACCTGCCATTATAGCAACAGTAACCGATCTAAAAACTGCGCGACACTTGCCTTATATAGGCGTTGCCAACCGCAGCGCCATATTCTGCCTGTTTACATGTCCCTGTATTTGAATACGCATGCCTGTAACAGTTTCTTCAGCGCTTCAGTGTAGTAGCTCTCTGAGATGCAGAACGACCGCCTTGCAGTAAGTGTAGAACAAATTTATTCAGACACTCGGTCGTTCTTATAAAGAGTAAGACAACTTGTGGCTAAAAGCGCGGCTTCTCACTGAAACATCGTCAGTGTTCCAAAAGACTAATAATGAAATATTGATGTCGAGCACATGGCAAGCTGCCGACTTTCGAATGAATAAAATTGGCTTAGAATTCTTCCTCCAAGTGACAGTTGGACATCTGATTTCGCAGGCCCCCTTTACCCAGGGGCATACCTCTGGATATTTGGTGGTTGTGACTGTATCAGTACTGAACACCACGGATGCAAGCAGACAGTGACATTGATAGGAGGGCAATATAACTTCCAGTGCACTGTTCGGGCCTGGATCTCAGGAAGAGTACAGTTGAATGCAGTTTGCAAACCATGTCGTTATTTTGTCACATTCTGCAGCATGACATGATGTAACAAGACGGCGGTGAGGTTTATGTCACTTTCTATAAAAAATTGCAGCCATTCAGTATCAAGCAACCAGGGTAAGTCCCACCCAGCACCAATGCTACACCATCTTCCTTTGCCCAATGGAAATTAAAATGCCTGGAAACTATGTTTCATAGTTCTCTGCAATTTTCTAGCGAGACAAAACGAGTCATGATATTGTACGCTCTACCCATTTATATTTTGTTCGGACATGCAAATTATTTACTTTTCAGACCATTATAAATGTTACTACTTATTAGCACAATAAGTCAAAACTCGTTGGCTCAAATATTATAAAGATTTTTTGTTAGTCGTTTCATCGAGTCGTATTTAGTACAAGCCGCAGGTTCTCCAAGATTCTATTGCGAAATTTTCTATTTTATACAGGGTGTTACAAAAAGGTACGGCCAAACTTTCAGGAAACATTCCTCACACACAAATAAAGAAAAGATGTTATGTGGACGTGTCTGGAAACGCTTAATTTCCATGTTAGAGCTCATTTTAGTTTCGTCAGTATGTACTGTACTTCCTCGATTTTCACAATCAACATGTGTGGGCTGACGAGAATCCGCACGCAATTGTGCAATCACGTCATCAACACAGATTTTCTGTGAACGTTTGGGCAGGCATTTTTGGTGATGTCTTGATTCTGCCCCATATTCTTGCACCTACGCTCAATGGAGCACGTTATCATGATTTCATACGGTATACTCTACCTGTGCTGCTACAACATGTGCCTTTACAAGTACGACACAACATGTGGTTCATACACGATGGAGCTCCTGCACATTTCAGTCGAAGTGTTCGTACCCTTCTCAACAACAGATTCGGTGACCGACGGATTGGTAGAGGCGGACCAATTCCATGGCCTCCACTCTCTCCTGACCTCAACCCTCTTGACTTTCATTTATGGGGGCATTTGAAAGCTCTTGTCTACGCAATCCCGGTACCAAATGTAGAGACTCTTCGTGCTTGTATTGTGGACGGCTGTGACACAATACGCCATTCTCCAGGGCTGCATCAGCGCATCAGGGATTCCATGCGACGGAGGGTGGATGCATGTATCCTCGCTAACGGAGGACATTTTGAACATTTCCTGTAACAAAATGTGATTTGAAGAGAAGTAATAAAATGAGCTTTAACATGGAAAGTAAGCGTTTCCGGACACATGTCCACATAACATATTTTCTTTCTTTGTGTGTGAGGAATGTTTCCTGAAAGTTTGGCCGTACCTTTTTGTAATATCCTGTATATGTGTTGTGTGACAAAGATACGTGTCTAAGAGATAGTTTCATTTGAATGGCACAAAAACTATTTGTATTTTGTGAAATGTCTTTGCAAGTTTTATTGTGAAGCACTTTGTGTTACTATGTATATCACACCCCTGAGCAACATCTGTCGTGGTTTGAGCACGTCGGATGTTGTATTTTGCTGAACCTGTCAGCCCATACCAGCAGGGCGAAAGGGGGGGGGGGTGGAGCAGGAAGGTAGTGAGACAGGCCATCAACATGGGTTGAGCACAGGACGGTTCAAAACGGATCTGGGAAAAAAACAGGAAAGAAAGAGTTTTAAGACTTAACCGGGATCGATAGGTGAGCTGTCTTAATCCTCGTGTTTCTGCCCTCTGCCTACGAGAAGAACTTTCCCTTGGCTTGAGACTAGTTGCACGCTGTGGTCACGGTGTCGTTTCCATAGTGGCACTTCGTCCATCTAACATGGTTTCTATGGCAACATCGTGCTCGGTTCAAACCGCTGCAACCTGCTGGACTACGGAGTTCTTTGCTGCTACTTTGCTACAGAACTGTAGTTGACATATCCCGGTCGCGAGTTTGGGGTGGACCTGCCTGATGTCAACTCCGGGCACTGTTCGTCGCATTGCTTTGGTGCCTGTTTTCTCGAAGAGACGCATCTCTTGAGACCATATCGAACAACGCTCTCCATCGAAGGTGTAAGTGACTTTGGTGCCTTCGTTTCGTTGAATGATTTGCGTTGCAGCGAGTGTACTTGTTGGTTGATTGCCCTAATGTATGTGTTTCTGAAGTAAGAGCTGCCAGCGAGGTGTGTGACCGCATGGAGAACAGCAGTCACTACTTCCTTTAAAAAATCAGTGTTCCCAAATGATGTACTAACTGTAAGCTATTGAAGATATTAGGCCATAGTCTAGTTGTAATTTTCTGCATACCAAGCTTACACAATTGGCAGCTACATTGCACACTTATGCTACGAAATTAAGTGCACAAACCTAGTATCATTGTGAAGTTTTGCATTTTGAATAACGTCATATTATCTCGAATTTTTTTCCATTTCATCTTTGTACACACTGTCGGCCTTAATAATATGTAGAAATATTGTTTGGCAAACTATGAGAGTGTAAAAATGTCATACTATATTTTCAGCATTGGATTTGTGTACAGTTCCTAGTTTCAATGTTTTACAGCATTGATATTACTGGAAAACTTCAGTCACTTCAATTGAAAGCATTTATTGGTTCTTCATTTATATTGTAGTTTATTGATCTCTTAACTTATATTAATTGATGTTTGATTGTTGTCTGCCGTGTTTTCTGCGGTCTATTTGAGTTCCAGTCTTCCGCGAGTTTGGGTGTGCGGGAGCGGCGCCAGGTCCCGATTCGATGCACAGAAGCTGTGACGTGCCGTCTAATGGCGTTTAGGTGTTGTTTTGGAAGGCTGGTCTACTGCTTCTGGCATTTTAAGTTAAGTCACCTTTTGCCCAGGGCAGCCTGGCATCACTGCACATTTGGTAGACATTTAACCTGTGTCATGTATAGGTAAAAAAAGTGGGTTCTTAATTTGCTTGTGAATCAATTGTATTAATTAACTTGTTGCGCTCCTTGTGTTATTTGGGTTCGTAACGAACTGGTGAGCTTGTAAATCACTTTCATATATTAAAAAAAAAAACTATCTGTGCTACCTTTTAAAATCACCTTCAGATTGTAATTTATGTTTCTTAAGTATTGGAATCTCCGTGGCTCATCTTTTAAGTCAGTTGCTGTTCTTGTATATTTCGATATTGTCTTAAACACGGCCACGTGTTGATTGTCTCCTATCTGTTTTATAAAAGCTTGTTTTGAATAAATAGTTAATTATTGATTTGCTAGTTGTTATGTTAAGGATTGACATATTAGGGGCCTTGACCTTCCATGCTAAGTATACGCCTCATCCCGACTTCCTAAATCACAGACACTACATATTTTATTACCCGTGACGTTAAAGAAGCACAGGGTGATTCAAAAAGAATACCACAACTTTAAAAATGTTTATTTAATGAAAGAAACATAATGTAACCTTCTGTTATACATCATTACAAAGAGTATTTAAAAACGTTTTTTCTCACTCAAAAACAAGTTCAGAGATGTTCAATATGGCCCCCTGCAGACACACGAGCAATATTAACCCGATACTCCAACTCGTTCCACACTCTCTGTAGCATATCAGGCGTAACAGTTTGGATAGCTGCTGTTATTTCTCGTTTCAAATCATCAATGGTGGCTGGGTGAGGTGGCCGAAACACCATATCCTTAACATACCCCCATAAGAAAAAATCGCAGGGGGTAAGTGTGGTGTCACCGCCAGACACCACACTTGCTAGGTGGTAGCGGTCCATTAGTACATGTCGGACCCGCGTGTCGCCACTGGCAGTGATCGCAGACCGAGCGCCACCACACGGCAGGTCTCGAGAAACGGACTACCACTCGCCCCAGTTGTACGACGACGTTGCTAGCGACTACACTGACGAAGCCTTTCTCTCATTTGCCGAGAGACAGTTAGAATAGCCTTCAGCTAAGTTAATGGCTACGACCTAGCAAGGCGCCATTAACCATTTGTAACGTTGCATGTACCTCAAGATAGAGTCTCACTTGTATCATCCAGAATGCTGTATACCAAAGGACGATATAAAAGTTAAGTGTTCTAGTAGCTACGTTCTTTTCTTTATCACATTCATTACGAATCCTGTTCGAGACTTAACGCAAGACGGCGTGAGTTTACGCGTGCCCTTTCGGCTACTTCACTGTGGACTGGCTGCCTTAACAGTCCACTACAGAAGATCAGGGCTTCTTGGAGGCCAGTGATGAAGTGCTCTGTCACGGGCTGCCTGGCGGCCGATCCATCGCCTCGGGTAGTTGACGTTCAGGTTTCATAACTAACCTTTTTCGTAGGACTCTCCATACAGTTGATTGTGGAATTTGCAGCTCTCTGCTAGCTCTGCGAGTCGATTTTCCTGGGCTGCGAACAAATGCTTGCTGGATGCGTGCTACATTTTCATCACTCGTTCTCGGCCGTCCAGAACTTTTACCTTTCCACAACCACCCATTCTCTGTAAACTGTTTATACCAACGTTTAATACACCACCTATCAGGAGGTTTAACACCATACTTCGTTCGAAATGCACGCTGAACAACTGTCATCGATTCACTTCTGCCGTACTCAATAACACAAAAAGCTTTCTGTTTTGCGGTCGCCATCTTAGCATCAACTGACGCTGACGCCTAGTCAACAGCGCCTCAAGCGAACAAATGTACAACTAAATGAAACTTTATAGCTCCCTTAATTCGCCGACAGATAGTGCTTAGCTCTGCCTTTTGTCGTTGCAGGGTTTTAAATTCCTAAATTTGTGGTATTCTTTTTGAATCACCCTGTATTTCGATTCACGTCAACGAATGAGAATTTTCGACTTGCACTTTTAATCAGACTAATTACGACCCGTTCTTGGAAACTTACTTGCAGAGTAGTCGTGGATGCTGTAGGCACAAACCTTCCTTGGAAATTTATTTGCAGCCCTAATTTTTCCGTTGGCTTACTTTTCACGCCTTTTATGAAAATATTAATACCTACAACATACTGGCTGCTGTTTCGGTTTATTTGCAATGTGAATGGCGTAAGAATAGAAAATATGTTTCCGATTAGCGTCTGGAGCCCACGACCCTCGGATTACTGTGCTGTACACTTTCTGCTGATCCACCCACTGACTGTAAAAAGTGCTAACATAAAATGGCTTGTGCCTGTCCGACCCGTGCCGTAAATGGTGCTGTTATATTCCGTTCCTCAGTCGGTAAAAACGGATCCCTTATAGAATCATTTTGTTGTCCATCTGTCTGTCTTTTTATCCGATTGTTAAACATCCTTTTTGTCAGGAACGGGTACACGAATCAAAATGAAATTTATGTCAGACACTAAGGTCAATATCCTCTTGGCGATCTAATAAATGTAAACTTGTAAACCAATGCATCTAAAAGATATGGACATTTATGTAAGATAGCCGGCCGCGGTGGCCGTGCTGTTCTAGGCACTTCAGTCCGGAACCGCGTGACTGCTACGGTCGCAGGTTCGAATCCTGCCTCGGGCATGGATTTGTGTGATGTCCTTAGGTAAGTTAGGTTTAAGTAGTTCTAAGTTCTAGGGGACTGATGACCTCAGATGTTGAGTCCCATGGTGCTCAGAGCCATTTTTATGTAAGATATTTTGATATTGCCATTTATGTAAGGTTTTTTGACACTCAAAAATTCACTCATCACTCATCCCATTTGTGTAGTATCATGTAATTTAGCAAGAACCAAGAATTCACTGTAAAACCAAAGGAAAAGGTCTGAAAATCGTTAATTTGTAGTTAAATCATACGGATTTTTTTATCCATTTAGTATCACACTGTCTGTCCGTTCGTCTGTCCGTTAAGACGCCCTTCCCTCAGGAACGGGTAGACGTATCGAGTTGACGCCTACGTCACATAGGTCCCTTGGCAGTGTAATAAGTGTAAGCTTTTAAGGAAACGCAATCAAAAGATACGGCCATTTATGTCACGTATTTTGATACTCCCAAACTTACTCATTACAACCTACAAGGTAAATCTCGTTGAAGAAGAATCATGAAAATTGGCAAGAATCAAGGTTTCACGGTACAAGTAAACGAAAACATCAGAAAATTGTTAATTTTTAATTACAACACACGAAAAAATATATCTTTTGCCGTTTGTTATATGACATCAGGCTTGAAATTGAAACGTGCCCAAAAGTATCGGAATCCCTAGAATAGATAAGTCGCCTGTATCAGTGTCGATAACAAGCAAAATGGCTGAACTCCCTGTATACATAACTATATTTGTACGGAAGCCTCATTACGCGAGTGCTACGCGTCCCCAGTGGGCGCGGTCTGCACGTCAAAGCGAAGCTGGCGGACTGCCGCGACCCGCCACGACCTGTTTCCGTTTGTTCCCACAGGGAGTTCTTTCACCACTCGGACCAACTTTCTCGTTGGCTGCTCTAACAGGATACACAGAGGCACAACAGGCTTTCAGAAATTCGCTGTCGGCTGCTGTTGTTTGATTGCCAGCGAGAAAGTTAATGCGCTATTGTGAGCAAAGGTTTCCCTTCCCTTCCGCTGTTCCGCCACAGCGTTTGAAAACGGTCGGCCTGGCTATCGATTTTGGGCGTTGCCGTGGTAACGCAAAGTTCAAGCGCAGTGGGGGGCTGTCTGCTAATTTGCTGACGTGTGCGCCGGGGCGTACATGGAGCAACATGCAGTTTCCCGTGTGTTCATGTACAGGCGGTGCGGAACGGAACGCACTTCTCTCACTGCTGTGGTTTGCCTCTGTATGAGCTTGATTTCACTGATATTACTGACATGGGCGTATTATATACGTATATATTTCTAATCTGTGTCCCCACTTAACAGCTCTCCTTTCTTGCAGTAGAAGTACACTATGAGGTAGAAGTTACCTTACGCAACACATTATGATGAACTTTCAAGCTCGTTTATTATTTAGGAACCACTGTTATAAACCTTACTGATTTTTATTTATTGTCGATGTTACCACGTTGAACTCGCATTCGGGAGGACGATGGTTCATCTACATCTACGTCTACATCTACATCCATACTCCGCAAGCCACCTGACGGTGTGTGGCGGAGGGTACCTTGAGTACCTGTACCGGTTCTTCCTTCTATTCCAGTCTCGTATTGTTCGTGGAAAGAAAGATTGTCGGTATGTCTCTGTGTGGGCTCTAATCTCTCTGATTTTATCCTCATGGTCTCTTCGCGAGATATACGTAGGCGGGAGCAATATACTGCTTGACTCCTCGGTGAAGCTATGTTCTCGAAACTTCAACAAAAGCCCGTACCGAGCTACTGAGCGTCTCTCTTGCAGAAACTTCCACTGGAGTTTATCTATCATCTCCGTAACGCTTTCGCGATTACTAAACGATCCTGTAACGAAGCGCGCTGCTCTCCGTTGGATCTTGTCTATCTCTTCTAACAACCCTATCTGGTACGGATCCCACACCAGTGAGCAGTATTCAAGCAGTGGGCCAACGAGTGTACTGTAATCTATCTCCTTTGTTTTCGGACTGCATTTCCTCAGGATTCTTCCAATGAATCTGAGTCTGGAATATGCTTTACCGACGATTAATTTTATATGGTCATTCCATTTTAAATCACTCTTAATGCCTACTCCCAGATAATTTATGAAATTAACCGCTTCCAATTGCTGACCTGCTATATTGTAGCTAAATGATAAAGGATCTTTCTTTCTATGTATTCGCAGCACATTACACTTGTCTACATTGAGATTCAATTACCATTCCCTGCACCATGCGTCAATTCGTTGTAGATCCTCCTGCACTTCAATACAATTTTTCACTGTTACAGCCTCTCGATATACTCGTACTGCAGCATCATCCGCAAAAAGCCTCAGTGAACTTGCGATGTTATCCAAAAGTTAATATCAGCGGTCCTACGACACTCCCCTGCGGCACACCTGAAATCACTCTCCCTTCGGAATTTTTCCATTGAGAATGACGTACTGCGTTCTGTTATCTAGGAACTCTTCAATCCAATCACACAATTGGTGTGGTGGTCCATATGCTCTTACTTTGTTCATTAAGCGACTGTGGGGAAATCAAACGCCTTGCGGAAGTCAAGAAACACGGTATCTACCTCGTAACCCGTTTCTATGGCCCCCTGAGTTCAAATCCCCGTCGTGCCATCCTGATTTAGGTTTTCCGTAATTCCCCTACATCACTCCAGTCAAATGCCGGAATGGTTCCTTGGAAAATAGAATAGCCCATTTCCCTCCACATCCCTTCGCCTCTAATGACCTCGTTGTCGAAGGATGTTAAACTCTGAATGTCTTATTGTTCATTTATGCAATTATTAATTACGTAGTTTAATGAAAGCCAATGTTAAGTGATGAAACCAAGAGGATATCAGATTTAAAGGTGAAACAAATATAACGCCACAGATCGTACCGAGGAATTTGTGGCAGCGATCCCGTAGTATGACCAAGTAGTGTACCACAGAGTTCTTTCCAGCTGCAATACTTCAACGTCAAGGAAGGCGCAAATGAGGTCGACCTAAAGGAGGGCAACGCAGGCGTCGACGCATAAAGAGGCACGGATTAGGGTCTCGGTAGACGCCCAACAATGCACTGCATTACAAATATACCATGACAACGACTGGCATAACCTCAGAATAGCCTTCATATACTCAGTAGAAAATTGCAAAGTGCGAGTAAGACTCGCACACTGTGGATTCCGCACAAACTTTACTATGATATATACAGGGTGGTCCATTGATAATAACCGTGCCAAATATCCCACGAAATAAGCATCAAACGAAAAAACTACATAGAACGAAACTCGTCTAGCTTGAAGGGGGAAACCAAATAGCGCTATGGTTGGCCCTCTAGATGGCGCTGCCATATGTCAAAGGGATATCAACGGGGTTTTTTTAAAAATAGGAACCCCCATTTTTTATTACATATTCGTGTAGTAAGTACAGAAATATGAATGTTTTAGTTGGACCACTTTTTTCACTTTGTGATAGATGGTGCTGTAATGGTCACAAAAGTATAAGTACGTGGTATCACGTAACATTCCGCCAGTGCGGACGGTATTTGCTGCGTGACACGTTACCCGTGTTAAAATGGACCGTTTACCAACTGCGGAAAAGGTCAGTATCGTGTTGATGTATGGCTATTGTGATCAAAATGCCAAACGGGCGTGTGCTATATATGCTGCTCGGTATCCTGGACGACATCATCCAAGTGTCCGGACCGTTCGCCGCATAGTTACGTTATCTAAGGAAACAGGAAGTGTTCAGCCAGATGTGAAACGTCAGCCACGACCTGCAACAAATAATGATGCCCAAGTAGGTGTTTCAGCTGCTGTCGCGGCTAATCCGCTTATCACTAGCAGACAATCTGCGCGAGAATCGGGAATCTCAAAAACGTTGGTGTTGAGAATGCTACATCAACATCGATTGCACCCGTACCATATTTCTATGCACGAGGAATTGCATGGCGACGACTTTGAACGTCGTGTACAGTTCTGCCACTGGGCACAAGAGAAATTACGGGACGATGACAGATTTTTTGCACGCGTTCTACTTAGCGACGAAGCGTCATTCAGCAACATCGGTAACGTAAACCGGCATAATATGCACTATTGGGCAACGGAAAATCCACGATGGCTGCGACAAGTGGAACATCAATGACCTTGGCGGGTTAATGTATGGTGCGGCGTTATTTGAGGAAGGATAATTGGCCCCCATTTTATCGATGGCAATCTAAATGGTGCAATGTATGCTGAAATCCTATGTAATTTTCTACCGATGTTACTACGAGATGTTTCACTGTATGACAGAATGGCGATGTACTTCCAACATGATGGATGTCCCGGCACATAGCTCGCGTGCGGTTGAAGCGGTATTGAATAGCATATTTCATGACAGGTGGATTGGTCATCGAAGCACCATACCACGTTCACTGGATCAGACGTCCCCGGATTTCTTTGTGTGGGGAAAGTTGAAGAATATTTGCTATCGTGATCCACCGAGAACGCCTGACAACATGTCAGTGCATTGTCAATGCATGTGGGAATATTACGGAAGGCGAACTACTCGCTGTTGAGAGAAATGGTTCAAATGGCTCTGAGCACTATGGGACTTAACTTCTGAGGTCATCAGTCCCCTAGGACATAGAACTACTTAAACCTAACTAACCTAAGGACATCACACACATCCATGCCCGAGGCAGGATTCGAACCCGCGACCGTAGCGGTCGCGCAGTTCCAGACTGTAGCGCCTAGAACCGCTCCGTCACCCCGGCCGGTGTTGAGAGAAATGTCTTTACACGTATTGCCAAATGCATTGAGGTTGACGGACATCATTTTGAGCATTTATTGTATTAATGTGGTACATACAGGTAATCACGCTGTAACAGCATGCGTTCTCAGAAATGATAAGTTCACAAAGGTACATGTATCACATTGGAACAACCGAAATAAAATGTTCCAACGTGCTTACGTTCTGTATTTTAATTTAAAACACCTACCTGTTACCAACTGCTCGTCTAAAATTGTGAGCTATATGTTTGTGACTATTACAGCACCATCTATCACAAAGCGAGAAAAGTGGTCCAACTAAAACATTGATATTTCTTTACGTACTAGAGAAATATGTAATAAAAATGGGGGTTCCTATTTAAAAAAAAAGGCACTTGATATCCGTTCGACCTGCGGCAGCGCCATCTAGCGCGCCAACCATAGCGCCATCTATTTTCCCCCTTCAGGCTAGACAAGTTTCGTTCTTTGTAGTTTTTTTCGTTAGACGCTTATTTCGTGAGATACTTGGCCCCGTCACGATGAATGGACCACCCTGTATAGTTGATCTATCCTGGAATTTGAATATTTCACCGATTTTTGCCTGTTATCGATATCGATACCGCAAGATATTGGTTCCGTGAATTCCGAGTCGGTATCAAAATCTCTTCCGTTGTTCCGCACACTGGCCTCGACATACAAAAAGAAGTCAGCAGGGGACTCCAGGTCATACCGAGGGAACCGCCTAGGTGAAAGTGGTAGTGGGACACCTAGTCAATGTCCTTGCCGCTGTTTCGTCAGCTCCCGCCCAATCACTTTAGTCAGGCATGACAGCCAGAAACAGTTGCAGGATAGAATTTTTTTATTAAAATTCTTGACCACGGTTTCGGTACATATAAATATACCTTCATCAGAAGTAAAACTTCTAAAATTACATCATGCCATGGATGTAATTTTAGAAGTTTTACTTCTGATGAAGGTATATTTATATTTACCGAAACCGTGGTCAAGAATTTTAATAAAAAATTCTATCCTGCAATTGTTTCTGGCTGTCATCCTTTATTGTGAAGAATTTTAACAGTTGCTGCTGCAGCCATGTTTAAAATCTTGAAATTAGTCAGGCAGGTGTCCGGCACTTTCTCCACTGACATAGCGTCCACCCCTGTCACATCTGTCTCCGTCAAGAGCTGCAAGGAGACGATTATGAGAATCGCAGTAACTTCTGTACATGGACATTAAGAGAGAATACTTCAGATCTACCATGCATCTTGTTTAGTAATGAAGCCACATTAACCAGTCATGGCCATTTAAACTCCCGAAGCATGTACTATTGGTCTGCTGACAATTTCCGTTGGCTTTGTCAGGTGCAACGTCAGAGTCCACGGAGTGTAAACGAGTGGCGTGGGATAGTAAAGCAACGGCTCATACGCCCCTTTTTTTAGACGCAACACCGAATGCACACAAGTAATGTAGCCCTTTAACAGACCATGATACAAGACGTTCCGCTGCAGACAAGAAAGAGCCTATGGTACCAGCCCATAATGCACGAAGTACTACAGCATGTCTTCACTAATTGTTTCCAAATCGTTGCATTGAAAGCACATGCCCTGTACCATGGTCAGCTTGTTTCCCAGATTTGACGCCTGTAGACTTATCTGTGGGAAAAGCTGAAAGATGCTGTCAACAAGGACATGCCAATTACAAGAACGATCTGCAAAGCCATATTATTGCAGTCTGCTCGGGCATATCCACTGAAATGCTATCATGTGTACAGCAGTCATTCACACCAGGCTGGCAGCGTGTATTTCCACTATCGGCAGTCATCTTGAATTCAACCTGAGATAGACGTCTTGTAACTGGTCAGAATTCACATAACTATTTTATACACACGTGTTGTTCTGTAGTGTCTGCTACCACAGGTATTGTACAAGTGTCGGTGTCGGAACTTCTCTGAACACGATGTTTCGTAAACGAATCGAACTAGAATCCGGTAACAAACAGCACTAACATTCTAATTGACCCTCATTTTAGTCTTTTCATTACAGTAGGCATTGTTCAGTTTAAAAATGTGTACAAAAATACAGCTTCTAAGTATTATTAGAATCTGTTGATTCGCTAACAATACGAGGACCTGACTACTAGTCCATTATGAAAGCCGCACATCAATGGCATTTTCCATTTCCGAAACATTTTCAGCGCAAGTTTTGAGCGATTCGTCCTGTATATGTAGAGAAAGAAGATTTAAGAAAACACTTTTTATTTACTTATTAAAGTAAGGGCGAAGGGATATGTAAAGAGTGTCGTGTGGACGCAGAAAACAGTGCAATCTATGTAGTAATGCGGAATCGTTTATCTAACGTCCAAATAGACATGAAACGCCTAGGGATTTCAACAGCATGTAAGCCGCCATGGTTAAAATATACCGTGCATGGCAAAATGACGCTACCCAAAGCCGGCGCCGAAGCAATTGTGTTGCACGATGGACTGTAGAGGGCGCAGTGAACGACGGCTGCGGAGCTGCGTAAACGTGCAACCGTTGAGCAACTGTCCGGCCTGATGAGTCGAGGGCCTACCAACAGTGTCTCCTCAATTGCCGTTCAGCAAACGTTAATGGCTATGAGCCTCTACATCGGGCACCTGGTTGATCACCTGGTTGATGCACCCAAGCAGACTGTTGTTCAGTGGCGACGAACGTTAGAATTTGCACGTGAGCCTCACTGCCCTCCCCCCCCTTTTTTTTAAATAATTTGATTTTATTCCGAGAAGCTCAGTAATGTACGTAAATACCGTAAATGTAAATTTGATTCAAAACATACTTGAAGTGAAGTGAAGCGCAGCTGGGCAGCAACAAACTCTTTAGCGCGCAATCCCCGCTACGACAGTAGTTGTGAATCTTTGAGTATGGACTCAAAAAAAAAAAAAAAACCTGATTTATTAAAAAAGAGAACTGTTAATCTGTACCTTGTGGAAAGAGGACGTGTTGCTAGGCCGTCGCTCGGAACGTATTGTTACATTTAATTAAAAGTGATGTTTTAGTGATAAAACCGAATAAAGTATGTATAAGAGTTGCCAAACATTTATGTATACAAATTTTCTGGAAGTGAAGAATAGAAATATCTTGTTTTTGGAAATGGAGGTGAACTTCATTGTCGTCGCTGTCTATAAATCGTTAGAATTGTAAGTGTACAAAGTTCACTAAAATACAGGAAAAGAAATGCATTCTCTATAGTTTTCATTCAATAAGTAACAACCTCTCGTAATTTCTTAATTACAGTAATTGGATTACGTTCTTGTACAATACAACTTCTTCTACAATACAACTCCACTGACCAATTTTGATATAGCAGGACGTGTAGTTTGAAATAAGTTCGTGTGCCAAGCAATCTCCTTTTCTCACGAAAAGCAAATTGCTGCTTGATCTTTCTTGCTTACAACAGTCGTCCCTTAGGTATGAAAAGCTACGAAAACTTGGGCTCAAAGCTATCCGCAATACGGCCAAGTAACTAACAGAGTCGTATTTTAAACCTTAAAGAAAATTAAAAATCTCAATCAAAAATCAATCTCTCTCTCTCTCCAAGCACATATATAAATATTCACATTATAAAAAAAAGTCATTTTATACACGCCAATACCGCAACTGGACGTCCAGTGTGTGACGGCAGGTGGCCTTCCCAAATGAATAACGCTTTGTGCTCCATCGGGCAACCGGCCGTCGGACCATCAGATGGGTCCAGGCCAGAGGAGGGAGCGTTATGGTCTGCGGATTGGTTCGTGGTATTTCCTGGGTGACCTTGTCATTCTGGAAGGTACAGTGGATCAACACAATTACGTCCCTATCCTTGAGGACCGTGTCCACCCTCTCGTGCTTTTTCCTCACCACAGTGGCACCTACCAGGACCATGCAACGAATCACACTATTCGCATTGTATGTGCGTGGTTCAAAGTGCATCAAGATGAATTTACCGTACTCCCGTGGCCACCGAATCGCCCGGATTTAAACACTGTCTGGAATCCACGGGACCACCTTGGTCGAGTGACCTTGAAATGTGTCCTGAACCTAGGAACCTAAGGCAGCTGGCCACGGCACTGGACTCGTCATGGCTCCAGATCCAAGTCGATACCTTCCGGAACCCCACTGACTCTCTTCTTGCACGTCACGCAACGGTCTGACCTGAAGGAGGTGGAAATTCCGGCTTTTCACAGGTTGACTACAGACCAACAGATCAAACAGGTATAATTTGAAAAAGGAAGGATTACAGTCACATCAATGATGGAATTCGTACGAGGTAAAGTAGGACACTGAAATCGATGGTAAATGTGTCATGATGCAAGGTAGTTCTTACTGGACGAGGAGACAAAAATGTGTACACATATTATCAAATGCAACTCACGCAAGGAAAGGATGAAAAATATATTTGAGGGCGAGCGAGTTAGATGGAGTCAACACTACTGGCCATTAAAATTGCTACACCAACAAGAAATGCAGATGATAAACGGGTATTCATTGGACAAATGTATTATACTAGAACTGACATGTGGTATATTTTCACACAATTTGGGTGCATAGATCCTGAGAAATCAGTACCCAGAACAACCACCTCTGGCCGTAATAATGGCCTTGATACGCCTGGGCATTGAGTCAAACAGAGCTTGGATGGCGTGTACAGGTACAGCTGCCCATGCAGTTTCAACACGATACCACAGTTCATCAAGAGTAGTGACTGGCGCATTGTGACGAGCCAGTTGCTCAGCCACCATTGACCAGACGTTTTCAATTGGTGAGAGATCTGGAGAATGTGCTGCCCAGGGCAGCAGTCGAACATTCTCTGTATCCAGAAAGGCCCGTACAGGACCTGCAACATGCGGTCGTACATTATCCTGCTGAAATGTAGGGTTTTGCAGGGATCGAATGAAGGGTAGAGCCACGGGTTCTAACACATCTGAAATGTAACGTCCACTGTTCAAAGTGCCGTCAATGCGTACAGGAGGTGACCGAGACGTGTAACCAATGGCACCCCATACCATCACGCTGGGTGATACGCCAGTATGGCGATGACGAATACACGCTTCCAACACCACGATGTCGCCAAACACGGATGCGACCATCATGATGCTGTAAACAGAACCTGGATTCATCCGAAAAAATGACGTTTTGCCATTCGTGCACCCAGGTTCGCCGGTGAGTATACCATTGCACGCGTTCCTGTCTGTGATGTAGCGTCAAGGGTGACCGCAGCCATGGTCTCTGAGCTGATAGTCCATGCTGCTGCAAACGTCATCGAACTGTTCGTGCAGATGGTTGATGTCTTGCAAACGTCCCCATGTGTTGACTCAAGGATCGAGACGTGGCTCCACGATCCGTTACAGCCATGCGGATAACATGCCCGTCATCTCGACTGCTAGTGATACGAGGGAGTTGGGATCCAGCACGGCTTTCCGTATTACCCTCCAGAACCCACCGGTCCCATATTCTGTTAACAGTCGTTGGACCTCGACCAATGTGAGCAGCAATGTTGCAATACGGTAAACCGCAATCGCGATAGGCTACAATCCGACCTTTATCAAAGTCGGAATCGTGATGGTACGCATTTCTCCTCCTTACACGAGGCATCGCAAGAACGTTTCACCAGGCAACGTCGGTCAACTGCTCTTTGTGTATGAGAAATCGGTTGGGAACTAGCCTCATGGCAGCACGTTGTAGGAGTCGCCACCGGCGCCAACCTTGTGTGAATACTCTGAAGAGCTGATCATTTCCATATCACAGCATCTTCTTCCTGTCAGTTAAATTTCGAGTGTGTAGCACGTCATCTTCGTGGTGCAGCGATTTTAATGGCCAGTAGTGTATCAAACGCAACTTACGCAAGAAAGAGATGAAAAATATACCTGAGGGCGAGCGAGTTAGATGGAGTCATATGATGACACACGGCAGGACAACGAAGTAATTTTCCCTCAGTGTCGGAGCTCCAGTTGCGATATCAGTTACGGGTTGCCGTCGTAGTTTCAGATGGTGAGATTATCGGTAGTGTCAGGAGAGATAACCGTGTACTGACTCTCTGACTAACCGGTAGCCTATGTCGAGCTCCTGGTGCCTGCAGCACTGAGTTAACTATCTCCACGTGACAGCTAAGCTGTAGGGCAACGTGGTTTGGAGAGGCTGTACTAGCCGCGGAAACAGGTCTCGACTGCAGACGAACTCGGGCTCGAAAGCTCGAGACCTCTTGCTGTGGACGCCGTTTAACACTTCGGGTTTCGGAGAAACTGGCCGACTGCGTGAGAGGTTCCACTTTTCGTAGCCAACCCAACACTGCTCGTTTGCACGGTTTTGGACACGCTACAAAGTTGTTGAAATATGTTTAGATAGCTAAAATTCCTTTATTTGATAACTAGTTCCATCTCACTGACGAGTCATCTTCAGATCTGAAACACACAAAAATGCATAACAGAAACGAACACTTTCGTAAATCACTTTATATTTAAATTTCCATTCTGTGATACACGCCAGTAGAAATTTTGTTCTTTGATTCGTATACACCAGCCACCAGGCATTACACATCGTCGTAATCTGTTCAGCTAAATCGTTCGTCCTGTCATTTAGAGACTGGAAAATTTTATATAGATCGTGACAAGATAAAGACATAGTAAGTGCTTTTAGTAAGTGGTACATATCTCTGATTTTACATGTAGTAGGTCTACCAATGCTACAGGAACAAGGAAGCAACTATATGACGGCTACCAGAGAACTAGCTATTTATGCAGCGTTATTCCTACACGAAAGCGCTGTCAGACAGCGTTACTGGCCAACGACGTTTCGCAGAGTCGTCCCTCTATAGTTATATACAGAATAGCAACATAACGATATTTCTATTACATTTACGTTACTTAAATTGTAGGAACTATGTTCCATTTCTTTAATCTATAGTAACCATATACTGAACATAGGCTTTTCGTTAGATATTAACAAACAGATAAACAGTAAGAAGAAGGAAATAAAATGGTCACAATTGCAAGCAGTACAATGTTTTAGATGCAGGAAAGTATGTGCAGTGTCCACAATACTGGATGATAAAGCGAGTAACACTGTAATAATAAGTCTAGGTGCCAGTTATAATCAGCGTAATAAGTAGTTTTAATTATAACGGTAACTAGATGGACAACATAAGTTTATGAAGATGGTACCTGTTCTTTCGGACATGCTACAAAGAACAGATACCATCTTCATATAGTTGAGGCTAACCGGCCACTGATCTCCTCTTCTGTGCGGATGCACACGTATTGCCCGAACTCTTAGGGGACTCGGTAAGATTGTCTGCCACGAGTAATGAGTGTAATGGGCAGGGATACTACAAATGTAGTGTGTGGACATTAAGTTGGGAATGTGGGTCTCACGGGGAGCGTGCAAGGGATAAGACCCTGCAGTCGCACTATCGTCTGTGCCCTCGGAGGCTCAGATGGATAGAGCATCTGCCATGTAAGCAGGAAACCCCGCGTTCGAGTCTCGGTCGGGGCACACATTTTCAACTGTCCCCGTTGATGTATATCAACGCCTGTCGGCAGCATAGGGTCTTGATTTAACTTTATGTATGAACAGAATTAGATATCACTTGATCGTATGTATAACAACACGATTTGAACGACAGCATATTCAAATTGAAGCAGCGAAGGTGTAATCCATAGAGACGAGATACAGACCAAATGCAGCTAAATGTCTAGATGCTGGATACACAGTAATACATCTAGTCAAGCAGCTCATAGGTAAAAATTGCATATAATGAGATTCAGCATAAATTATAGATATGCAAGAGTAGTAAACTAACACCAACACAAGAGGAGTAACAGGAATATCAATGGTTTTACAAATTCCATGTGCATAAAATAACAAATAGATACAGGAAGATACACTGGTAAGTGCTTCATATAAGAGAAGCAAATATAAATATAAATTATAATAAATACCTAATGAATTTCATAAAAATAGCATACAAAGTAAGAATAACACAAATATCAACCTGCATCAGTATGTTCATGCATATACAATAATCAGCCTAAACGCATAGTGACAAGAGTCACTGAACATAGCTGAACATGATGTCCAAATGTAGTCCCAGGTTTAGGTCTTACACAACAACAAACCAAAATTTAGTCCTTCATATAAAATAGGGAACAGCAGAAAGTTCCATAATGTTGTGACCTACAGTCTAGATACCATATAAAAGCACCTTAACATGTGGTCACTATTAAAACCAATATAGTGGTACACAGAAAATATTAAATGTTAGTTATAATCATAAGTAGGTACATGCCTCAGTGTTTGATACAGAATAAAATAACAACTGCTCATATGTGTAATATAAATTACTATTACAAGTTCCTCACATCACATATATTCAAAGACCAAGGGCCAAGTGAGGTACAAAACTGATAACAATTACAATCCAAATGTAGGTCAACGTTTAGGTGTTATTTATACAAAGACATATTTGAGTATGATGAGTGCTTCATATTATAGAAGCGTTTGTTATACTGAAAATGAGTTACAATGTTTATTTAAGAATGTAATAAAACATAGATATAAGGCAGTTCACAGTTGAGTGCTTTATATGAGAGAAGTGTAAGGTGTTTCATGTTAACTTAAGAATTCAACATAACAATAACACACACACACACACACACACACACACACACACACACACACACACACACACACACACACACACACACATATATATATATATATATATATATATATATATATATATATATATATATATATATGAGAACAAGTCAATGTAAAGGCTGATCTAAAGTTTGGCATGAAAGGAAATGTTAGTAGTTGAGATTAATTGTTAAGTTTAAACGAAAATTAAATGAGAAATAATTAATATTCATGGTATTAATTGGTATAGTAGTATGAAGTATACATACTATGTACAAAATTAGCACAACCATAGCTAGTTGGGTGAAATATTATGGTAATATGCAAAATAAATGATAAGAGTTATCTGCTAGCTTATATATCTATACACATAGCAACCTTGTAATGCTGCCCGAAGTTAGGTGCTGTTGTAATCTAAGGTTTAGGTATTATGTCCCCCATTTGTATATTCATAAGGACACTTGATACATAGCACAATATCTAGGTGCAGTTGCAGTCCAAGGTATAGGTGCTAATTGTAACCCTTGCCCAGGGCCTACTGGTAACCCATAGTCTGTGTGCTAGCTGTAGCCCATGGTCTAGGTTTCAGACCATCACTGTACTAATGTTCAAAATGTAAGTGGTAGACATCAATGTATGATTAAAACAAATCTCTAAACGATATTCAACTATAGAAGAGAGTGACAGTGAGTGATTATGCCCAAAGCGTTTAAGATTTTCATGAACACAAAAGATATATTGCAGTTAGCGTACATAATCATAGTTTGATCCAACTGTAGTCAGGACAAGAAGAAAAAAAATAATAAAATGATGTGGTAGACTACAACAAATTACAGAAATTGATCAAATATCGTGAAAAAATATTTTGGTTGAATTCTACTTGATCATTTAATGAACAGTCAGTCATATGTTTATTATGGATATGTACTTCTCATTCTTCCAGAAGATCCATTTTCCTACCTTTCGGCAAATACTGTAAAACTTTCATATAATAGTTTGTACCGAACTGACTGACATGCTGATTTCAAGTGCTTTCCAAAGACTGTTTTATTATGTGAAATTATGGAATTTGTGGGAGATGCGCCGACTCCTTACACAGATGGGGTAAACTTCCTTCGGCCACTTGCGACTGTGGTGCTGAGAGACAGACGCTCAAACACATCATGCAGGTATGCCCACTAAGGGCATATGAGGGTGACCCACAGGATTTCCTAATGGCGACCCAAGAGGCAATCGACTATATATTATCTAAGCTGGACGTTTGCTTGTGATTGCTCTTCTGTGAGTGTAAATTTACAATTGGTGGTGTCCTTTTATACAAACTGTTATTTATTGCTCTGTTTAAACAAATGTGATTCTTTTTTTTTAAATCATGTTGTTTCTGTAATATTTACTGTGATGTTATGAGCCATACGCTAAATAAATAAAATAAATAAATATGGGAAATTGTGTGCTCCTGATACCTTATGTTAATGGTGTGGTCTGTCTGGCCAACATACATCTGTTTGCAGTTCTCACAATGAAGCTTATATAACCTGCCCTTTATATTTATTCATTTCTGGACCTATATAGTGTCATAACTGCGACTGCGAAATTCTTTCAGTTTTGAAACCTAATGTAACAACAGATGTTTTGAACTGCTGTTCAATTTTATCACAAACTATTCATCTATAATGCATGACAATATAGTTTTTAGTTGGGTTTTGATTATCTTGAAATGTTTCACTATTAGTTGTTTTAGGAGATTTTTTGTTTATGTTGTTTGTTGAAAATATTTTGTAATAACGTTTTCCTTGTAATCATTGGAGATAGAACCCTGTTTGAAAATCATAAATCCGTTTTTTATCGTTCCTTGTTCTAATAGCAATTTAAGTAACTGATGGATCATTGAATGGAACTATGTAGTTTTTATTGGACAGAATGTCTCGAGATGGTATTTATGATGGTACATGTTGCTCATATAACAACAGAAGATAGGTTGGCTAGTACTGCCTAGCTCTAATTTGGTCAACTGTGTCTCGGGCACCCTCTTGTATCAATGCATAAAGGACCTTCAAACTAGGCACAGTGGGGCCACATGCAACGAAAATGCCGTCTAGCCAAAATTTAGGAACTCTTGAATTATTAGCAAATATAACATGCAAATTGCTGGACTATAATCCTCTATTGTGGTTTCATCAGTGTCTGGTTGGTATATCTCGTCAATTTTCTCAACACACACAAAATACTTCACATTTATATTTCTTGATAGGCTCTGCTTAGGCTGTAAAGATGTGGCGACAGTAATTCGGCACCTGTGGAGAGTATAGCATCACGGTTGCCTGTTACTCTCTTGATTTGCAGTGAAACACAGAAACTGAATTTAGTCCAACTAGATCTTTGTTTTCTCGCTGCTTTAGTGATGGTCCTGTCATATAGTAAAGTTCTCCACTACCCTGAAAAGCGTTTTTGAATAGTCACAGTTGGTTAACTACTCTTTCTTTGGATCCTAGACTTGCACGTTTTGCCCAACTAATAGGATATGGTAGGAATTGAAGGTGCGGATGGGGAGGTAATATGGTGTATCCCATGTTATGACGCCTTATTTCCCGTGCAAGCGGTCGTGGGGGAATGGGAAGGATGCTTGTTATATTAATTAGTTGTATGCAAAGTGGCTATGTTTATCTGACTTGATCAAATCTTTGCCCTCCAAAATTATGATCAAGAAATTCGTTAGCTACAAAATCCAACAGGATCACAGTTAATTTAGTTTATTACATTAAACTGCATCATACGTGGTTTGATTAACATTGACAATGATAAACTAATGCTTTATCAAACCTTGATAAAGGGGTCTGTGATATGATTAATTTAAACATTTACATATCAGAATGATGCAATTATATTAACTGAAGCCGTACATGATTGCTGAAGGGCTATGTTCAAAGACAGAAAGAGCTATAGAAGGGTATGTGTACTCGTATGCATCTGTGGCCAGAGTTGAAAGCATATTGCTCCGCAGACTGTAAGCAAGTCTGCAGTCAACTGTCCTAAAACTCCTTAATCTCACTGAAAATGACTTTACTGTCCCTGCAGTCCATATCGATCATGTGGCTACATCTAAGCATATTAAGCTGCAAGTGGGGGCTGAAGTGGATCCAAAATCAGTCATTGGTTTCATACCAACAACTCGCATATGCATCTAAGTTCAAATCAGCTGAAAAAATGCCTAAGTCACAGGTCATCAAGTCCGTTCGCTGAGGCTCCTGGCTGGGGGGGTACTTATTTGGAAAGATCATCTGGCTGCAGAAATGCTCGGCTCAAGAGTAACTTACTCCTGTCCGCTTCCTACAAGGAAGGCTCGTGTCTCAGAGTTCTTCTGTCCTCACATCACTTTGATTGGCTGAGAGCTGACAAGTGAAAATTTGTCTTAAAAGATACTGGCATCCTACCCTTACTCTGATTTCATGGAGTTAACCAGCAACAAGCTAGGTAATACTTAATGCTGAAAAACTGTGTTCTACTGTCTCTCTGTCTGTGGCCAATAAGGATAGACCTCTATATGCACAGTCATATTTCTCTCTTCTAAATTATTTATGTCAATTGCGACAGTTTTTACGTGGAGTTAAATGTTTTGTTTTGCAGTGTCTGAGCTCAGTGGTGTCTTTCCACGACTTCAGAGGTGTCCTAACTTCCCTGTTCCTCATCCCACTCTCAGATATCATCTATAGCAGTCTGTGTACTTCGAAGAAGTCCTTTTATCTACCAGGCTGTTCATAAATGCGTTCTCTAGGTCTTCACCAATAATGGCACATTCCTCCTCCCACACAGAGCTGGTTAAAAACAGACTCGAGTGTCCTGGAACCATGAGACACGCTAGCCTGCATTATGACCTTGTACGAGGTCTTCAAAGCACTGGCCAGTTTGACCACGTGGGGAGGACACCCATTTGTTACCTTTCAGCGAGGAGCTGCTTACCTCACTGACTTTTATGATCTACAGTGTGCCAGTTCACCCACACCTAAGGACAACTTGCATCTGTAGAGGCATCGAATTTAGGTGAACATGCAGTTCAATATGAAACTGTGTCTACATTAGTTAAGTACTGGAAGTCACTAGTACTGACATACATTTCGTGTACTATGGGGATTAATTATTCTGATTTGACGAGTTCTTTCAACTATGATTATATATCAGTTTGTGAAAAATGGTCACATGTCACCTCCGACTCCATATTTCCATTAGTCATTTATCCTGAACGAAATACCAGCACTCCAGGAACTACCGTGTGCCAATTGATGATGGAACATCCTTCGCTGTGGTACCAAAATGTGCCAGGACATGAAATGCTTCACAAGGCACACCTCAGAAGACCTATGCTTGTAGCAGACTCAGCTCACTTTTGAGTGAATCAAAATTTCAGAGTCCAGTATCATCACAACCAGTCTGTAACTGGCCACACGGTAGCGTAGCTCTCAGGCTTCTCCCTGCCCATTTTCACATAACCAGTAACACCCTTAGGTGCGTGGATAGCATACTCGGTTGGAGGAGGCAGTGGTTAGTGGACACCCCATTCCTATCTGTTCACAGAGCAGTCCATAAAGGTTGTACATACTAACAGCTGCTTTGCATGAACGTCTACATTGAATACTGGGTCTAACCTTCGTTTGTTCCCTTAATCCTCACTGCGATCCAGTTAAGGGATCTACTCTCAGTTCTTGGTAGAGTCCTTTTTGCAACAGATTAGGGAAGCCGCCGCAATGATGAATAGGCCCCAGCGCTGGTAAGTTGCGTTCTCCAGATCAGCAAGCTTGAAGTGTTCTATAGTTCTACACCAACAAAATTGAGTGTTGTTTCTCGTGCCACTTTCCTTTTGTCCTTGTGAGTGGGACTAAATCCATTGTTAAGTGAGCACCCACTGTCAATAGTGCCACACGTATAATCTTGGAGCCTCTTCTGGTGAGTATGACGAATTTTTTTTAATGGCAGGTAAATTTTGCCTGGACAAGGAATATGACATTGTTCTTTTGTTAATAATATTTACCTGATTTAAATAGGAATGATTCGTATGAAATGTATCACATTGGTCCAACGCTGGACAGAGATCAGTTCTACACACAAAAATAGTGAAGCAGCTTTCATTCATCAAGCATTTCTATCTGAATTTTGCGTTAATATAAGTCGAAATGGGATGTGGAGACAGTGGTCTTTTACCAGTAGGTGCAAAATGCAGCCAAAGAAATGATCCCAGAAATGCTATTAAGGTAGAGAATTGTACCTAGAGGACAGTGTACCTAGGAAGACACGATATTTTTCGGTTGGCACGTCAGTCTAGTGTCTGACAGAATCACATGAAGAAATGCAGACTAGGAACCGCCATAAGCTATTTCTGCCATTTCTGCAGTTTTTGCTGTTGTGAGACATGAGGTTGTGTCGTGGACAGCATTTGTAAATATGTTAAATATAATATATAAAATCTAACTGCAATATATTGTTTATTCTACAGGTACAGAATTTTATGGTGTGTAAAACGCTTTATGGTTTTAGAACTATTTGTATAACAAGCGGAAGAGTTAATCCATACTTACTCTGTTGTGCACCACCTTGTACATTAAGGCAGATGGTCTTCTACCATGGAAGATGTGATATTTACAAATGAACTGAGTTTCTTTAATGTCTTAATAATTTTACCTCTCCCAAAAACGGTAAATTTGTTTCAGTTTCCAATGGCTTGGATATAAAACTGTTTTTAACTTGTAACTGGTTTTTGTTAATACTTCTGCTTAATTTCATTTCATTTACTGACTGTTGCTGTGTAGTAGAGTAACAGTGTAACACGTAGACGATTAGGTACAATACCGATGACATATTCTCTACTGCGGTTTATCCCCAGCAGTATCAACATATTTCCCATAATGCGCATTACCGAGGGGATGGGTGGTACATTATGCCCACTCTAAAAAAATTTAAGAAAGCTAAATTCGCAAATTTTTGTTGAATTATGCTAAACACCTTACATTTTAAAGAGGTGCTAATGTGTTAGTAGACTTCATAACATGAAAATACCTTTTGACATATCGTTAGCATCATCAGTATACATTCAGTGAAGTGTACTACTAAGGGGGAGGGGTACTTTACACCTTCCCTAAAAGAATTTAAAAAATGCAAAGCTCATTACTTGATGTTTATTTTTACTGAAAACATACTTCTTAAACAGATGATGATGTGTAAAGTCCTAAATATGAGATTCATTGGAACTATGAATTTTTGGGTCAAGGGTAAAATGGCTCTGAGCATTATGGGACTTAACATCTATGGTCATCAGTCCGCTAGAACTTAGAACTATCTTAAACCTAACTAACCTAAGGACATCACACAATACCCCGTCATCATGAGGCAGAGAAAATCCCTGACCCCACCGGGAATCGAACCCGGGAACCCAGGCGGTCAAGGGTAAGAGAAAAATTATGGAATCTGGTAGAATACTTCATTCAAAACACTAAATAACTTTCTAAGTATAACAGCGACTGCCTAGATTACATTTTTTACAAAATGTGAGCCCAAAGTACTCCTCCCTCGGTACTGTAAGAATTATATTTCAATACCCATTTATTGTTTGTTGGTACATTACTCTGTTACCTTAGAACAAGCTTTCACTTTTGGAAAAACTTTAATTTTGCAGAGTAATTTCTGAACTTATACAAAAAGGGTGCATCATATAAAAAAGTTAATGCCAAAATTTAAAAATGGAATAATGCGAGGGGTCCACCAATCTCTCCCATTACTATGTCGCAGGGGAGAGCCTCGGCAGGCCGCGTGGCTTCGCCCGGTCCACGTTGCCCCCCCTGTGGCAGTGCTGCCAACCTCTCGTGAGTGTCCGAGGCGGCGGCGCGGGAGGGGGGAGCGGAGGCCCATTACGCAGGAGCGCCCCTGAGTACCGCGAGGAGTGGAGGGGGCTGCGCTGCTGCGCCCGCGGCTGCTTCGTTAGAGCGCCGGGCCGGGCTAAGCAGGGGGGTGAAGGGGGGGGGGGGAAGTCCCGGCGCGGCGGGGCGCAGATTAAGGAGCGGCCCATTGTGCTCGGCGCGCCGTTTTGGAAGCGAGGTCCGCGGCTGGCGGGCGGCGGGCGCAGTCGCTCGCCCTGTGTGTGTGAGCCGTCAGAGGCTGCGCCTTGGCGCTTCCTTTTAATTACACCCAATCTTACCCAGCCCACTCCTCACCACCAGAAAAAAGATGCCGGAATAAATGGTCCCATGGTGAACCTTTTGTCCAACGCCCTTCTCCATCCTGCTAGACCGGACTGTAATCAATTCTCCTTCATCGTAACGGCACTTTCTCGACGTTAATAAGGCTGAAAATACACTCCTGGAAATGGAAAAAACAACACATTGACACCGGTGTGTCAGACCCACCATACTTGCTCCGGACACTGCGAGAGGGCTGTACAAGCAATGATCACACACACGGCACAGCGGACACACCAGGAACCGCGGTGTTGGCCGTCGAATGGCGCTAGCTGCGCAGCATTTGTGCACCGCCGCCGTCAGTGTCAGCCAGTTTGCCGTGGCATACGGAGCTCCATCGCAGTCTTTAACACTGGTAGCATGCCGCGACAGCGTGGACGTGAACCGTATGTGCAGTTGACGGACTTTGAGCGAGGGCGTATAGTGGGCATGCGGGAGGCCGGGTGGACGTACCGCCGAATTGCTCAACACGTGGGGCGTGAGGTCTCCACAGTACATCGATGTTGTCGCCAGTGGTCGGCGGAAGGTGCACGTGCCCGTCGACCTGGGACCGGACCGCAGCGACGCACGGATGCACGCCAAGACCGTAGGATCCTACGCAGTGCCGTAGGGGACCGCACCGCCACTTCCCAGCAAATTAGGGACACTGTTGCTCCTGGGGTATCGGCGAGGACCATTCGCAACCGTCTCCATGAAGCTGGGCTACGGTCCCGCACACCGTTAGGCCGTCTTCCGCTCACGCCCCAACATCGTGCAGCCCGCCTCCAGTGGTGTCGCGACAGGCGTGAATGGAGGGACGAATGGAGACGTGTCGTCTTCAGCGATGAGAATCGCTTCTGCCTTGGTGCCAATGATGGTCGTATGCGTGTTTGGCGCCGTGCAGGTGAGCGCCACAATCAGGACTGCATACGACCGAGGCACACAGGGCCAACACCCGGCATCATGGTGTGGGGAGCGGTCTCCTACACTGGCCGTACACCACTGGTGATCGTCGAGGGGACACTGAATAGTGCACGGTATATCCAAACCGTCATCGAACCCATCGTTCTACCATTCCTAGACCGGCAAGGGAACTTGCTGTTCCAACAGGACAATGCACGTCCGCATGTATCCCGTGCCACGCAACGTGCTCTAGAAGGTGTAAGTCAACTACCCTGGCCAGCAAGATCTCCGGATCTGTCCCCCATTGAGCATGTTTGGGACTGGATGAAGCGTCGTCTCACGCGGTCTGCACGTCCGGCACGAACGCTGGTCCAACTGAGGCGCCAGGTGGAAATGGCATGGCAAGCCGTTCCACAGGACTACATCCAGCATCTCTACGATCGTCTCCATGGGAGAATAGCAGCCTGCATTGCTGCGAAAGGTGGATATACACTGTACTAGTGCCGACATTGTGCATGCTCTGTTGCCTGTGTCTATGTGCCTGTGGTTCTTCAGTGTGATCATGTGATGTATCTGACCCCAGGAATGTGTCAATAAAGTTTCCCCTTCCTGGGACAATGAATTCACGGTGTTCTTATTTCAATTTCCAGGAGTGTATATACCATGATCATACTGCTGCGATGGGAAATCGCGTATGCATAAATAACTGCATCACTTCTGAATGTTTATTCTGTGGTAAAAGAACTGTCTATTAAGACTTAAACCCTGTAAAAGTCAATACTATTACTTTTTATCCGTACAGTTCTACTTTTATTTACTTACCGGTCATACCGGACTGGAGAGTCCATTACCGCAGCAACGTATTTTCGCCATCTGTCCCTGTCTTGGGCTATTTCCTTCCATTCACCTTCAATACCTAGGCTCCTCAAATCAGCCTTCACATTGTCCTCCCATCTACGCCTCGGTCTCCCCACAGGACGTTTTCCTTTTAGGTGCCGTACCAGTACTCTGTGCGCTGCCCTGCCCTCGCCGGCCGCGGTGGTCTCGCGGTTCTAGGCGCGCAGTCCGCAACCGTGCGACTGCTACGGTTGCAGGTTCGAATCCTGCCTCGGGCATGGATGTGTGTGATGTCCTTAGGTTAGTTAGGTTTAAGTAGTTCTAAGTTCTAGGGGACTTATGACCACAGCAGTTGAGTCCCATAGTGCTCAGAGCCATTTGAACCATTTTTTTGCTCTGCCCTCATCCATTCGAGGTACGTGACCCACCCATCGCAGCCTACGTCATGTAACAATACTGATTATGTCAGGGCTTGAATAGAGTTCGTGAACCTCTTCGTTATGCAGTTTTCGCCACTCTCCGCTAATGTCATCCCTTTTTGCTCCGAAAATTTTTCTCAACATTTTGTTTTCAAATACTCGAAACGGCTTACAGTTCTACTTTTGTATGATCTAATCTGAATGCAAAAGGAAATATTGGAGTGATAATCCGCGATGTGCATTATTTATTCTCGAGGACTGAATGTAGTAACTCTTAGCTCTGCTAACGCCTTCAACATTTATTTTTAGGCTACGAACAATATCTCTAATTTTGTCATTCCTCCCTGAGAACGGCTAGTGCGATAATCCATTTTGTACCAAAGCCAAGAAATCTGAAGATATTATCTGCCTGCCGAAGGTCGGTTCTACGGCGGATGCGAGTCAGTCAACATCCATTCCAAAGATGACCAAAACAAAAGTGTCGTGCTTTTACCTCTTTAATAAACAAGAAATACAAGCACGTCTAGAGCCTCAAATATACTTTAATAATCTACATCTACATCCACATGGATGCTCTGCAAATCACATTTAAGTGTCTGGCAGAGGGTTCATTGAACCACCTTCACACTTCTCTATTATTCCAACTCGTATAGCACACGAAAAGAACGAACACCTAAATCTTTCCGTACAAGCTCTAATTTCCCTTATTTTATCGTGATAATCGTTTCTCTCTCTGTGGTTCTGTGTCAACAAAATATTTTCGCATCCGGAGGAGAAAGTTGGAGATTGGAATTTCGTGAGGAGATTCCGTCGCAACGAAAAACGCCTTTGTTTTAATGACGTCCAGCCCAAATCCTGCATCATTTCATTGACACTCTCTCCCCTATTTCGCGATAACACAAAACGTGATGCCCTTCTGTCAAATTTATCGATGTACTCTGTCAATCCTATCTGGTAAGAACCCCACACCGCGCAGCAGTATTCTGAAAGAGGACGGACAAGCGTAGTGTAGGCAGTCTCCTTAGTAGGTCTGTTACATTTGCTAAGTGTCCTGCCAATAAAATGCAGTCTTTGCTTAGCCTTCCCCACAATATTTTTGTGTGTTCTTTCCAATTTAAGATGTTAGTAATTGTAATTGCTAGGCATTTAGTTGAATTTACGACCTTTAGATTTCACTGATCTATCGTGTAACCGAGGTTTAACGGAGTCCTTTCAGCACTCATGTGGATGACCTCACACTTTTCGTTATTTAGGGTCAACTGCCAATTTTCAGACCATTCAGATATCTTTTTTAAAGATAACAATGGACAGAACACCATCTTTTAAATATCACCTAGAAAACACAGCAGCAACACTCAGCACCAGGAACAATATAATCCAGATACTCTGCAGAACCACAGAGGGAGGTTGAAGAGGGGAGGGGGGAGGGGGCGAGGGGGCGAGGGTGAACGCAACCTCCCTCAGAACATCAGCATTTAGTCTTGTATACTCGGCTGCCGAATACTGTACACCAGTCTGGTTAAAGAGAAACCATGTGAAGAAGTCTGATGCCAAACTGAGTGAGACCATAAGAAAAAATAGTGGCTATCTATAAAGCACTCCCTTGGCTACCTCTTTTGAGCCATATGGACCCTTCTCATATTCCCTGACAGAAAAGATTAGTTAAGGAATCGACAAAATTGTAGCCAATCAGCATCTATCTTTGGATCTCACCCATTTCATTAGCAGGACTACTTTTGAGGGACAGATTCGAAATTAACGCCATATGGGGAGGACATTGAAATCACCTAATCACCTCAGGCTCCACGCACTACCGACCCTACCTCACCACAACGAGGAATGCAACTGCCTCGCCACGCGGGGTAGTCGCGCTGTCTTGGGCTCCTTGTCACGGTCCGCGCGGCTTCCCCCCCCCCCCCCCCTCCCCCTCCTTTCACCCCCCAGCCCCACCCGTCAGAGGTTCGAAGTAGTGGGTAAGTTTAAGGACCTATGACCTCAGCAGTTTGGTCCTGTAAGACCTTACCACAAATTCTATCAATTGCCTCGCCACGAATCAAAAACACTCAGTAGAATAAGAACGCCACATGGAATCTGTCGTGATTAATTTTACACACGGAGAATTTCCGAATCACCGACTTGCGACTGCGGGAAACCTCGTCAGAGAGTCCAGCACATTGTCACCGAATGCCGCGTTACGGCAAATCCAGGACAAAAACATGATGCTTTGTAGCCCCAAACTCTCCAGTGGACAGGATTAATGCTTCAGCTTTAAAATATAAACCTGCATACACACTTTTAGTATGTTCTGCTTTGTCCTTGTGACTACATTGGGAACTTTTATGGATTTGTTTTGTACACATTACTTTGATATATTATGTCAACTTCATGTAAGCCATATATTAAACGGGAACTAAATAAATAGTCTCTCATAGAGATGCGACCTCTACGCTTGAAAAGATGGTTACTGGAGAGTCAATAATGTGCTCCGTTTTAAATACAAACAGCGGTGAGCTATGGTTGAGATCGCTTAGTGCTAAGATCACTGAAATAATTTACTCGGTTTGAGCTGTAATAGTTTACGATTGGTTCAAATGACTCTGAGCACTATGGGATTTAACATCTGAGGTCATCAGTCCCATAGACTTAGAACTACTTAAACCTAACTAACCTAAGGACATCACACACATCCATGTCCGAGGCATGATTCGACCCTGCAGTTTACGATTCATTTTGCTTTTTGGGCACCAAGTGTTAATTATGTAAAACTAGTAGCAACTGCACAATCTTGATTGATCATGTTAGACATTTCGTCTAATGTTGTAGTTGCCGTATTTCTGTACATGTTTCATTATTTTACTGGGAATAGTGGAGTCTTTCCTACACTCTCGCCAATCCACCCAAAACGTTAATCTTATCAATACTTTGCACACAGTCTCACGTCACTGCTACCATCCGACTCACACTGAGCTGGCGTCGCTTCCTGTGGCCGCGTGAATAACACGCAGGGTTTGACAGCAACAAAACATAAAACATAAGCCTTTCAGATACTGGTGAGAAGAGCGTAATAGTTTTCCCGATAATTCCTTTCCTTACGCTACTTTTGTAATCGAACACGTACCTGGAAAGGGATTGAGTTCAGAAACGAATTTAGATACTCATTTGCGTAGACTACGAAGAATTTCAATCATGTGTGCATTATTAAAAATGGGAGATGACATCAGAAGTCGCCGAAAATATGGTCAACTGACCGTAATTCAGGTGGGTTTCCTCCAACCTTCTCCTCCACATCTATTTACCAAAGTCTCTCTAGAGCACTCACTAATAGTGGCAGCTCGTTGGTAAGGGCCAGAGGGGCCTGGGCCTGGTCCCACCAGGTATTATATCAAACAATTTGAGTACGACATGATATTGGTGTGGTACAGGTGACAGCCCCCCCCCCCCCCCCCCCACGAATACCATGAACAATGGACCAAAGCCATTGGTGGGGTAGTTATTTAATATAAATAATATATAAATGAACTATATAATAATAACATATAAATGAACCATGGACCGTGGCTTTGGTGGGGAGGCTTGCGTGCCTCAGCGATACAGACAGCTATCCCAAAGGTGCAACCACAATGGAGGGGTATCTGTTGAGAGGACAGGCAAGCAAGTGGTTTCAGAAGATGGGCAGCAACCTTTTCATTAGCTGGACGTTTGACTGATCTCGTCTTGTAACATAAACCAAACTGGCCTTGTTGTGCTCGTAGTGTGAACAGCTGAAAGAAAGGAGAAACTACAGCTATAATTTTACTCGAGGGCATAAAGCTCTAATGATGGCATCCTCTTGGATAAAATAGTTCGTAGTAAAACAGTCCCGCATTTGGGTTTCCAGGATGTGACTACTCAGGAGGCTGTCGTCACCTAAAGAAACAAAACTTGCCTTCTACGGATTGGAGATTCATTAATCGGGCATGAATGTTAGAAAATTTGAAAAGGGAAATGTATAGGTTGAAGTTAGATATAGTGGGGATTAGTGAATAGCGGATTATAGGGGTAATCGAGGAGTAGGTTTGATAATGAATAAAGAGATGGGAATGCGGGTAAGCTGCTATGAATAGCATAGTGAAAGTATTATCGAAGCCAGGATAGACACAAAGGCCATACCTACCACAGTGGTTCAAGTGATGAAGAGATTGAAGAAATGTATGATGAGACAAAACAAATTATCCAGGTAGCTAAAAAAACGAATATTTGTGATGCTGGAATTCGATAGTAGGGAAAGGAAGAGAAGGAGAAACAGCAGGTGAATATGGTCTGGGCGGGGGAAGGGGGCGGGGGGAAGGCATGACAGATAAGGCGCTGAGGCGGCACAGAGCAAAATGCAATCGTCACTAACATTTGGTTTAATAATCATGAAAGATTGTTGTATACGTGGAGGAGACCTGGAGACGCTGGAACGCTTCATTCATTCTATAATTATCAGGCAGAACCAGATTTTAATGTAAGACATTTCCAGGGGCAGTTGTGGACCCTGAATACACTCTATTAGTTGTGAACTGTTGATTAAAAATGAAGTTACAAGAAGGTAGGAAATTAAGAAATGAGATCTGGATAAGTTGAAAGAACCAGAAGTCGTTGGGGGATTCAGAGAGAGCATTAGGCAAAAGTTAACTAGAACAGGTGATACACTATGTGATCAAAAGTATCCGGACACCTGGCTGAAAATGACTTACAAGCTCGTGGTGTCCTCCATCGGTAATACTGGAATTCAGTATGGCACTAGCTCACCCTTAGCCTTGATGACAGCTTACACTCTCGTAGGCATACGTTCAGTCAGGTACTGGAAGGTTTCTTGCGGAATGGCAGCCCATTCTTCACGGAGTGCTGCACTGAGGAGAGGTATCGATGTCGGTCGGTGAGGCCTGGCACGGAGTCGGCGTTCCAAAACATCCCAAAGGTGTTCTATAGGATCCAGGTCAGGATTCAGCGCAGGCCAGTAAATTACAGGGATGTTACTGTCGTGTAACCACTCCGGCACAGGCAGTGCGATACGAACAGGTGCTCGATAGTGTTAAAAGATGCAATCGTCATCCCAAATTGCTCTTCAACAGTGGACAGCAAGAAGGTGCTTAAATCAATGTAGCCCTGTGCCTACGCAAAGCAACAAGGGGTGCAAGACCCTTCCAAGAAAAACACAACCACACCGTAACACCATCGCCTTCGAATTTTACTGTTGGCACTACACACGCTGGCACATGACGTTCACCAGGCATTCACCATACCCACAACCTGCCATCGGATCGCCACATTGTGTACCGTGATTCGTCACTCCACACAACGTTTTTCCACTCTTCAATCGTCCAATATTTACGCTCCTTACACCAAGCGAGGCGTCATTTGGCATTTACCGGCGTTATGTGTGGCTTATGAGCAGCCGATCGACCATGAAATCCAAGTTTTCTCACCTCCCGCCTGACTGGCATAGTACTTGCAGTGGATCCTGATGCAGTTTGGAATTCCTGTGTGATGGTCTGGATAGATGTCTGCCTATTACACATTACGATCGTCTTTAACTTTTGGCTGTCTCTGTCAGTCAACAGACGAGGTCGGCCTGTACGCTTTTGTGCTGTACGTGTCCCTTCAAGTTTCCATTTCACTATCACATCGGAATCAGTGGACTTACGGATGTTTAGGAGCGTGGAAATCTCGCGTACAGACGTATGACACAAGTGACACCTAACCACCTGACCACGTTCGAAGTCCGTGAGTTTCGCAGAGCGCCCCATTCTGCTCTCTCACGAAGTCTAATGACTACTGAGGTTGCTGATATAGAATACCTGGCAGTAGATGGAATCACAAAGCACCTAATATGAAAAACTTGTAGTTTTGGGGGTATCCAGATACCTTTGATCACATAATGTAGGTATACAGCAGAAGAAGAACTGGTGGTTCTGAGAGATGAAAAAGTGAAGGCAGCAGAAGATCAAACATGTAAAAATAAAATCCTTGGACAACACAAGAGATATTGTATTTAACTGATGAATAGAGAAAATAAAAAAATGCAGCAAATGAAATAGGCGAAAGGAAATAAAAACGTCTAAAAATGACATTGGCAGGAAGTACGGAATGATTAAACAAGAGTGGCTACAAGACAAATGTACGGATTTAGATGCTTGTGTCCCTAGGGGAAGATAGATACTACCTACAGGAAAGTTAAAGAAGATTTTTGAGAGAAGAGAAACAGCTGCTCATGAATATCGGGAGATCAGGCAGAAAAGCAGACCCAGGGAAAGTAGGGAAAGCTCAAAGGTGGAAGAAGTATAGAGAGGATCTATTCAAGGAAGATAAACCTGAAGTCAATGTTACAGAAGTGAAAGAAGTCATAATTGAAGATGGGATGGAAGATACAATACTAGGAGAAGAATTTGTCAGACTACTGGAAGACATAAGTCGAAACAAGGCCCTGGGAGTAAATGACATTATCTCAAAACTACTGAAAGCCTTCGAAGAGCCAATTATGACAAAACTCTTCCATCTGCTGCGCAAGAAATATGAGACGAAATACCCTCACGCCTCAAGAAGAATGTAGAAATTTCAATTCCAAAGAAAGCAGTTGCTGACAGGTGTGAAAATTACTGAACCATCAGTTTAATAAGTCATGGTTGCAACATAGTAACACAAATTCTGTACTTGGCATTGGAATATCTAGTAGACCCGATCTCAGGGAAGATCAGTTCGGATTTCGGAGAAATGCAGGAACAGGCGAAACATCATTGGCCATACAACATCTTATAAGAAAGATTAATAGAATGCAAATCTACGGTTGTAGTATTTGTAGAATTAGACAAAGCTTTTGACAATGTTGACTGCAATATCCTCTTTGCAATTCTGAAGGTACTAGGGGTAAAATACAGGCAGCGAAAGGCAATTTACAACTTGTTCAGAAACCAGGCGGCAGTTATAAGAGTCGATGATATGAAAGGAAAGCAGTGGTAGAGAAAGGCGTGAGGTAGGGTTGTTGTCCATCCCCGATGTTATTTAATCTGTACAATGAGCAAACAATAAAGGAAATCAAAGAAACATTTGTAGTTGGAATTAAAGTTCAGGGAGAACAAATAAAAACCTTGAGGTTTTCCGATGACATTGTAATTCTGTGAGTGACAGCAAAGGATGGAAGAGCAGTTGAACGGAATGGACAGTGTATTGAAAGGTGAATATAAGATGAACATCAACAAAAGCAAAACAAGGATAGTGGAATGTAATCGAATTAAACCAGGTGATTACATTAGGAAACGAGACACTGAAAGTAGTAGATGAGTTTTTCTATGTAGGCAGCAAAATAATTGACGATGGCCGAAGTAGATAGAATCTAAAAAACAAAAAGGGCAGGAAATGCTAAGAAAAGTGTTTCTGAAGAAGAAAAATTTGTTAACATCTAATGTAGACTTGAGAAGTTTTCTCTGAAGGTATTTGTCTGGAGTGACGATAAACAGTTTAGACGAGAAAAGAATAGCAGCTTTTGAAATATGGTTCTACAGAAGAATTCTGAAGATTAGATGGGTGGATCAAGTATCTAATGAGGAAGTACTGAATGGAATTTGGTAGAGCAAGAAATCTGCGGTACACCTTGACTAAAAGAAGCGAGCGATTGATAGGACACATTCTGAGACGTCAAGGGATTACCTGTTTAATATTGGAGGGACGTAGGGGGTAAAATTCGTAGAGGGAGACCGAGAGAGGAATACAGCGAACAAATTTAGAAGGAGGTAGGCTGCAGAAGTTATTCGAAGATAAAAATGCTTGCCCAGGATAGGGTAACACGAAGAGCTGCACGAATCAGTCTTCTGACTGAAGCCCATAAGAACAACAAAGGTATCAGGGACAAAAGACAGTCAGGCACAGTTTGCAGTGCTCACCCGTCTCCTCAACCCGTTATTCCACAGTGACGGACCTATTTTCTTCCCCATCTCATTCAGCCGAGGTCAGAGGGCCGGGCTCGTACTCCCTCCAGACATGACCGTGCCGCTTCCCTTCCTCCGTCTCCACAGCACAGCTTGGAGCCGACTCTGGCGGGTCCAGCGGATGGCCGTGTTCACCCATATGCCGCACTTCAGCGACCTCACCTGTCATTGTTACGTCCCCACGCTCCCAACGGTTCACACCTGTGCACAGTGTCTGGGGACAGCCGGCTTGGGCCCGTAATAAGAATTTTCACCTACTTCACTTTACGCACTTTCCTGTAGAGAGTAAGCCAATGGGAAATGTCACAAACAACACAAGTGACAATCTCTGTAGTGTTCCGTATTCTAGAGCTTTGTGGCACAAACGCAAGTATTCTTACAGTGATTTTACAATTTATAGATTATTTGCTAAAAATTATAGTTTATTAAATATGGCGGAGAAGCTAAAAATCATGTGGTCAGATCCCCTTCAACCAAACGATTTCTCAGTGTCTCGATGGAAAGAAGAACACAACTTTCTGCAATACACAGTTCTTTAAAAAGTGAATGAAGAGAAATGGAAAGTATTTTGTTTCTATTGCGTCTCATATGGTCGTGAAGGATTGTAGACAACAGTCGCAGGCCGCGGTGGCCGAGCGGTTCTAGGCGCTTCAGTCCGGAACCACGTGACTGCTACTGCCGCAGGTTAGAATCTTGCCTCGGTCATAGATGTGTGTGATGTCCTTAGGTTAGTTAGGTTTAAGTAGTTCTAAGTTCTAGGGGACTGATGACCTCAGAAGTTGTCCCATAGTGCTCAGAGCCATTTGAACCATCTGAAGAGAACAGTCGACTGTAAGAATCTAAAACAGTTTAGCAAACGTGTTAAGACACCTGAGGAAAGCAGACCACATTCAGAAAGTACAAACCTTTAGTACCATTAACATTGCTGCCCAGGTTGACTTAGCTTATAAAAATTCAGAAACATAGTGAATTAACTGCGAACAACAGACACGAATTAAACAAAGTAGCCGCGCGGTCTAAGGCGCTGCAGTCATGGACTGTGCGGCTGGTCCCGGCGGAGGTTCGAGTCCTCCCTCGAGCATGGGTGTTTGTGTGTTTGACGTTAGGATAATTTAGGTTAAGTAGTGTGTAAGCTTAGGGACTGATGACCTTAGCAGTTAAGTCCCATAAGATTTCACACACATTTGAACTTGAAACAAAGTAGTACAGTACATAACGCTTTGTGGAACTCAAGAGCTAGTACTAAAGGTTCAGGTTAACTGTGGTGATTGTATTGTATTGTGTTGTATGTTAGCCGGGGGCCTAGAAACAACGGAGAGGCTCCGTCCCCGCCGCAGCCGCAGTCGTCCACAGCCCCACGACGACTATTGCAGTCCACTTCACCCCACCGCCGCCCCACACCGAACCCAGGGTTATTGTGCGGTTCGGCCCCCAGTGCCCCCTCCCACCCCCCAGGTACGTGGAGAACTTGTTTGAGCAGCAATCGCCGACATAGTGTAACTGACGTGGAATAAGGGGAACCAACCCGCATTCGCTGAGGCAGATGGAAAACCGCCTAAAACCCATCCACAGAGTGGCGCCGGCTCACCGGACCTCGACACAAGTCGTGCCGGGGACCAGGCGCTCCTTCCCAGTCCAGACAGCCGTGCCTTGGACCGCACGGCCAACCGGACGGGCCACTGTGGCGATTACTTAGATTTTTTTTACCTCTTCAGGGAAATCTTGGCACTGTATTAGATGACCAGTTAAACGGCTCTAATATTTCCATCTGTAAATATACGTCACACATTACACAAAATGAACTTTTCGATTGTATGAAACGAGTTCACATTGAAGAACTTTTTAAAGACCTTAATGTTGCCACTTTTGTTTCTGTCCAGGCAGATGAATCTACACATATTACTTGCAAGTCAGTTTGTCATTTTACTGCGGTATATTAAGCGAAAGAAACTTGTTGGAAGAATGCTTCCCTCTGACATAAATAACATGAAACTGACTTAACAACAGTTCGAAACAATTCCGATAAAAACTTTATTGACTTTTGATGTGGGCCCCAACAACGAAAATGAACACGAGCCATCACAGTTCACTAAAAATATCGCATTGCCTGCAGCAAATTATCCTTCTACAATCAAAGAACAGAAAGGTTTGACTAAATTTTTTTCTGATGTGAAGAATGTAGATAAATGTAGGAAAATGACTATGAGGAGCGGTAACAGCGAGGAATATCGTACAACCATTTCAACAGCTCGTTCACCAAAGTTACTGACAAGAATAATATTATAGAGAATGGAAAAGAAATTTGAGTATCTTTCACATGACCATCAGTATGTCTTTCGGAAAGGTAACAGCACGAGGGAGACGATCCAGTTGTTATGGCTGATAATTGAAGCAACACTTAACACCATCACGAATTTTTGTTTCCCTGAGTACAGAGGTGTCATAAAGATCCCAAGTAATTTACAGGTGATATATTGTCAGTATATTAATGAACTAGCATAGCATAGAAACATACATTACAGTTGTTCAACGTAACAGCCATAATTCTGTTTTCATAAATGATATATCCAATGGTGAGTAGCAGAATAAATTGGAATTTAGATTGCTGCCATATTTTCAACATTGGTACTCAATTCCGAAACCACGATCAAATTTAACGTGTTGTAAGAATAAAAATAACACAATATCATTGCACACTATAGACACAGAGGAGAAAAGTCCTACATTTTGACAATAAAAATTTGAACACAAGAAAGCGATGTTCTTATGGGATCGTATTGACCCCAGTATTGCTAGGAAGATTAAAGAAAACCAAGAAAAAAATGGTTCAAATGGCTCTGAGCACTATGGGACTCAACATCTTAGGTCATAAGTCCCCTAGAACTTGGAACTACTTAAACCTAACTAACCTAAGGACATCACACACACCCATGCCCGAGGCAGGATTCGAACCTGCGACCGTAGCAGTCCCGCGGTTCCGGACTGCAGCGCCAGAACCGCTAGACCACCGCGGCCGGCAGAAAACCAAGAGACATTCATAGGAACTGACAACGTGGAGAAAGCGTTTGACAGTTTAAAATGGTGCCAGATATTCGGAATTGAGAGAAAACTAGGAGCTAGGAGTAAGCTATCGGGAAAGAGGAATAATATACAATATGTAAAAGATCCAGTTGGGAACAATGAGAACAGAAGACCAAGAACGAAACCGTCAGATTAAAAAAGGTCTAAGACAGGGATGCAGTATATCCCTTCTATTATCAAATCTACGCATCAAAGAAGCAATGAAGGAAGTAAAAGAAATGTTCAAGAGTGGGGTTAAAATATAGGGTGAAAGAATATCAACGACAAGATTAACTTATAACATTTCTATCTTCAGAGAAATTGAAGAAGAGTTACAGGACATGTTGAATGGCGTTAACAGTCTAATGAGTACAGAATGTGAGTAGAGAGTAAACAGAAGGAAGTAATGAGGAGTAACAAGAATGAAATGAGCGATAAATTTAACATCAAAATTTTTTACCACGAAGTAGATAAGTTCTGTAATCCTGTTATCTTGGATGAAAAAAAAAAAACACAAAAAAACAAAAAACACATAACGACTGAAGCAAGGAGGACATGAAAAGTAATAAAAGAAAAGAAGGTATTCTAGGCCAAGAGGAGTCTGCTAGTAACAAACATCGACCTTAATCTGTGGAAAAAATTCCCGAGAGTGAACGTTTGTAGCACAACATTGTATGGTAGCGGATCATCGACTGAGGGAAAAGCGGAAAAGTAGAGAATCGAAGCGATTGAGATGAGTTGTTATAGAAGGAAGTCCGTAGAGTCTTGGTGGAGCAGCAGCACGCGGCCGAAATTTCTTCGCTGTCTCTTCTGTAAAGGTACTTCGAAGAAGTTCGATCGTCTTGCGCTGTATCCGACTGGTTGGATCCGTCGTCTCTTTACAGAAGACGCCCATCAGTCATCTCGTCAGCGCGAGCTACCCCCACCACCGCGGCCTGCACATCCCTCGGTCCATACGTGGCGTCAGTGCAGGGGAGACGCGACAGATATATATACCACACCACCCGCCGGCCTAGGACGTCAGTCAACAGGAGTAACCTGATGATGATGGCGCGTTACGCCGTCGAAAATTCGTTCAACAACGACCAGTCACCCCGGCTGCATACCCGAGAGACCTTCAAGCAAGTGATTTAATGTTACACAGTGCCTAAGATGGCATACTGACGTATTTAAAAATACACTATTAGACACATTGTCTAACGGTCAATATTTCTGGTAAACGCCTACTGCTTTGCAACAGCTTTCTAGACGTAGCCCGTGCAACTTTGTTTGAAAGTAATCCACGAAATCGTTGGTCACCGAAGCAGTACTGAAGTGGTGCTTCAAAAAGTGGGCTCAGTAGAAAGGTCGCACCACATATGTATTTTCTTTACAGGCACTTCTGTTCCAGTTTCACTTCTGAAACTTTGGGAACTTATTGTCTATGAGTTCTACTAAGTAATAAAAAATAAATTAAAATTGATGTTTTGGGTCAGTTTCATGAGCGTCCCACCTTAAGCCCTGGTCGACACTTTTGTAGGGCTTCTCGGAATCGTGATTTTGCCATCCGAGTATCTACATATTGTCTTTGTGGTTTTGTTTGCTCATAATTTTTGAACTCATTCAAAAGGAACTGAAACACATGTTTCGTCGGCACTTCATTGAAAAACAACCTCCATCTGCCTAGCACATCATTAACCATTCTGCAGAAACTTGTATACCATTTTTCTGGCACTGTTTTCAGCAGGCGTACAACAGAACTGTAAGATTTGAGCCATAAATTCCATATTATCAAATCAAAAACGAAATCTTTTGTTGCATCACAGGACCTCTATTCTTTACAACTGTTCCCCGAAATAGGTTATAGACATCTTCTGTAACGTTATACTTATTTTGGAACGTGTTTTTCGGGATGGACAGCACCAAATAAAATGCTCTAGCAAAGACAACCCATTAACATTCACAAATGCGTGGAGAGGCCATAAAAAGTTACAAAAACCATAATAACTGTAAAGAAAGAAACAGGAAGTTGAGTTAAAAAAATATAGATACCGGCTTCACGCCCACAATTGACTGTCGACTGCTTCTAATTAAGTACTATGACGCCAGCCAGAGATAATCACAGATTCTACATCACATGAACGATGGTGGTGCCCTCTATACAGCTCTATGAATTCGCGGGCCTTTAGAGCCCTTGATGCTGTTGGCATTTTACCAGTGGAAATGTCTCCCGCAGTCGGATATGAAACTTCAGGGAATGGTTTCATAAATCAACCACGGCATCCCAGCCAGGAAATTTCAACAGAAGTAATCACCGGCTGTGAAGGCCTGTACTGCAGCAGTCCTCAAACTGCGGCGCATGGGCCGCCTGCCGCCCGAATCAGGTGTTCGTATGGCCGGCAGTTCTCAGTCGTGTTTTATTTTAATGTGCATCCAAAATTGTGGGAACTTACGGCCTTCATTCCGATAATACACAAAAATTCAACAAATTTAATTTGAAACTGGAAGGACTAAACATGATAAATGGGCGGAATATGTGCATTTGAAGCTAAACTGCAATTGTACGTAAATGAACATGAGGAAAATATTTATCTAACTGTCCAGTTGTTGCTTTGTTCCGATTACACTTACCGATCACGAAAGTATTTACCAAGACTAGCATCCCATTTCAAAGAACAAAAACCACATTTACAGACATCAGAATTATTTAAGGCTGTTTCATTCTCACAGAGAATCCTTGGCATGTTGAACATGGTGACCTCATATTGTTCTGCCAGTTTCGGTTTTGATAAAGCTCACTTGGTAAACGAAATAATCGAATTTCAACACGGCGCAAAGCTTAAATCCCAATTTACAGAACATCGTGAAAAGCAGGTGTACGTTCAGTTTTGAAGATACATACCTAGTAATTAAAAAAAAAATTATGAGATGCTGTACAGTTTATTCTAAGAATATTTTCTTCAATTTAAGTTTGTGAAGTTTCGTTTTCAAAAACGAAATACCTGAAAAATAAATGTTATGATCTGTTGTTCACTCATTGAAAAGATGGAGTGAGAATTACATGCAGTCCAAACGATGCAAGTGTAGGTGAGATGGGCATGAAAGTACATCTGCATCTACATGGATACTCTGCAAATCACATTTAAGTGCCTCACAGAGGGTTCATCGAACCACCTACACAATAATTCTCCATTATTCCAATTTCGAACAGCGCGGAAAAAAACGAACGCCTACATCTTTCCGTGCGAGCTCTGATTTCCTTATTTTATTATGATGATCGTTTCTCCCTATGTAGGACCGTCTCAACAAAATATTTTCAAATTCGGAAGAGAAAGTTGGTGACTGAAATTTCGTGTGAAGATTCTGCCACAACGAAAAAGTTCTTTTTTTCCATTATGTCCACCCCAAACGCTGTATCATGTCAGTGACACCCTCTCCCCTGTTTCACGATAATACAGAACATGCCGCCGTTCTATGAGCTTTCTCGATGTAGTCCGTTAATACTGTCTGGTAAGGATCACACACCGCGCAACACTAAAAGAGGATGGATGAGCGTAGTGTTCAAATGGGTCAAATGGCTCTAACAAGGGAACCTCCCCATCGCAACCCCCTCAGATTTAGTTATAAATTGACACAGTGGATAGGCCTTGAAAAACTGAACACAGATCAATCGAGAAAACAGGAATGAAGTTGTGTGGAACTATGAAAAATAAGCAAAATATACAAACTGAGTAGTCCATGTGTAAGATATGCAACATTAAGGACAATATAAGCTGAGGAGCGCCGTGGTCCCGTGGTTAGAATGAGCAACTGCGGAACGAGAGGTCTTTGGTTCGAGACCTCCCTCAAACGAAAATTTTACTTTCTTTATTTTCGCAAAGTTACGATCTGACCGTTCATTCATTGACGTCTCTGTTCACTGTAATAAGTTTAGTGTCTGTGTTTTGCGACCGCACCGCAAAACCGTGCGATTAGTAGACGAAAGGACGTGCCTCTCCAATGGGAACAGAAAACATTTGATCGCAAGTTCATAGGTCAACCGATTCCTCCACAGGAAAACACGTCTGATATATTCTATACGACACTGGTGATGGCATGTGCGTCACATTACAGGAATATGTTGTCGACTCACCTAACTTGCACACTAGGCGAATGGGTAAAAAGATTCTTCTACCTTGCCCGATTTAGGTTTTCTTGTGGATGTGATAATCACTCCCAAAAAAGTGATGAAAACACAAGAGTTTGTCACATAAACTGCAACAAATGAATACAACAGTTTCACAGTCGCACAGTTTTCCCTGTGCTCTGTCAAAACATATGTTTTTTACGTTTTCAAATGTTTCCGTGTGTAGACCGTAAAATTGTGCATATGTCCAAGCAAATCTGAACATGCCCTGGAATTTTGGAGAGCGAAGTTGATTATGTGTGAGACCCTGAACTTTGATAATTGTCTGAAAATAAAAAATTAAACTTTTCTCGGGAGAGAAGATTTGAACCAAGGACCTCTCGTTCCGCAGCTGCTCACGTTAACCACGGGACCACGGCGCTCGTAAGCTGCCAGGTTCCTTGATGTTGCTTACGTTCCGCATGGACTACTCAGTTCGTATATTTTGCTTATTTTTCATAGTTCCACACAACTTCTTCCTGTTTTCTCGATTGATCTGTGTTCAGTTCTTCATGGCCTATCCCTGTGCCAACTTATAACTAAATCTGTGGGGGGTGCGATGGGGAGGTTCCCTTGTAAGCACTATAGGATTTAAAATCTGAGGTCATCAGTCCCCTAGACTACAGAACTACCTAAATCTAAAAAACCTTAGGACAGCACACACATCCATGCCCGAGGCAGGATTCGAACCTGCGACAGCAGCAGCGTGGCTCCGGGCTGAAGCGGCTAGAACAGCTCAGCCACAGGGCCGGCAAGGGTAGAGTAGGCAGCCCCTTCAGTAGATCTGTTACATTTTCTAAGAGTCCTGCCAATAAAACGAAGTGTTTGGTTTGCCTTCCCGACAACATTTTCTTTGTGTTCTTTCCAATTTAAGTTGTTCGTAAATGTAATTCATAGGTATTTAATTGGACTTATGGACTTTAGATTTGAGTGATTTATCGTGTATCCGAAGTTTAAAGGATTTCCTTTAGAATTCCTTTTAGCGTGGATGACATCACACTTTTCGTTACTTAGGATCAATTGCCAATTTTTGCAATATACAGATATCTTATCTAAATCGTTTTGCAATTTGTTTCGATCTTCTGATGACTTTACTAGACGATAAACGACAGCACCATCTGCAAACAAACTAAGACGCCTGATGAGAGTGTTTCTAAATCGTTTATATAGATAAGCGACAGCAGAGAGCCTATAACACTATCTTGGGGAACGCCAGAAATTCTTTCTGGTTAACTCGATCTATATATATTTCAGCAGAGTCACGTACACAAGGATTGGCAGAGCTGCCATTTGTACTCCAGTGATTCATTTAAAAAGGTTTCCGACATGATTTTGGCCACAAGACGGGAATTAGCAAACTCTGAGCCCAGAATGGTGGTAAGAGCTAGACGCACGGGACATATCATTTAGGAAATAGTTAGGGAATTCAGTATTCCGAGATCCACAGTGTCAGGCATTACCTTTGATCACGGACAACGCAGTAACCGACGTACTTTTTGTACCCAAGAGGACTGGAAAACCGTGGCCCGGTCAGATGATCCGAGTTCAGTTGGAAAGAGCTGTCGGTAGGTTCCGAGTGTGGCGCACACCTCACGGAGCCATGGACCACTGTGCAAGCTGACGGTGGCTCCATAATGGTGCGGGTTGTGTTTCCATGTAATGGACTGCGTCTTCTGATTTAAGTGAACCGATGATTCAGTGGAAGTGATTATGTTGGGCTGCTTGGAGACGATTTGCAGCCGTTCGTAGATTTCGTATGCCCAAACAACGACGCGCAATGTCACCGGGCCAGAACTGGCACGATTGGTTTGAAGAACATTCTGGACAATCCCACCAAATGATTTGCGCACCAAGATCGCCCGACATAAACCCCACCGTGCATTTATGGGACATAATCGAGAAGTCAGTTCGTGCACAAAATCCTGCACCGACAACAAGTTTTCAATTATGGACGGCTATAGAGGCAGCATTGGTGAATATTTCAGGGAAGTTCCAACGACCTGTCGAGTCCATGCCACGTCGAATCGCTGGCCGGTCCCGGACAAAAGTAGGTCCGACACGACAATAGGCGGTATGCCATGACTGTTGCCCCCTCATTGTGCACTGTCAAGTGGTTCAGCGTGTCCCTGTGAAGTATTACGATAAAAAGTAAGGATAAGCCGACCCAAGCGCCCTCGCGCCCAAGTGCAGTAACGTTGTGCTCGACTAATACGGTCAACAGAAGTAAAAATTAAATATTTATTGAAACTTCCTGGCAGAATAAAACTGTGTGCCGGACCGAGACTAGAACTCGGGACGTTTGCCTTTCGCGGGCAAGTGCTCTACCAACTGAGCTACCCAAGCACGACTCACGCCACGTTTGTTTGGAAGGTAGGAGACGAGGTACTGGCAGAAGTAAGGCTGTGAGAACGGGGCGTGAGTCGTGCTTGGGTAGCTCAGTTGGTAGAGCACTGGCCCGCGAAAGGCCAAGGTCCCGAGGTCGAGTCTCGGTCCGGCACACGCTTTTAATCTGCCAGGAAGTTTCATATCAGCGCGCACTCCGCTGCAGAGTGAAAATCTCATTCTGGAAATATTTATTGTTTCTCAGTTTCACATACATAGATTTACATTTGTAACAGGTTTTAAAGCTTAAGAGTTTCTGAGGAAAGACAATTTATGTCCAAAACCAGTAAATAATAAATACTTAACGCTTGCAGGACTGTATCTGACACATTCGACGAATAAAAAGATACTGAAGGAATTATATACCGTTGAGTGGTACTTAAGTAAATAAATTAGTGAAATCAAAGTGAACTAGAAATTAGAATATAAATGATAAACTTGGTTTAGTTTAGAGAGTTACATACTGGCAAACAGCGGGCAAAACAGCAGAACAGAAGAGACAATGACCGTGAAGTCAGCGAGTTCCACATAAGCGGGCGCTGTCGATTCAGCCGTCAGGACATCGCCCGACCGGCTCACGTGTTTCTCAGTTGTCGCGTGTGAGCAAAGGCCCTCGCCTACATTCCAAGAGCCAATGACCGACGTTAAGAAGACTCTTCGAGGAGCTTCTCAACGTGACAGAAGAGGCAATGACCGTGAAGTCGTTCACCTCCAGTAAACTGAAGTGAATAAATACGCGAGACGCAGTGGGCCAGAGAGACGGAAACGGAGACGGAGACGGAGACTAGAGACGAAGAAGACGAAGAAGTAGCAGTAGTTTTCAGTCAGCTTCGGTGCTGAAGACCGTCATGCAAGAAGAGTCTACATCATGCACAGACGCACCAAGTCCGTCGCTGTAATGGAATAGCAAGCAGCAGCCTCGGCGCCAGAAGACAGAAGTTAAAAGGTATTTGATGTCTGATTTTTACATACCCGGGTGACTCGTGAGGATGGGAAGGAGACGGCCTCACATCAGCAGTCACCTGTGAGCTGGGATGAAGATCTGACAGCCGAAGACTGGCAAGCGGGAGTCCGTTGTTCGAGTCCAGGACACTGGCCTTCCCCCGCCGCGCCGCTCCGCTGGCCGACGCACAACACATGCGACCGCTTAGAGAAGAGAAACACTGGGACGCCACATCCAAGGTATCACCATCCGATGCACGACTTCGCTCGCAATAATTAAACGGGCCACCTCGCGCTGCGCGTCTCCAGTCAGCTGGGCGAGACGGCGACACGAGATACACACTGCCACGCGTAATCAGACGCCGCCGCCGCCGCCGCCGCCGCCGCCGCCGCTGCCGCAGCAGAAGACTTCGCAAACGACACAGCTGCCGCTCTCCGAGCCAGAACATCGAGTAAGAAACAGTTGTACAAATCTTCAATAAAAGTTATCTTACGTAAAAATGATGTTTCGTTCGACCTCATACCCGAGCCAAGGAAGAACCCACCCTGCCCACAAGTTGTTAAGAGAGAAAAATTAATTAATTTAGTATTTTCACCCTGACATAATGCTTTAGAATGCTCATCCTGACTAGCATCAAAAGAGAAAACCCAGTTACATTTAATATCACAATTGTTACATTTGGTGTCAGAGAAAGAACCCTTGGCTCAATATGAGGTGTGAATGACAGTCACTAAAGGTCCACAGTAAGTATCGTTTAATGTGTGAAAGAATATGGGTCTGCATAGCAGTCGTAATATTTTCTTTATTTAGAAGTTTGTTCTCTCATAATTTTAAGAGTCTGTCGAAAATATTTAAACATCTTTTTCATTCAGTGTAGTAAGATTGTGTAACTAACAGTTAGTAAAATGATGACAAGAAATCGTACAAAGTCAGAGTCAGCACCACAAGCGGTTTCTACTGAGGAAGCTATTCAGAGCTTAGTTAATCAGATAGCACAGCTTAAAAACGATAATAATACATTATTTAAACAGTTGAGTAAGGTTAGGCAAACCAGTTCAATCCCTCCCACCCTAGATTCCTCAGCAGCAGCCTTGGTAACTCCTTTTTCAGGTAAACCTGGCGAGGACATAACAGCCTTTTTTGATGATTTAGTAGCAGCTGCAAAGTTAGGATCATGGTCAGATGAACAGCTCTTACAAATGACAAAGTTAAGATTGCTAGGAGAGGCTAAAGCACACGTATTATACCATGAAGAATTACGGAATGCTCCAACATTTGAGGAATTGAAGAAAGGATTACTTAAACGTTTTCAAAAACAGAACAGCTGTAGATTTTATAGGGAAAAATTAAACACTATCACTCAGAGGCAAAACGAGTCATTAGAAAGCTTTGTAGATAGGATTAGAAAAGTTAATATTAACACCTATCAGTTGACAAATAGTGATGAAGCAAATAAAGTTATTTTAGAAGAGGCAGAAAATAGAGCTCTGGATACATTTTTACGTGGGTTACCTCTTGAAACGTCCCGTCGTGTCAGGGCAGAGTTTCCTAAAAATTTAGCGGAAGCTGTATCTGTGGCGACAGCTTTCGAAGAAATAGACATTGCCACCAGATACAAGGTGAAGCGAAATGTATTTTCAGCAGGAGTACGATGTTTTAGGTGCGATCGACAGGGCCATATAGTAAAAAACTGCAGACAACCTCAAAGCACTAATTGTCAATAAATAGGTCACACATTCAAGGAATGCAGGTCTAAGAAAGTTTTTGGTAATAGAAATCAGTTAAACTCAAACGGGAACGTTTCCCAATAAAATTTCATGCCATTAAGGCGAATGTGAAGGCGGAATGTTGGTTATCTGCTACCATACAGGATAAAGAGGCAAGGATAATAGTGGATACAGGCGCAAACGTATCAATAGTAAGTAATGAATGTATTGGAGAAAAGAAATATGACCCTCCAAGGTATAGACTGAGTGGAGTAGGAGGAGGTACAGTGACGTCATTAGGATGTACATCACTGATTTTCTATATTCACGGTGTACAATTTCAGGAAGATGTAGAAGTGGTAACAAAGGTAACTGACGGGTACGACGCGATCCTAGGACTGGATTTCCTGAATAAACATCACGCTAAAATCGACCTCAGACAGCGAACTGTAGAACTTAGCGGAATAGTGTTTCAGCTAGGTGACACCGCTGCAAAGGGCCCACTGCCGCAAGATTTCCCCAACCGGAAGGCGAAATCAACTGCACTGCGTGCAACGTCCTTGAAGGTTGATTCGCGGGATCAGATACCATCTGGCTCAGGAAAACGTTTCTGGATGACCGTTGACCCAGAAGTACCTACAGACACAGTGTGTCTAATAGAGCCTTTAGAGGAAAATGAGGAATTAGATGTATCACATTGTTTTGTACGTAGGAGTGTTGTACGGGTTCGAGACGTTGAGGGAGAAAGAAAAGTACCGGTACATATTGACAATTTCGGAGTGGAGGACAAAGAGTTGCATAAGGGAATATTAGTAGCTACAGTCAGTACTTTTGAAGAAGAAGATTTCATTTGGTCAGATATTACTGATGGTCAGAAACCAGACGCCTATAAAACCGCATTACGCCAGAAGATTGAGCATTTGAAAGGAAATGATAGAGACACGATAGAAGCCGTTTTAGTTGAGTTCCAAGATTTATGTAATGCAGAAGGTCCACTGCCAGCAACAGATATTACACAGCATAGGATCGCAACAGGAAATAGCCCCCCAGTTTATAGGAAGCCTTATAGAGTTCCGCATCACTTACAGCAAGTACTGGATGAATTTTTAGAACAGCATCTAAAAGATGGAATTATAGAATATTCTGATTCGCCTTATAATTCAAATATCGTAATTATTCCAAAGAAGTCTCCCGACGGTACGAAACGATATAGATTTTGTTGTGACTACAGACACCTTAACAAACAAACTATCTCAGATGTTTATCCTCTTCCAAACATTACAGATATCATTGACAGTTTGGGTAACAGTAAATAGTTTTCAACAATCGATCTACGTAGCGGATATCATCAATTGGAAGTTACACCTGAAGATAGGCATAAAACAGCATTTTCTACCCCTGGAGGCCACTGGCAATTTAAAAGAATGCCTTTCGGTTTGAAAAATGCACCAGCAACTTTTCAAAGACTACTCGATGGTGTATTGCGAGGACTCAAAACTCAGCAATGTTGTGTATATCTAGACGATATTATTGCATTCTCCAAAGACATTAATGAACATGCTGTGCGTCTGCGTAACGTTTTTCAGAGACTTAGAAAAGCTAAATTAACATTAAATATGTAAAAATGTACTTTTGCATTGACAGAGGTTACATACCTAGGGCATGTCATTAGTGAAAAAGGAATTAAAACAGATCCTCGATTAATTTCGGCAGTTAAGGACTTCCCAACACCACAACGCGTTAAGGAAGTACAAAGTTTCATTGGTCTCGCATCGTACTACCGGAAATATGTTCAAAATTTCGCTGAAATTGCCCGACCCTTAACCCAATTATTGAAAAAGGGTGCAAAATTTCATTAGTCTGAAGATTGTGAATCAGCATTTCAAACCCTTAAAGATAAGTTAACACACAGTCCAGTATTAGCCTACCCAGATTATAATAAAGAATTTATTTTATCCTGTGACGCAAGTGGTCATTCAGTAGGAGTTGTTTTGAGTCAGAATAATAATGGCGCGGAACACCCCATAGCGTACGCTTCGAGACAACTAACAACGGCAGAAAGAAATTATTCCACAACGGAGAAAGAATTGTTCAGTGTTATTTATGGCATCAAATGCTTTAAATGCTACTTGAATGGTAGGAAATTCAAGGTTATTACAGACCACGCAGCTTTAAAATGGTTGCTTGGGTTAAAGGATCCATCTAGTTGTCTCACCCGTTGGGCCCTATGTCTTTCCGAAATGGATTTAGAAGTTATCCATAAACCAGGCAAAAAACACACGAATGCAGATTGCCTAAGTCGGAAAATATCACTTTTGGAAGCAACAGGCCGAGGTACTGAGGACTGGAGAAAGGCACAAGATGAGGATAAAGAATGCAAAAAATACGTAACTCAAAAACAATTTTGCTTTGAAGATGGTGTATTATGCCGTAAAACAAAACTTGGACCGCGAATTGTTGTTCCCCAACACCTTAGACAAGAAATAATGGCAGAGGCCCACGATCATATCCTTGCAGGACACGGTGGACAGCGGACAACCGAAAGACGTGTAGCAGAGCGATTTTGGTGGCAAACCAGAAAGCACGATGTTGCGCAGTACGTTCGTAATTGCACTGCGTGCGCACAACGAGATAACTTTCTCGTTCAAAAATACCCTTACAGAGGCTCCCCGAGGCTTCATGTCCATTTCAAATCTGCGGAGTGGATCTCTACGGGCCATTTCATAAAACGCCGGCTGGTAATAAGTATGTTCTTACAATTATAGATCACTTTTCACGCTATCTAGCTATGGTGAGTCTCGCAGATCAGCAAGCAAATACAGTTGCCCAAGCTTTAGTTAACAACTGGATACTTAAATTTGGCGTACCTGAGGCTATTATCACAGATCAGGGATCTAATTTTATATCTGAATTAATGAAACAGCTATGCCACTTACTAAAAATACGTAAATTACGCACAACTCCGTTACACCCTCAGTGCAACGGACGCACAGAAAGAGTTCATCGATCAATTGGCAAGATGCTTAGTTATTATATTAACGAACAACATTCTAATTGGGATACGTATTTACCAATAATCGTGTCAGTATACAACGCCAAAACGCATGAAGCAACTGGCATGTCACCTTATGAAGTGGTCTATGGCAGAAAAATGCCGTTCCCTTTTGATGTAATCAGGCAGAAAAACGGAAAAGTCGGAGAAACAGTAAGAGATTTCAGTCGAATGATGAAGGATGTATGGAAAAAGGTTCAAAAATCTAATACAAAGGCTTTGGAACGACAGGAAAGATTACGTAATACCCAAGCTAAATCTCCAAATTACAAAATCGGTCAGTGGGTGATGCTTTCAATCCCATACATTGCGAAAGGAAAAACGAAGAAATTTGTAACAAACTACAGAGATCCTTATCAAATTATTGAGATCACGTCACCAGTCAACGTTAAATTGCAACTGCCCACCCGAACTACCATTGTCCATGCAAGTCATTTAAAACCTTTTAAGGGCGCTCCAGATGTAATTCCTTCAACAATAGTGTCTGCTTTTCCGAGGGGTGGAGGAAGTGTCCGAAAAGGAATAACAGTGGCCACACCACCACAACATACAGACATGGCACCATACAGTCTGCGACCAAGGGTGCGAATGTCCTAGTTGAATCATAGTAGACTGTGGACAGTATACAAATGTAAATAATTAATAAACCTGTGCTACCTCAATGACTCCCTTAACAGTTCCCTTCTGAAGTCATTAGATATGTTCATAAGCTCACAGCTAGGTAAAATTGATGCCAATGTTATGATGCAACATGTCTTAAAATTAAAAGGTGAACACAAAACTAAAATTATAATGCTAGGAACGGGTATATCTGGAACTTTTGTGTTGGTGTTTCTGCTTTGTACAGTTTTCTTTTATTTAAGACGAAAAAATAAGCCAAATAATAATATACCACTTCATCAAATCCCTGTTAACTGAATACCACACTCTTAACTGGTGTATTTCAGTGGTTACCTTTGGGCATTAGTGTATTAATTCTGTTTATTGTACTTCACTCTTTACTAAACAGTCTTATGTTAAAGTAAACAATACTGTAGAATAGATATTCTTGCATTAATATAGGGTAGATTAAACAGGTGTTGCTATGTAACTTTCTAAGTGAATAATCTATTTTTGTTTATTCATTGTCATCAACATTTGTTACACTTATTACAACCATTTATGTGTGAACTATGTGATTCATGACCGTACAGTGCTTCTGTAAAGTGATAAAGTATTTTCAACCTACTTAATGTGAAGCGTGTGTAATCGTATAAGTCGAGAGTTTTCATTGCTTGTGCTTTTGCCGTGTGAAGAGTGGAGGAGTGTTGAGTGGTAAATTCGAGGGCGAATTTCTCCGAAGGATGGAGGAATGTTGAGTGGTACTTAAGTAAATAAATTAGTGAAATCAAAGTGAACTACAAATTACAATATAAATGGAAAACTTGGTTTAGTTTAGAGAGTTACATACTGGCAAACAGCGGGCAAAACAGCAGAACAGAAGAGACAATGACCATGAAGTCAGCGAGTTCCACATAAGCGGGCACTGTCGATTCAGCCGTCAGGGCATCGCCCGACCGGCTCACATGTTTCTCAGTTGTCGCGTGTGAGCAAAGGCCCTCGCCTACATTCCAAGAGCCAATGACCGACGTTAAGAAGATTCTTCGAGGAGCTTCTCAACGTGACAGAAGAGGCAATGACCGTGAAGTCGTTCACCTCCAGTAAACTGAAGTGAATAAATACGCGAGACGCAGTGGGCCAGAGAGACGGAAACGGAGACGGAGACGGAGACTAGAGACGAAGAAGACGAAGAAGTAGCAGTAGTTTTCAGTCAGCTTCGGTGCTGAAGACCGTCATGCAAGAAGAGTCTACATCATGCACAGACGCACCAAGTCCGTCGCTGTAATGGAATAGCAAGCAGCAGCCTCGGCGCCAGAAGACAGAAGTTAAAAGGTATTTGATGTCTGATTTTTACATACCCGGGTGACTCATGAGGACGGGAAGGAGACGGCCTCACATCAGCAGTCACCTGTGAGCTGGGATGAAGATCTGACAGCCGAAGACTGGCAAGCGGGAGTCCGTTGTTCGAGTCCAGGACACTGGCCTTCCCCCGCCGCGCCGCTCCGCTGGCCGACGCACAACACACGCGGCCGCTTAGAGAAGAGAAACACTGGGACGCCACATCCAAGGTATCACCATCCGATGCACGACTTCGCTCGCAATAATTAAACGGGCCACCTCGCGCTGCGCGTCTCCAGTCAGCTGGGCGAGACGGCGACACGAGATCACACTGCCACGCGTAATCAGACGCCGCCGCCGCCGCCGCCGCCGCCGCTGCCGCAGCAGAAGACTTCGCAAACGACACAGCTGCCGCTCTCCGAGCCAGAACATCGAGTAAGAAACAGTTGTACAAATCTTCAATAAAAGTTATCTTACGTAAAAATGATTTTTCATTCGACCTCATACCCGAGCCAAGGAAGAACCCACCCTGCCCACAAGTTGTTAAGAGAGAAAAATTAATTAATTTAGTATTTTCATCCTGACATAATGCTTTAGAATGCTCATCCTGACTAGCATCAAAAGAGAAAACCCAATTACATTTAGTATCACAATTGTTACAATACAGTGCGCGGAAGATTGACGTCACGTGAGGGGAGAAGCTGGTCGCAGGGGCATATAGATTTGCCTTCCAGAGTGAGGGGACGTGATAGGAGGAATATTTTCTTGTTTGCATTCCAGTGCTGACAACCTACAAGCGAGTGTGCCTAGTACCAATCAGCTTCTATGGCATAGATGGTGAGTGCGCTTTATAGAGACGGTGATCTTAAAATATCATTTCGTAGGAAGAAATACGAAATTAAATTGAGGATGTCGTAAAACAACGCAGTAGGTAGCAATAAGTACAACAAAAGTGACATTTTAAGTAGTTGATAAACATTATTGATCGTGTCTCATATTGCATGACGCATTTAAATATAAGTATAGTTACTTTTATTAATCAGTTAATCATCCGCTGACGCAGACAACAGAACGAAATTTCATCTGGCAGCTGCAGAGTCATAGCTTCAGGGCCCTCATTATTACGTCGCTTCTTGGTAGAACAGTTGAAGCGACATGTTCCAAATGGAGCCGAGGTCTAAGAACCAGTACTTGAGGGCCGCCATATGACTAGCTACTATAGCTAGTCCACGGGGGGCAAATAACATATCAATTTCTGTAGGTGATCAGTTAATAATGACATCGTTACAAATGTGGCCCGATTTGCCGCATCACAGAGTCAGTATTGGCTCCCGAGAAGAAAAATTTGACGACCGCTGCTACATTCTATAATTTTCCACACTGTTTATTAATTTCGGGACGTATTTTAAACTGAGCAAGCACATGAAACACCCTCCTCCCTCAACAGTTAATCAAATTTCCGTGTCTCCTGCAACGTTCAGACACGTTCGCCTCCCCTGCGTCGTTCGTAAATTCGATTCCCGGCACCCTGCGTGCAGTGTGCGCCTCCTTCGGAGCCCAGGCCTGCTGGCGCACCACTGCCAGTAACAGCACCCACCTTGCCTCGCTCTCCGTGCTTTCAGTTTCGTTTGCAAACGGAATTTCAATGATGTCAACTGATTATTACGTCGCTTCTTGGTAGAACAACATGCACTGCTCAAAACAACTAGGGGAACATGACTTTAGGCTTCTGCCATACTCCACTGAGTAAAACTTGAGGACTAAATGTGTTACCAAAAAAATCTTTATTTTTCACAAATTAAGTACGCAAGTAGCTTCATTGTATCCTGGATCCTGTACATAAAAAGAAATGAAATGTCCGACAGGTGTCGGAAACAAAATGGAAATGATCATTCATCTTGTCAACTTCGGTGCTTTTCATTGGATTCTGAGGGCTTTAATAATCTGTACGCCGTCCGTGAGCGTTTATCACTGCCTGACACCTAGGTGGCATCCTCCGTATAAGTCTACGAAGGGCACCCTATGGCATCCGTTCCTGGTCTTCAAATGAAAGCCCAAAGCGTTCTCTGAGAGTCCGTGGAGGAACAGGATGACCGTGAACTCGTCTGTCAAACATGTCCCACACGTGCACGACGAAAGTTGAGGCTCACAGCCGGCCATTCCAGTACTCCAGAGTCGTACGACGTGCCTGCTGACGCTCGCTATATGGGTCCTGGCATCAGAAGGAATCCACGGCCACCACTGTATGCAGCGTCCAGCACAACTGTTGGTTGTACTGCCTGGCGGTAAGGTGACCACGAACAACGACAAGAGCGGTATGGCTGTGAGCACTGAAGCCTGCCCACAATATCACAATGCCTTGGCCAAGCCTATCGATTTCCTGGGCAAAATTTGGCTGGTACCAGTCACCTCGGGTCTCTGAACACGAACGCCGCCATCACCTTGCGTCACAGGACATCTGACTCGTCAGTGGATAACACGTTTCACCAGTGACGGTTGCCAGTTGATAATGGAACGATAGAACTGGTGGCGAGCTGCAAGATGTTGTCATGTGAAGTGGGGTACTCGAACAGAATGTTTGTATCGTAAGGTCCTATCCCGTAGCGTGTTAATTACAATATGATCAGATTCAGCGGCTCCAGTGACCCTTCTGAGATCGTTTAGTGGTGCTTTGGCCATATCCACACGTCGCCTTAACGCCGAGATGGCCAAACAGCCGTCTTCACGTGGGATTGTAATGCGTCGGCCACCTTGTCCAACTCGCCTTCTGTACTGACCTCTCTCCCTGTAGAGTCTCCACAATCTGTGGATGACACATGGAGAAGCATTGGCATCTGCAGCAACACGACTGAAAGTCCATCCTTTTTGGATCGGACGGATCGCCCTTGAAACTTGCACTACATTAAGATGTCGCATTGCATGTGCTCTATTCTATACAGCGTCTACAAATGACAACTGCCGTCTATGTACCTTACTAGAAAACACTAGGATACCGGTATTCACTTCCTTCAGAGGAGTCGTCTGCCACTATTCTACATAACACAGCCAATAGGTGGCGAATGATTTTAGTCATTGCCTACATTCAAAAGTGAAGAAGTCGAGTCATGCAATAAAACCACAGGTACTGCCTGTATAAAAATAGATTTAACATACTGCACGTAGATACAAGTGTTCCCCTAACTCTTGTGAACGGTGTAATTATAAGTGAAAAGCACAATACTGTGTAAGCTCTTCAGAATTTCAATGCATACGCCTCATAGACCAGTCACTAGTTCCCGATGTCTGCTCCTTCGTCCAACCATAATCAACCCTATTTATCCCATCCCAAATAAAATCTCTCGCTTCCCACGCCCGGGTTCCCGGGTTCGATTCCCGGCGGGGTCTGGGATTTTCTCTGCCTCGTGATGACTGGGTGTTGTGTGCTGTCCTTAGGTTTAAGTAGTTCTAAGTTCTAGGGGACTCATGACCATAGATGTTAAGTCCCATAGTGCTCAGAGCCATTTGAACCAAATAAAATCTCCACTCTACCGCTATTTTGCCAAGTTGGCATCCCATTCCATTGCAACACCTGCACCTTAACTACCGGCTGCTTACTAGAAAGACGTCCCTCATCCTTTTCCAGCCAACATCCTCTCTAAACCGTCCACCATCGCAGTCTCCACTCCTAGTTACCAGCATTCCAAACATCCTTTTTAGGGTTTGGGATACACATCTTCTTCGTAAACATCACCGTCTCATGTCATTATTCATGTTTTCCTGGGGTAATGAGTATTCCGTTAGGCATCGGGATTGCAGCTAAATGAAGATTCTTCGAGCTACATGTACATATTACTCCATCTGAGGTAGGCATGCACATGTGTAACGGTGATACTGCATGTACTCCTCTGCCGAACTATCGACCCCCAGAGTGTCAACATAATAGAAGTAATTTATTTTATTTACTTATTTACTTGCTTTTTGTTTGAATATATAGAGGAAATTGCCAAGTCTGCCACCTGGATTGAACTCATCAAATACTATTAATAACACAATCGACTAAACATATCTAAACGTATTTTTTTAATATTCGAATCCCAGAAGAATCTTGTCATGGCCAATGTTTTCATGGCAGAATGATTCATAGAAAGTCCTGTGGACGCGCAGTGTTAAGCTGTCTTTGACTTACTGCACTGTAAAAGCCGAGTGTGGCGATTACATTGCACGCACCTTTCATGTACCCTGGGTGTGTTCTGATCTTGTCACACTGGTAAGGCCTTCTATATGTTCCAACCTTCCGGGAAAACACGCCATCATTTACCAAATCGAGGATAGTACGCGTGTTTGTGGGTGGTGTAGGTGCCATATCGTCCAGAGTTGGAGGTGCCACACCAGAGTCGGCAGCACTTTTCGGTACCACGGACGTTAGCGACGTCTCACTGCAATCCCCAACGACGTATGGGTCGTGCTCCTGAGAACCGTACCTCTGTGCTCATAACAGCAGCGCCCTCACACTGGAGGTCAACAGAGAGCTGAGCATGGAAACTCTCTGCCCCAGTTCGTGACCTCATCCGAAGGAGTCGACATCATAGTTTAGGACCAATGAGTTGTTAAAATTTCTGATGAACTTACACTTTAGAAAATGTTGAACATTGTCCCTGAAGAGAACAGTTTGTTAATTAGTGCATAAAGTGACATCAGTCAGCGACAGCTGTAAATTATCCAGTACTCCTGTGTCAAAATAGTGTGCCAAAGTTAAGTAAATTTTGTATTCATTAATGTAATAAAGTGAACTAATATTCCATGAAGCACGCCTGGCTAGCCACACGGTCTAACGCGCTGCTTCCCGTGGGAAGGCGTGCCGATCCCCGGCACGAATCTGCCCGGCTGATTAGTTTCAAGGTCCGATGCGCTGACCAGCCTGTGGATGGTTTTCCACCTACCTCGGCGAGTGCGGGCTGGTTCCCTTATTCCACCTCAGTTACACTGTCTGAGAGATTGCTGTGCAGGCACTGTCTCCAAGTATGCTTACACCATAATTACTCTACCACGCAAACATTTGGAGTTACACTCGTCTGGTATGAGACGTTCCCAGGGGAGGCAGAGGGGGTGGGTCCACTGGGGGCCGAACCGTACTATAACCCTAGGTTCCATGTGGGGCGGCTGTGGAGTGGGAGGACTGTTGTGGCCTGTTGTGGGGTTATGAACCACTGAGGTCTAGAGTGGGACGAAATCTCTCAGTCGTTTCTACGTCCCCAGTTTAATACACAATGCACACACAATATTCCATGAGTTACTGTCCCTATGGGCCACCTCACCTAGCAATCAAAGAACAATGAGGAACAGTTATGGCTCCACGATTATAGTTTCGACTGGTCACAACAGTTGGGCTTACGGGAAGCGGAATGGACCTGTTGACGACATTCCCTTTCCAGGTCAGTAGGACATCCAGAAACTGTTGAGAGTCGTCTTTCCCCATTTCCACTGTAAATTGTATATGCTGTAAAAACCGAGACAGATCTTCGTCCCTGCAGGAACACACTACAGAAGTATCACCTAGAAATCACCCGTAGTTGAGGATGTGTATTGTGTGGTTGTGGACGGCGAGAGACATGGGACTTCGGGCAGGGGTATTCATGATGGTGGTCAGACGAAGTTATGGAATTGGAAGGGAAAGATAACAACTCTAACGGGAACGGATACAGCAGAATCGTTAGGGTCTGACAGGGCGATTATGTCGGGGTGCGACTAAAAGTTTGGTGGTTGCTAGCAGAGGAAACAGCATTGGTAGCGATATGGAGGATACGAAAATGTGTGATAAGACGTAAGTGTGAGTGCTGGCTCGGCAGTGTGTCAGAAATTAATAACTTCCAGAGAAACAGCAGGGCTGCCCAGCGTTGTTGTAGTACAGTTTGCTACATGAAAGTGACGCAGGGGTATGTCCAGTGTGGGTGGTGAGGGAAATTCGATGAATAGGTAAAGGATTTGATTTTGGTAACTGGATGTAGGTGATATTGTTGTGGGAGAGAAAGGGATTGGATCAAGGTTTTGTAGGTGTGAAAAGTGGCTGAGTGATGCATTCGCTATATTCTCTCGAGTACTACTCTATTTCTGGACTTGGTATTTCTATAAGAAATAGAGAAGGATGATTTAAGTCTGGCTAATTGAAAGGTCGTAGTTCCTTTCAGCCGAGTCCTCCGGCGGTCTGAGGTTGTGGAAGAGGAATTCGCAGCTGGGCTATACTTGAGAGGGCACTTGCAGCGGCAGCACTACGCTGATAAACGAGGGAAATCTTCCAAAAAGTAACCGTGCTCGGCACTGGGACATTGGCGTTATTGCGGTTCACTTATAGAAATATATGTTGCCCATTGTTCCAGACCTAAGTTGAAATTTAATGTATGTGTGTGATGTGTCACACACACACACACATATACCAGGTACTTCCTTCTTTAGTGTTGTCTTAATCCCTCCGTCCCACATGGGCGAAAGCCGGCTGTCGGCAGTACAATCAACGCCCAGAGGGTTCACATGTACATAGGTCAGAAATAATAAATTAAAATGGTGGAATATTTAGGAACAGGCTCTAAGAAGAACAAAATAAACCACGCACCATGAAGGAGTTATGCAAATTGGTCACAAACTGATATTCACACAAGTATCGACGTAAATGTAAAATTTTGGACTTTGGCAGGCAGTGGATGAATGTGTCACGGTGCAGCGCAATTTCAACACGCAGCGGGCAAACGTGGTAAAAAGGAGACATGTGAATACTATGCCTTGAAGTCTCTTCGAATATCATTTGATGTACTCAGTTAGACAGTAATTACACCTCGGACACAGGTACTTGGAAAATATACGCAGATGTCAGCATTTGAGAGAGGACGTGTAGTTGGGCTCAAAGAAGCCGCTTACAGTAATCGGTAAGTCGCTCGACTTCTGAATAGGAGCGACGCCACTATTAGGCAATGTTGGCACGATTGGTGAATCATGGCCGAACACAGAATTTACAAGGAAGCCGTCGACCTAGAGAGGTGACAGAACAAGACAACTGAGGAATGATCAGACAGGCACTCACAGTCTCGGATCCATCCTTATCATCGATCCGACGTGCAACTCGTGCTTCAGTGACCACATGGGCCAGTAATAGGCGACTCACGGAAAGGAATCTGAGCTCATTACCATTGACTAACAAGTTCGTTTGCAATGGCGTCGGGCGCATTCGCCGTGGAATCTCATTGACTGGAGTAGAATTGTCTTCGGTGATCGTTAACACTTCGAACTGAGCCCTAGTGAACAATGAAAATGCGTCTGACTTTCGCCCGCCATACGGCCCGACAACCAAGAGTGATAGTCTTCGATGCCATTTGTTTTCAGAGCAAGACTTGTTTTCTATGCTATGACAGTCGCAACTGCATAAAGTAAACTGATGACTGATTTCGAGCAATATTCTGTTCATCATCACACCGCTTACTCTGTGAAGAGAGTAACATGAATGTACTTAGAGGAATGCAAAGCTACAGGTGCAAAAATAAACATAGTTCATCACTAAATACGTAAAAGGAAGACAGCTATACCCATGGGAATCTGCTGAGGCTGACGAAGAGCTGGCGCCACACTAGGAGGCAAATAACCACTGCTGCATGACATGCAGTTTACATCGTTTAAATAGTGGACACTCCACCCACCTTCTGGAGCACTTCATCATTGTCAGCCAATGATCTTAAAACAAGTTAAATAAAGTCTAAATACAATTATTTGTGTGCAATACATACGTCCAGACCATATTCATATCTAAAACACAAATAAGCTTTGTCAAACCATAATATAAAACTTTAAATTGAGTAAAAAGAAAGAAAATAAGGTATTAACGTGTAAGAATATGCCCCATATAGGGCCCTGTGTGTTACAACCATGAAGCAAAGATGTTTAGCGGGGACGCCACCTGTAATCATGGTAACGTTCTGAAATCAACGTATTACGACTACACATCAAAGATACGTCAGTATTGGGTTATAATTTTTGACGCTCCAGTTGCCCTAATGCAGGTGCCACCATCAAGGTGGATATGTTACTACTGCCGATCAGAAAAAGAAATTGTTATTGTCCGTTGAAAATTATTTCTGTCACTATTATATTCAAAGTTAACGTGGCCGTTAACTGCTAACAGAAGTTTCAATCGAACAATATTAAGATATAAAACATTATTGCCTTTCTATAAGGAACAGATGACGAGAAAATATTACCTAATCATGGTAATCGTACAAAGATCGATATGTTGCTATTTCCAATATTACGTACAACATTATATGTGAGACATTAATTATCCCAAGAATTTACAATTATGATTAAAACATTTAAAACATTAAATAACCTCAGTGGAATAATATAAAAATAAATACGTATAAGGAATAAAACTTTGACATTACCAACAAATGTCCGCAATCGGAGCTTCAGCATATGTAAAGTAACAATAATTAGGAAAATGAGGCAGCGGTACTCTGGTAACAACAAAAATATCAATGTATCCTCATTATACAGTAAGCGCTGTCATACTGTTACATTTTGCTTTATGTAAATCTTGTCATCCACAGCACCATTAGAGCACAGAGGTACTTCGACGATATTCTGCATCCAGATTTGTTGCCCTTCGTGGCAAGCCATTCTGAGATTACCCTTCAGGACAATAATGCATGCCCGCCCGTATACGGCAACAGGTTCTGCTGCCTGTCTCCGTGCTTTCCAAACCTTGTTTTGGCCAGCAAACACAACGTATCTCTTCCCTGTGGAGAACAGTTGGACCACTGTGGGTGGGGCCATTCAACCAGCTTCGGATGTTAACGGTCTAACGTGCCAGTGGGACACAATTTGGCACGATATCCCTCAACAGGACAGTCAACAACACTTTCAATCAGTGCCAAGTCCAATAACTGCTTGCATAAAGGCCAGAGGCGAACCAACGCGTTGCTTAATGTGTGGAGCTCTTTCTCTAGGAGAAATCATTCAACTTCTCTGGAATTGTAATCGTTTGTTTGTCTGAAAATGTACATCAAATATACCGATTTCCGTCGCATTCGGATAACTCTTGCGTTATGTATCGTTTTTTGTCGTAGAGTGTATTGTTTAAATTCATAAGAACATAAATTTTATGAATGTTTTCATGTAAAAGAAGCTCGATTTTCTACTTTACTTAACTTGAAACAGGACAGCACTAAACGGTAAAAATAAAAACAATAATAATATGTTTGAAACACGTTGCAGGAGCGCAAATCTGAAAATGGACGACTGCACTTTCACCTAGAGTAGAAAGATTTGCGCTGAGAATAAATGTGCCCGTAATTTGAGGGGAAGAACCTTAGGCAGGAGGATATTGATATAAGTGTAGCGGTCTAAAGAGTAGAATCTAAGAATGAGTACCGGTAGTGTATACTGGGAAGACCGGAAGGGAGGAGTATTTTGGGGTGTGGGTAGAATCTGAATGTGAAAGGGAGAAGGGGTTAGTAAATATGGGGGAGGGAAATTGAAATCATGTAACCGTAATGTGATGGGATGGGTGGCGAGCAGTCATATTTGCAAGGATTTTAAATGTCATGGCAAATTTCATTGTCTAGCAGAGGGAGACGTTTGTAATTTCGATGGGAGAGGACGTGATGTGAGTGATGTGACGCTGGTTGAATGAGTAGCTATAGCATATCAGGATTAGAAATTAGAAAAGAGAGGGGATTGTTGGAATCGAGACTGCGAATTATACAGGTTGTGTTGAGGTGTTCAGCGTGAGTGAGGAGAGGCAGGAATGAAGGAACCATGTGGGAGATGGAAAATGAATGCGGAAGCCTATTTAGCAAGGAGACGTATTACGCAGTGTATTATGCCATGTGAACCGAAATTCACGGACTTGGACGCTAAACTAAGATTCTTACAAACTACCAATACAAAGATGCTCTTACAAAGTTTTTTTCCATGTATATTTTCACTCAAATTGGAGATAAAAGGAAGACACTTTGAGATCTTTGTAATCATCATCTAATATCATGTAGCTGTGAAGTGGCTAGAGTTTTGCTTTGGAATAGTCGAGTTTCCTAGTTCTATTCAGGGTGTACATCTATTTTGTTTTTCTTTCCTAAATCTGATCCATGCAGCAATACTGTAGTTTTCTCAACACTTTGGTATTGCTTATTGTGAAACAAAATGATGGTGAATAATTAACTGCAAAAGGGGTCACGTAGCATATCATGTTGCATCATGCAGGCAACAAGTAACTGCTATATGCGTGATTCACAGCTTTGGTCGTCTATCATTCAAACCAGCACTGCCACTCGTAAAAGGTGTTAAAATTTGAATTATATCATTACCCTGTCGAGATTTTTTCATATAACCATTTATGTAGCCAATGATGATGATGATAAAAATAGTAACAGAATTTGATAATTATATGTGTCACGAGTTGCTCGATCTACCTTAGGCATAGTGTCCTAAATTAATGTAATGATCATGAAAGTTGTAAGCATAATTGCTGGCAGTAATAGACAGTGCCAGTGGCATAGGCTATTCCAGAAGCTCTTTTCAAATCAATACATAACATAAAAATGGATATATTTATTTATGTACTCGTATGTACACTGAAGCGCCCAAAGAACCTGGTATAGGCATGCTTATACAGATACAGAGGTATGTAGACAGGCAGAATACGGCGCTCAAGTCGGCAACGCCTATATAAGACAACTAGACTCTGGCGCTGTTGTTAGATCGGTTACTGCTGTAACAATGGCACGGTAGTAAGATTTAGGTGAGTTTGAACGTGGTGTTATAGTCGGTGCACCAGCAATGGCACACAGCATCTCCGAGGTAGCGAGGAAGTGGGGATTTTCCCGTACGACCATTTCACGAATGTACTGTGCATATCAGGAATCCTGTAAAACATCAAATCTCCGACATCGCTGCGGCCGGAATAAGATCCTGCAAGAACGGAACCAACGACGACTCAAGAGATTCGTTCAACGTGACAGAAGTGCAGCCCTTCCGCAAACTGCTGCAGATTTCAATACTTGGTCATCAACAATTGTCAGCGTGCGAACCATTGAAACATTATCGACATGGGCTTTCGGAACCGAAGGCCCATTCGTGTACCCTTGATGACTGCACCACACAAAACTTTATGCCTCGCGTGGGCCCGTCTACACCGACATTCGACTGTTGATGACTGGAAACATGTTGCCTGGTTGGACGAGTCTCGTTTCAGATTGTATCGAGCGCATGGACGTGTGCGGGTATGGAGGTATACTCATGAATCCATGAACCCTGCATGTCAGCAGGGGACTCTTCAAGCTGGTGAAGACACTCTAATGGTGTGCGGCGTGTGCAGTTGGACCGATATTAAACCCCTGATACGTCTAGATACGTATGTCAGCATCCTGTCTGGTGACTTGCATCCATTCATGTCCTTCATGCATTCCGACGGACATGGGCAACTGCAACAGGATAATGCGGCACTCGACACGTCGACGATTGCTATGGAGTGGCTCCAGGAATTCTCTTCTGAGTTTAAACACTTCCGCTGGCCTCCAAACGCCCAGACATGAACATTATTGAGCATATTTGGGATGAATTGCAACGAGCTGTTCAGAAGAGGTCTCCACTCCTCGTACTCTTACTGATTTATGGACAGCCCTGCGGGATTCATAGTGTCAGTTTCCTCCAGCACTACTTCAGACATTAGTCGAGTCCGTGCCACGTCGTGTTGGGGCACTTCTGCGTGCTTGTGAGACCCGTATACGATTTTAGGCAGGTGTACCCGTGTCTTTGGCTCTTCAGTGTACGTATGTACGTGTGTATGTTTCAAATATCGTCCTGAATCTCTGGACTGATACAAGTCAAACCTGATACACGTAACACTTACAGTCTGGAGAGGATCACTGTGAGGGTAAGAACCACGTACCTATCAAATGGGTGGGAGTGAAGATGAGAAGGTAGCGTGGCTCACGACGCGAAAATTCGCAGATTTGTCCAGTATTTGAGATTGAGCGCACTTAGTGACATGCAGCAGATGTTATACATAATTTCAAACTTTTATGAAACTTGTCGTTAAAAACCCCTACAATGATTAATGCTTAATGTATTTTAGATTTTCATGCAGTAAAACTGTCGCAAGAGGCATGACGTTTTAATTTATTACTTCTTTACTGCACTAACTGTATTTACGACGCATTTTTAAGCCTCTATTCACTTACACCACTGAATTTATCTTCAACATTATTTCATTGCACAACAAGTAGCCTTTGGTCGCAGGTTCGAATCCTTTTTCGGGCATGGATGTGTATGATGTCCTTAGATTAGTTAGGTTTAAATAGTTCTAAGTCTAGGGGACTGATGATCTCAGATGTTAAGTCCCATAGTGCTTAGAGCCATCTGAACTACTTTTTTTTAAACACTGATAATGTACGAGAAACTTCCGCACCTTGCATGACGTTTAAATTTATTACTTTCCTGCTACTAACTCTGTAACAAATTTCGCAGACACTATTCGCATATGTAGCTGAATGTAGCTATAAAAATATATAATTGTACGACACACAGTTCAGGAGATATGATGTCAAATACTAACAGGTGGAAAACTACCGCGTCATACATAACGTATTCATCTATTACTTCTTTACTACTAACTCTGTTAGCAACACATTTTGCCGACAGTATCCACATATGTCGCTGAATGTATGAAATGTGTGAAATATATCTGAAATATATTTTATGTGCGTACATGAACAAAGCCGCAAGTAAAAGTCGCATCTCAAAACCCTGGAAGGATTTCAATCAAGTTTGAAACACGTACTAGATATGATCTGGAAATATATACTGGGCGGGAGGGGGGGGGGGGTTCAGATCCACCAGCCTGCTACTGCTATGGGGTGATAATGCGGACAGAAAAGTGGGGGACGCGGAGATCTGTAACACTGAAAATACAGATAATGTACTTTCTGCACCATCCAAAGAGTTTCGCCGTTTAATATCCGATGATAACTTTTAATGTATTTCTGATTCTGAAACTGTAAGCTGTATTACAGAAAAATACAGATAAAGTACTTTCTGCACCATCCAAAGAGTATCGCCGTTTAATATCCGATGATAACTTTTACTGTATTTCTGATTCTGAAGCTGTAAGCTGTATTACAGAAATTATATTTAATAAGTAATCGATGTAATTGTGTATTTCTCACTGTATATAATTGATTGTAATTCAAAATATTGTAAATTGCTGGGTAATAGTCAACGGAACTTTATTTAATGTATCGTTAGCAATGACGAAATGGTGGTAGCTGTACCGTTGTTCTTCTTTGCGATGGAGAGTCTGTCGCGTTGCGAGCAGAGAGGACTTTTCGACTCCGTGAATGTAGAAGAGGGTATCAGTGATCATAAGTCAGTGGTTGCATCAATGACTACAAGTGTAATAAGAAATGCCAAGAAAGGAAGGAAAATATATTTGCTTAACAAGAGTGATAGGGCACAAATCGCAGAATATCTGAGTGACCACCATCAAACGTTCATTTCTAAGGAAGAGGATGTGGAACAAAAATGGAAAAAATTCAGAAACATCGTCCAGTACGCCTTAGATAAGTTCGTACCGACTAAGGTCCAAAGCGAGGGGAAAGATCCACCGTGGTATAACAATCATGTACGAAAGGTACTACGGAAACAAAGAAAGCTTCATCATAGGTTTAAGAGTAGTCGAATCATAGCTGATAAGGAAAAGCTGAACGAAGCGAAAAAGAGCGTAAAGAGAGCAATGAGAAAAGCATTCAACGAATTCGAACATAAAACACTGGCAAACAATCTAAACAAGAACCCTAAAAAGTTTTGGTCATATGTAAAATCGGTAAGCGGATCTAAATCCCCTATTCAGTCACTCGTTGACCACGATGGCACCGAAACAGAGGACGACCGAAGAAAGGCAGAAATACTGAATTCAGTGTTCCGAAACTGTTTCACTGCGGAAAATCGTAACACGGTCCCTGACTTCAGCCGTCGCACGGACGCCAAAATGGAAAATATTGAAATAAACGATATCGGAATTGAAAAACAACTGCTATCACTTAGTAGCGGAAAAGCACCCGGACCAGACGAGATACCCTTAAGATTCTACAGTGATTATGCTAAAGAACTTGCCCCCTTTCTATCAGCAATTTATCGTAGATCTCTGGAAGAACGTAAAGTACCTAGCGACTGGAAGAAAGCGCAGGTCGTTCCCATTTTCAAGAAGGGTCATAAATCAGATGCGAATAATTATAGGCCTATTTCGCTTACGTCAATCTGTTGTAGAATAATGGAACATGTTTTGTGTTCTCGTATTATGACGTTCTTAGATAGTGCAAATCTCCTTCATCATAACCAACATGGATTCCGCAAACAGAGATCATGTGAAACTCAGCTCGCCCTATTTGCCCAAGAAATTCACAGTGCCGTAGACACTGGCGAGCAGATTGATGCCGTATTCCTGGACTTCAGGAAGGCATTTGATACGGTTCCGCACTTACGTTTAGTGAAAAAAATACGAGCTTACGGAATATCGGACCAGGTTTGTGATTGGATTCAGGATTTCCTAGAAGAAAGAACACAACATGTCATTCTTAACGGTTCAAAATCTGCAGATGTACAGGTAATTTCGGGAGTACCGCAAGGAAGCGTGATAGGACCTTTATTGTTTACAATATACATAAATGACTTAGTTGACAACATCGGTAGCTCCGTGAGGCTATTTGCAGATGACACGGTTGTCTACAAGAAAGTAGCAACATCAGAAGACTCGTACGTACTCCAGGAAGACCTGCAGAGGATTAATGAATGGTGCGACAGCTGGCAGCTTTCCCTAAACGTAGATAAATGTAATATAATGCGCATACATAGGGGCAGAAATCCATTCCAGAACGACTATGCCATAGGTGGTAAATCATTGGAAGCGGTAACGACCGTAAAAGGAGTTACTATCCGGAGCGATCTGAAGTGGAATGATCACATAAAACAAATAGTGGGAAAAGCAGGCGTCAGGTTGAGATTCATAGGAAGAATTCTAAGAAAATGTGACTCATCGACGAAAGAAGTAGCTTACAAAACGCTTGTTCGTCCGATTCTTGAGTATTGCTCATCAGTATGGGACCCTTACCAGGTTGGATTAATAGAAGAGATAGACATGATCCAGCGAAAAGCAGCGCGATTCGTCATGGGGACATTTAGTCAGCGCGAGAGCGTTACGGAGATGCTGAACAAGCTCCAGTGGCGGACACTTCAAGAAAGGCGTTACGCAATACGGAGAGGTTTATTATCGAAATTACGAGAGAGCACATTCCGGGAAGAGATGGGCAACATATTACTACCGCCCACATATATCTCGCGTAATGATCACAACGAAAAGATCCGAGAAATTAGAGCAAATACGGAGACTTACAAGCAGTCGTTCCTCCCACGCACAATTCGTGAATGGAACAGGGAAGGGGGGATCAGATAGTGGTACAATAAGTACCCTCCGCCACACACCGTAAGGTGGCTCACGGAGTATAGATGTAGATGTAGATGTAGTGCAGCTCGAGTCCTGAAAGAGTGCGGAAGTGTTTGCTGGGCGCTCCCGCAGATGCGGTGTGCAGCTGTGCTCGCGCCAGTGTAGACGCGCCTGATTCGTTAACACGCGAGTACTGAGAGCACGGTATTAGTGGACAGGCAGAGGAAGCCGCAGTATTAGCCATTGCCTGTCCCGTAATTGTCTGTGGCTCTGGAAAGGACTCGGGGTTATCAACCACCACCAGCAGCAGCAGCGGCAGCTCACCATTGTCGTCGGCTACGTTCTCCGTCGTCCGCACAGCTGCAACATCGTAAGCCTGTTAGCTGACAGATATAGGAATGTAGAGGCTTTACCTAGTTATATTTCTTTCATGAAGTGTGACTAATGTATAACAATTTGCAATAGTTAAAACTTGTAGGGCACCTGTGTTTTGTCGTCAGACTTTATTACCAGGCAGCATCCCTCTCCCTTTCCATGCAATCACCGAGTGTTGTAAGAATATGAAAACTGATTAACTATTTGCTGCCAAATTTGTGTGTTTGCAAGTAACCAGTTTCAGTCTAATTTTTCTGCCTCAATAACTATTCATTCTTGGACTGATGACCTCAGATGTTAAGTCCCATAGTGCTCAGAGCCAACTATTCATTCTTGTATTGCACAACAGAGATTAAACTAATTTTAGCATTTTAGTATGAACTTCATTTACGTAAAATTTCACTGGCAAAACTAATAACTAAAGATACAGCACAGATTAAGAGTGCGCAGTTTCATTTATTCTGTGTTTAGCTTAGCGAGTGACTTCTGCTGGCTTGGTATGTGTTTTATTGTTGTTGCATTAAAAGTAAAATAAGTTGCTCATTTGCTTAAAGTAAATTCAATTCAATATTTTAGTAATCGAAAGTTAATTGCTTGCCTTTTTTCAAAATTTTGCATTACGTTTCACAGAGATTACTGAAAGTCTTTTTTTCATCATAAAGTTAAAGGTAAGCCAGTCATTTATTGGACCAGTTACTTCATTTAACTTTACTTTCAAAATTCAGTGTTTCAGAATAAGCAGCTCCAAACTCGGTGCTTTCTGATTCATTTATTTTTTCGTGAACTGTTGTGCTGTGAAAAAGCTTGGCAACATTCTGTTGCCACGCCATTTATTATTTACTTGAATTTCTTTGCCATTACTTTTCTTAAAATTCTGGAGATTCATTGCCCTAGTGGGCTGGCGACCATTTAAATATCCCCTTTTATAGTTAATCAGTGTTTCATTTGTATTATCAGTGATTTTTGTAGTAAATATTACGTCGTACCCATTTTCCCTCCCTGAGCGGTTCGTGAGCGATTGCACTATATTCCACCAATTTCAAAATTATCATCAGTATTAGCTTAAGTTTAGAATAGAGTCTCCCTTCAGAAGAGAATATTGTACACTTTCCTCCAACTAAACAGTGTTATTTTCCTTCGGTAACAATAGTCTTAGTCATTGTAAAATTTCATTAGGCATATGCGGTCAGTTAAATCGCAATCCAGTAGGCCGATTAGGAAGTAGGAAGTTGCAGATGGACAGACAGAGGCGGGGAAGGAGACAGATATAAGGGAGAAGGAGTGGATACTGTGAGGAGCAGCTGGAGATGGAAAGGGGAGAGGAGGAAATGGACAGAGAGTGGGGGAAGAGAAAGTGAATGGAGGAAGGAAAGTGAAGGAAAGAGAGAGGGTGGAGGAGGAGATTGGCAGATCGACAGGGAGGAGGAAATAAACAGAGAAGGCGAAGAGTGGATGGACAGAGAGAGCGGAGTAGGGTATGGACCGAAGTGGGAGAAGCAGATGGAGAGAAGCAGGTGGACAGCGAGAGTCGACAGGAGCAGATGGACAGTGACAGAGGGGGGGGGGGCGGGGGGGGAGTAGCAGAGAGACGGATAGAAGGAGACAGACAGGGAGTGGGGGGTGGGAGAGGTGGACAGTGAGAGAGGACAGCAGGGGACAGACAGAGAGGAGGGCGGTGGAGGTGGACAAGGGGAGGGGGAAGGTGCAGATACGCTAAATGAGTAAACACTTACTCTGCCAATGCCAGGTACTTAGTTACTGATAACGTACAGCGAACCAATACACTTAGGCGATCTGACCATCTGATATGCATAGCTGTAGAACGAAGAAAAAGGGATGAAACGAGAAAACGGAGGGATGGAATGGGTGGGGACTAACAAGAAGAAAAGGAAAGCAATGCCGACAATGGACTGCAAAACGTGGAGTGGGATAGTGTATGAAAGAGAAAGAGTAAACGTGTAGAGGCAAAATACGTCTTAAAAAATTAAATAATGAAAAAATATAATCTCTGTGTTATACAAAAACCGGCCAGCTGTTTAGTACTAAGACCTGCTGTAATTGCTATACAACAATTAACAAGCTAGGCACCGCACCACGCAATCTAAAATTAGCAAATTGAAGAATTACTCATGAACTCGATTATTCTAATGCAAAATTGCATCAGTTGCAGTAACTGGGGCAGCTCAGATACACAGTGTTATCAAATTGCATTCCTTAGTGCGTCAGTTTTGGTTCACCCTGTATAATACACTGTCAGAAAAAAAAATTACTTCGCCGGTTTAGAGGTTTCCAATTCGCTCGAGATTTATTGTTGCAACAGTGTGTATGGAGTACATGGAATGATTAGTTTTACAGACCAATAGAACAAGCGGTTATGACGTGCTAGGTATCGACCCATGCTGAAACACCCATATTAATACAAGGTGGCAATGCAGGCGCTGATTCTGGCATCGAGTCGATCGTACAGCTGGCGAAAACTGTCCTGGGATACGTTATGCCACGCCTGCTCTACCTGTTCACGTATTTCTGAAAGAGTTGTTGGTTGACATGTCATGCGAGTCACTTCTCGTCCCATTATATGACACACGAGCTCGATTAGAGACAAGTCCAGAGATTGTGCTGGCCAGGAAAGATACTGCACGTCTTGCAACGTTGAGTTTCACGAAAGGTGTGTGGGCGAGCAGTATCTTTTGGAACATCACATCACCTTCCTGTTTCAAGAATGGCAGAGGAACGGGTCTAACAACATTCTGCATATACCGAGCGCCCATTAGCGTCCCCTCCAAAGGTGGACGAGAGTTGTAGCTTATCGCATCTCATACACTAAGGCCTCGGATAAGAGACTGTGTGTCTTGCATAAATGCACTTTAAGGAACATCGCCCACCATTCCTCCTTCCAAGTGATCCTCTGACCGCAGCAGTCGATCTGTGAACGTCGATGATGTGGCGTGAGTGGAAACGGGCCTTTAGTCCCACTACTATTAACCGGTTCACAGAAGTTCCTATTCAAACTTCTGGGCTCAGAACCCTCTTATCAGAGCTGCGGTAACTGTACCATCCGCCATTCCTGTCCTTGAATATGACGATCCTGCGGGCGTCTGTACTGCATGGACGTCCAGAATCTCGCCTACGGGTTTGGGAATATTCAAATGACCATCATTGAACAACTAACGCATCACGTCCAACTTGTGTGGTAATTCTCAAAAAGAACAATTCCACCACACGAATGACTACAATTTGACTCCTTCCATTGGCTGTAGAAAGTGAGTCTTCATGGCATCGTTGCCTGTTTGGCACCACACTGATCCGTATGACTACAAGCATTCCCTATTAAACGATAGCCACAGATGGCGCTCTGGTAACTATGCCACTACGCAATCTGTAGACGGACGACCATTACTGGTATATCTACTATGTTCCAGGTCAGTGGTTTCCAACCTTCCGTAGACCGTTTCCCCTAAGTGCAATCAGCGATTAGCTCATACCCCCGCTCTACACCCACTTCCGTCTGTTGCCCCCTCCCCCACATTATCACCAACTTAAGCACTTAATTAAACTGTAGAATTAAAAACTTTACTTGGGACACAGTTACATTTAAAATAATAATATTTAGTTTGTATTTGCGTGTATGTGGAGGGAGGGAGGGCTTTAGAATGAATGGAGAAGGAATTCGTGGATCATCGCATGCGCTACCCACAGCGCCTTCTCAGAAAAGAAAGCTAACTATCCACAGTGAGGGTAGACACAAATCATCCCATCCCCGCATTACTGCTATCTAGTGTGCATTGCAAATGCTACCCACAACTCCTTTTCAGAAAAGGAAGTTAACCACCCACTCAGAGGGAACACAAAACCCATCCCTGCATAACTCCCATCTAGTCTACATCAATAGTGCTACCCACAACTCCTCCTCACATAAGGAAGCTAACTATCCACAGCCAAAGTAGACTCAAAACATCCCATCCTGGCAACACTCCGCTCTGGTGTGCATCACAAGTGTACCCAAAACTCATTCTCAGAAAAGATAGATAATTATCCACAGTTAGGGCAGATACAAAACGTCCCACCCATGCATTACTCCTCTCTAGAGTGCATCACAACTGCTATCCACAACTAATCCACACAAAACGAAGCTAACTATCCACAGCGAGGGTAGGCACAAAACATCCCATGGCGGCATTACACATATCTAGTGTGTAACGCAAGTGCTAGCCACAACGAATTCTCAAAAAAGGAAGCCAACTATCCACAGTGAGGGTAGTCACGAAACATCCCATCACTGAGTTACTCCTCTCCAGTGTGCATCACAAAAGCTACCAATAACTCCTTCTCAGAAAAGGAAGCTAACTATCCACTGTGAGGTAGACACACAACATACTATTCTGGCATTGCACATATCAAGTGTATATCGCAAGTGCTACCCACAACTCCTTCACAGATAAGAAAGCTAACTATCCACACTGAGGGGAGACACAAAACACCCCATTCCTGCATTACTCCACTCGAGTGTGCATCATAAGTGATACACACAAGTCCATCTCAAAAAAGAGAGCTCACTATCCACAGTGAGGGGAGACACAAAACATCCCATTCCTGCATTACTCCTCTCTAATGTGCAACACAAGTGCCACCCACAACTCCTTCCACCCAAAAGGAAACTAACTATACCCAGTCAGATGAGACTCAAAACATCCCATCCCTGCTATCTAGTGTGCATGGCAAATGCTACCTAAATCTCATTAACAGAAAAGGAAGTTAACAACCTACTGTGAAGGAAAAACAAAACCCATCTCTGCATTACTCTTAACTGGAATGCATCGCAAATGCTATGCAAAACACCTTCTCAAAAAAGGAAACTAACTATCTACAGTGAGGGTTGACACAAAATATTCCATACCTGCATTACTCCTATCTGGTGTGCGTTGCAAATGCTACCCACAACTCCTTCCACCCAAAAGGAAGCTAACTATCCCCAGTCAGAGTAGACTCAAAACATCCCAACCCTGCTATCTAGTGTGCATTGCAAATGCTACCTAAATCTCATTCTCAGAAAAGGAAGTTAACCACCCACTGTGAAGGAAGAAAAAAACCCATCTCTGCATTACTCCTCTCTAGTGTGCATCACAAGGGCTACCCCCAAATCCTTCTCAGGAAAGGAAGATGACTATCCACAGTGAGGGTAGACACAAAACAACTAATCCTGGCATTACTCCTCTCTAGCGTGCATCACAAGTGTTACACACAACTCCTCCACACAAAAGCAAGCAAACTATCCTCAGTAATGGTAGTCACAAAACATCCCACCCCTGCATTACTCATCTCTAGTGTGCATCGCAAATGCTACCCACAACTCGTTCATAGTAAAGGAAGTTAACCACCCATCTTGAGTGAAGGAAAAACCCATCCCCGCATTACTCGAAACTAGTGTGCATTGCAAGTGCTACCCACAAATCCTTCTCACAAAAGGAAGCTAACTATCCACAGTGAGGGTAGACACAAAACATCCCGTCAATGCATTACTCCTCTCTGGTGTGCATCACAAGTACTACCCACAACACCTTCTTAGAAAAGGAAGCTAACTCTTCACAGTGAGTGTAGACACAAAACGTCCCATCCTTGCATTGCTCCTATCTAGTGCGTATCGCAAATGCTGCCCACAACTCCTTCTTACAAAAGGAAGCTAACTTAACCACAGTGTTGGTAGACACATAACATAACATCCCTGCATTACTTCTCTCTAGTGTTCATCACAAGTGCTGCCCACAACTCCTTCCACTCAAATGGAAGCTAACTATCCAAAGTCAGAGTAGACTCAAAACATCCCATCCCTGCTATTTAGTGTGCATCGCAAATGCTAGCCACAACTCCTTCTCAGTAAAGGAAGTTAACCACCCATTTTGAGGGAAGGAAAAACCCATCCTTGTACTACTCGAAACTAGTGTGCTTCGCAAATGCAATGCACAACTCCTTCTCACAAAAGGAAGCTAACTGTCCAAAGTGAGGGTAGACCCAAAACATCCCATCACTGCATTATTCCTCCCTATTGTGCATCACAAGTACTACCCGCAACACCTTCTTACAAAAGGAAGCTAACTATCCACAGTGAGGGTAGATACAAGACATCCCATCCTTGCATTACTTCTATCAAGTGCGTATCGCATATGCTACCCACAACTCCTTCTTACAAAAGGAAGCTAACTATCCACAGTGTTTGTAGACAGAAAACTTCCCATCCTTGCATTACTCCTACCTAGTGCGTATCGTAAATGCTGCCTACAACTCCTACTTACAAAAGTAATCTAACTATCCACAGTGATGGTAGACACAAACAATAACATCCCTGCGTTACTCCTCTCTAGTGTGCATCACAAGGGCTACCCCCAAATCCTTCTCAGGAAAGGAAGATGACTATCCACAGTGAGGGTAGACACAAAACAACTAATCCTGCCATTACTCCTCTCTAGCGTGCCTCACAAGTGCTACACACAACTCCTCCTCACAAAATGAAGCAAACTATCCTCAGTAATGGTGGTCACAAAACATTTCATCCCTGCATTACTCATCTCCAGTGTGCATCGCAAATGCTACCCACAACTCGTTCTTAGTTAAGGAAGTTAACCACCCATCTTGGGTGAAGGAGAAACCCATCCCCGCAATACTCGTAACTAGTGTGCATTGCAAATGCTACCCACAATTCTTTCTCACAAAAGGAAGCTAAATATCCACAGTGAGGGTAGACACAAAACATCCCATCACTGCATTACTCCTCTCTGGTGTGCATCACAAGTACTACCCACAACACCTTCTTAGAAAAGGAAGCTAACTCTTCACGCTGAGTGTAGACACAAAACGTCCCATCCTTGCATTGCTCCTATCTAGTGCGTATCGCAAATGCTGCCCACAACTTCTTCTTACAAAAGGAAGCTAACTATCCACAGTGTTGGTAGACACAAAACATAACATTCCTGCATTACTTCTCTCTAGTGTTCACTACAAGTGCTACCCACAACTCCTTCCACTCAAATGGAAGCTAACTGTCCCCAGTCAGAGTAGACTCAAAACATCCCATCCCTGCTATCTAGTGTGCATCGCAAATGCTACCCACAACTCCTTCTCAGTAAAGAAAGTTAACCACCCATTTTGACGGAAGGAAAAACCCATCCCTGCATTACTCGTAACTATAGTGCTTCGCAAATGCTTTGCACAACTCCTTCTTGCAAAAGTAATCTAACTATCCACAGTGTTGGTAGACACAAAACACAACATCCCTGCGTTACTCCTGTCTAGTGTGCATCACAAGGGCTACCCCGAAATCCTTCTCAGGAAAGGAAGATGACTATCCACAGTGAGGGTAGACACAAAACAACTAATCCTGGCATTACTCCTCTCTAGCGTGCATCACAAGTGCTACACACAACTCCTCCTCACAAAAGGAAGCAAACTATCCACAGTGATGGTAGACACAAACAATAACATCCCTGCGATACTCATCTCTAGTGTGCATCGCAAATGCTACCCACAACATGTTCTTGGTAAAGGAAGTTAACCACCCATCTTGAGTGAAGGAAGAACCCATCCCCGCATTACTCGTAACTAGTGTGCATTGCAAATGCTACCCACAACTCCTTCTCACAAAAGGAAGCTAACTATCCACAGTGAGGGTAGACACAAAACATCCCATCACTGCACTACTCCTCTCTGGAGTGCATAACAAGTACTACCCACAATACCTTCTTAGAAAAGGAAGCTAACTCTTCACAGTGAGTGTAGACACAAAAAGTCCCTTCCTTGCTTTGCTCCAATCTAGTGCGTATCGCAAATGCTGCCCACAATTTCTTCTTGCAAAAGTAAGCTAACTATCCACAGTGTTGGTAGACACAAAACATAACATCCCTGCAGTACTTCTCTCTAGTGTTAATCACAAGTGCTACGCACAACTCCTTCCACTCAAATGGATGCTAACTATCCCCAGTCAAAGTAGACTCGAAACATCCCATCCCTGCTATCTAGTGTGCATTGCAAATGCTACCCACAACTCCTACTCAGTAAAGGAAGTTAACCATCCATTTTGAGGGAAGGAAAAATCCATCTCTGCATTACTCGTAACTAATGTGCTTCGCAAATGCAATGCACAAGTCCTTCTCACAAAAGGAAGCGAACTATCCAAAGTGAGGGTAGACACAAAACATCCCATCACTGCATTACTCCTCTCTAGTGTGCATCACAAGTACTACCCACAACACCTTCTTAGAAAAGGAGGCTAACTATCCACAGTGAGGGTAGATACAAGTTATCCCATCCTTGCATTACTTCTATCTAGTGCGTATCGCATATGCTACCCACAACTCCTTCTTACAAACGGAAGCTAACTATCAACAGTGTTGGTAGACACAAAACATCCCATCCTTGCATTGCTCCTATCTAGTGCGTATCGCAAATGCTGCCCACAACTTCTTCTTACAAAAGGAAGCTAACTATCCACAGTGTTGGTAGACACAAAACATAACATTCCTGCATTACTTCTCTCTAGTGTTCACTACAGGTGCTACCCACAACTCCTTCCACTCAAATGGAAGCTAACTGTCCCCAGTCAGAGTAGACTCAAAACATCCCATCCCTGCTATCTAGTGTGCATCGCAAATGCTACCCACAACTCCTTCTCAGTAAAGAAAGTTAACCACCCATTTTGACGGAAGGAAAAACCCATCCCTGCATTACTCGTAACTAGAGTGCTTCGCAAATGCTTTGCACAACTCCTTCTTGCAAAAGTAATCTAACTATCCACAGTGTTGGTAGACACAAAACACAACATCCCTGCGTTACTCCTGTCTAGTGTGCATCACAAGGGCTACCCCGAAATCCTTCTCAGGAAAGGAAGATGACTATCCACAGTGAGGGTAGACACAAAACAACTAATCCTGGCATTACTCCTCTCTAGCGTGCATCACAAGTGCTACACACAACTCCTCCTCACAAAAGGAAGCAAACTATCCTCAGTAATCATAGTCACAAAACATGCCATCCCTGCGATACTCATCTCTAGTGTGCATCGCAAATGCTACCCACAACATGTTCTTGGTAAAGGAAGTTAACCACCCATCTTGAGTGAAGGAAGAACCCATCCCCGCATTACTCGTAACTAGTGTGCATTGCAAATGCTACCCACAACTCCTTCTCACAAAAGGAAACTAACTATCCACAGTGTTGTTAGACACAAAACATCCCATCCTTGCATTACTCCTACCTAGTGCGTATTCAAATGCTGCCTACAACTCTATCTTACAAAAGTAATATAACTATCCACAGTGTTGGTAGACACAGAACATAACATCCCTGCGTTACTAGTCTCTAGTGTGCATCACAAGGGCTACCCCCAAATCCTTCTCAGGAAAGGAAGATGACCATCCACAGTGAGGGTAGACACAATACAACTAATCCTGGCATTACTCCTCTCTAGCGTGCATCACAAGTGCTACACACAACTCCTCCTAAGAAAATGAAGCAAACTATCCTCAGTAATGGTAGTCACAAAACATCCCATCCCTGCATTACTCATCTCAAGTGTGCATCGCAAATGCTACCCACAACTCGTTCTTAGTAAAGGAAGTTAACCACCCATATTGAGTGAAGGAAAAACCCATCCCCACATTACTCGTAACTAGTGTGCATTGCAAATGCTATAAACATCTCCTTCTCACAAAAGGAAGCTAACTATCCACAGTGAGGGTAGACACAAAACTTCCCATCACTGCATTACTCCTCTCTGGTGTGCATCACAACTACTACCCACAAAACCTTCTTAGGAAAGGAAGCTAACTATCCACAGTGTTGTTAGACACAAAATATCCCATTCTTGCATTACTCCTATCTAGTGCGTATCGCAAATGCTTCCCACAACTTCTTGTTACAAAAGGAAGCTAACTATCCACAGTGTTGGTAGACACAAAATATAACATTCCTGCATTACTTCTCTCTAGTGTTCACTACAAGTGCTACGCACAACTCCTTCCACTCAAATGGATGCTAACTATCCCCAGTCAAAGTAGACTCAAAACATCCCATCCCTGCTATCAAGTGGGCATCGCAAATGCTACCCACAACTCGTTCTTAGTAAAGGAAGTTAACCACCCATCTTGAGTGAAGGAAAAACCCATCCCCGCATTACTCGTAACTAGTGTGCATTGCAAATGCTACCCACAACTCATTCTAAAAAAAGGAAGCTAACTATCTACAGTGAGGGTAGACACAAAACATCCCATCACTGCATTACTCCTCTCTGGTGTGCATCACAAGTACTACCCACAACACCTTCTTACAAAAGGAAGCTAACTATCCACAGTGTTGTTAGACACAAAACATCCCATCCTTGCATTACTCCTACCTAGTGCGTATCGCAAATGCTGCCCACAACTTCTTCTTACAAAAGGAAGCTAACTATCCACAGAGTTGGTAGACACAAAACATAACTTCCCTGCATTACTCCTCTCTAGTGTTCATCACAAGTGCTACCCACATCTCCTTCCACTCAAATGGAAGCTAACTATCCCCAGTCAGTGTAGACTCAAAAGATCCCACCCTGCTATCTAGTGTGCATTGCAAATGCTACCCACAACTCGTTCTTAGTAAAGGAAGTTAACCACCCATCTTGAGTGAAGGAAAAACCCATCCCCGCATTACTCGTAACTAGTGTGCATTGGAAATGCTACCCACAATTCTTTCTCGCAAAAGGAAGCTAAATATCCACAGTGAGGGTAGACACAAAACATCCCATCACTGCATTACTCCTCTCTGGTGTGCATCACAAGTACTACCCACAACACCTTCTTAGAAAAGGAAGCTAACTCTTCACTGTGAGTGTAGACACAAAACGTCCCATCCTTGCATTGCTCCTATCTAGTGCGTATCGCAAATGCTGCCCACAACTTCTTCTTACGAAAGGAAGCTAACTATCCACAGTGTTGGTAGATACATAACATAATATCCCTGCATTACTTCTCTCTAGTGTTCATAACAAGTGCTACCCACAACTACTTCCACTAAAATGGAAGCTAACTATCCCCAGTCAGAGTAGACTCAAAACATCCCATCCCTGCTACCTAGTGTGCATCGCAAATGCTACCCACAACTCCCTCTCAGTAAAGGAAGTTAACCACCCATTTTGAGGGAAGGGAAAACCCATCCCTGCATTACTCGTAAGTAGTGTGCTTCGCAAATGCTATGCACAACTCCTTCTCACAAAAGGTAGCTAACTATCCAAAGTGAGGGTAGACACAAAACTTCCCATCACTGCATTACTCGTCACTGGTGTGCATCACAATGTACTACCCACAACACCTTCGTAGAAAAGGAAGCTAATTCTTCACAGTGAGTGTAGACACAAAACGTCCCATCCTTGAATTACTTCTATCTGGTGCGTATCGCAAATGCTGCCCACAACTTCTTACAAAAGGAAGCTAACTATCCACAGTGTTGGTAGACACAAAACATAACATCCCTGCATTACTTCTCTCTAGTGTTCATCACAAGTGCTACCCACAACTCCTTCCACTCAAATGGAAGCTAACTATCCCCAGTATGAGTAGACTCAAAAGTCCCCTCTCTGCTATTTAGTGTGCATCGCAAATGCTACCCAACACTCGTTCTTAGTTAAGGAAGTTAACCACCCATCTTGAGTGAAGGAAAAACCCATCCCCGCATTACTCGTAACTAGTGTGCACTGCAAGTGCTACCCACAACTCCTTCTCACAAAAGGAAGCTAATTATCCACAGTGAGGGTAGACAAAAAACATCCCGTCACTGCAATACTCCTCTCTGGTGTGCATCACAAGTACTACCCACAACACCTTCATAGAAAAGGAAGCTAACTATCCACAGTGAGGGTAGACACAAAACATAACATCCCTGCGTTACTCGCAACTAGTGTGCATCACAAGGGCTACCCCCAAATCCTTCTCAGGAAAGGAAGATGACCATCCACAGTGAGGGTAGACACAAAACAACTAATCCTGGCATTACTCCTCTCTAGCGTGCATCACAAGTGCTACACACAACTCCTCCTCACAAAATGAAGCAAACTATCCTCAGTAATGGTAGTCACAAAACATCCCATCCCTGCATTACTCATCTCAAGTGTGCATCGCAAATGCTACCCACAACTCATTCTAAAAAAAGGAAGCTAACTATCTACAGTGAGGGTAGACACAAAACATCCCATCACTGCATTACTCCTCTCTGGTGTGCATCACAAGTACTACCCACAACACCTTCTTACAAAAGGAAGGTAACTATCCACAGTGTTGTTAGACATAAAACATCCCATCCTTGCATTACTCCTACCTAGTGCGTATCGCAAATGCTGCCCACAACTTCTTCTTACAAAAGGAAGCTAACTATCCACAGTGTTGGTAGACACAAAACATAACTTCCCTGCATTACTCCTCTCTAGTGTTCATCACAAGTGCTACCCACAACTCCTTCCACTCAAATGGAAGCTAACTGTCCCCAGTCAGTGTAGACTCATAACATCCCATCCCTGCTATCTAGTGTGCATCGCAAATGCTACCCACAACTCCTTCTCAGTAAAGAAAGTGAACCACCCATTTTGAGGGAAGGAAAAACCCATCTCTGCATTACTCGTAACTAGTGTGCTTCGCAAATGCAATGCACAAGTCCTTCTCACAAAAGGAAGCTAACTATCCAAAGTGAGGGTAGACACAAAACATCCCATCACTGCATTACTCCTCTCTGGTGTGCATCACAAGTACTACCCACAACACCTTCTTACAAAAGGAAGCTAACTATCCACAGTGTTGTTAGACACAAAACATCCCATCCTTGCATTACTCCTACCTAGTGCGTATCGCAAATGCTGCCCACAACTCCTTCTTACAAAAGTAATCTAACTATCCACAGTGTTGGTAGACACAAAACATAACATCCCTGCGTTTCCCTCTCTAGTGTGCATCACAAGGGCTACCCCCAAATCCGTCTCAGGAAAGGAAGATGACTACCCACAGTGAGGGTAGACACAAAACAACTAATCCTGGCATTACTCCTCTCTAGCGTGCATCACAAGTGCTACGCACAACTCCTCCTCACAAAATGAAGCAAACTATCCTCAGCAATGGTAGTCACAAAACATCCTATCCCTGCATTACTCATCTCTAATGTGCATCGCAAATGCTACCCACAACTCGTTCTTAGTAAAGGTAGTTAACCACCCATCTTGAGTGAAGGAAAAACCCATCCCCGCATTACTCGTAACTAGTGTGCATTGGAAATGCTACCCACAATTCTTTCTCACAAAAGGAAGCTAAATATCCACAGTGAGGGTAGACACAAAACATCCCATCACTGCATTACTCCTCTCTGGTGTGCATCATAAGTACTACCCACAACACCTTCTTAGAAAAGGAAGCTAACTCTTCACTGTGAGTGTAGACACAAAACGTCCCATCCTTGCATTGCTCCTATCTAGTGCATATCGCAAATGCTGCCCACAACTTCTTCTTACGAAAGGAAGCTAACTATCCACAGTGTTGGTAGATACATAACATAATATCCCTGCATTACTTCTCTCTAGTGTTCATCACAAGTGCTACCCACAACTACTTCCACTAAAATGGAAGCTAACTATCCCCAGTCAGAGTAGATTCAAAACATCCCATCCCTGCTACCTAGTGTGCATCGCAAATGCTACCCACTACTCCCTCTCAGTAAAGGAAGTTAACCACCCATGTTGAGGGAAGGGAAAACCCATCCCTGCATTACTCGTAAGTAGTGTGCTTCGCAAATGCTATGCACAACTCCTTCTCACAAAAGGTAGCTAACTATCCAAAGTGAGGGTAGACACAAAACTTCCCATCACTGCATTACTCGTCACTGGTGTGCATCACAATGTACTACCCACAACACCTTCGTAGAAAAGGAAGCTAATTCTTCACAGTGAGTGTAGACACAAAACGTCCCATCCTTGAATTACTTCTATCTGGTGCGTATCGCAAATGCTGCCCACAACTTCTTACAAAAGGAAGCTAACTATCCACAGTGTTGGTAGACACAAAACATAACATCCCTGCATTACTTCTCTCTAGTGTTCATCACAAGTGCTACCCACAACTCCTTCCACTCAAATGGAAGCTAACTATCCCCAGTATGAGTAGACTCAAAAGTCCCCTCTCTGCTATTTAGTGTGCATCGCAAATGCTACCCAACACTCGTTCTTAGTTAAGGAAGTTAACCACCCATCTTGAGTGAAGGAAAAACCCATCCCCGCATTACTCGTAACTAGTGTGCACTGCAAGTGCTACCCACAACTCCTTCTCACAAAAGGAAGCTAATTATCCACAGTGAGGGTAGACAAAAAACATCCCGTCACTGCAATACTCCTCTCTGGTGTGCATCACAAGTACTACCCACAACACCTTCATAGAAAAGGAAGCTAACTATCCACAGTGAGGGTAGACACAAAACATAACATCCCTGCGTTACTCGCAACTAGTGTGCATCACAAGGGCTACCCCCAAATCCTTCTCAGGAAAGGAAGATGACCATCCACTGTGAGGGTAGACACAAAACAACTAATCCTGGCATTACTCCTCTCTAGCGTGCATCACAAGTGCTACACACAACTCCTCCTCACAAAATGAAGCAAACTATCCTCAGTAATGGTAGTCACAAAACATCCCATCCCTGCATTACTCATCTCAAGTGTGCATCGCAAATGCTACCCACAACTCATTCTAAAAAAAGGAAGCTAACTATCTACAGTGAGGGTAGACACAAAACATCCCATCACTGCATTACTCCTCTCTGGTGTGCATCACAAGTACTACCCACAACACCTTCTTACAAAAGGAAGGTAACTATCCACAGTGTTGTTAGACATAAAACATCCCATCCTTGCATTACTCCTACCTAGTGCGTATCGCAAATGCTGCCCACAACTTCTTCTTACAAAAGGAAGCTAACTATCCACAGTGTTGGTAGACACAAAACATAACTTCCCTGCATTACTCCTCTCTAGTGTTCATCACAAGTGCTACCCACAACTCCTTCCACTCAAATGGAAGCTAACTGTCCCCAGTCAGTGTAGACTCAAAACATCCCATCCCTGCTATCTAGTGTGCATCGCAAATGCTACCCACAACTCCTTCTCAGTAAAGGAAGTGAACCACCCATTTTGAGGGAAGGAAAAACCCATCTCTGCATTACTCGTAACTAGTGTGCTTCGCAAATGCAATGCACAAGTCCTTCTCACAAAAGGAAGCTAACTATCCAAAGTGAGGGTAGACACAAAACATCCCATCACTGCATTACTCCTCTCTGGTGTGCATCACAAGTACTACCCACAACACCTTCTTACAAAAGGAAGCTAACTATCCACAGTGTTGTTAGACACAAAACATCCCATCCTTGCATTACTCCTACCTAGTGCGTATCGCAAATGCTGCCCACAACTCCTTCTTACGAAAGGAAGCTAACTATCCACAGTGTTGGTAGATACATAACATAATATCCCTGCATTACTTCTCTCTAGTGTTCATCACAAGTGCTACCCACAACTACTTCCACTAAAATGGAAGCTAACTATCCCCAGTCAGAGTAGATTCAAAACATCCCATCCCTGCTACCTAGTGTGCATCGCAAATGCTACCCACTACTCCCTCTCAGTAAAGGAAGTTAACCACCCATGTTGAGGGAAGGGAAAACCCATCCCTGCATTACTCGTAAGTAGTGTGCTTCGCAAATGCTATGCACAACTCCTTCTCACAAAAGGTAGCTAACTATCCAAAGTGAGGGTAGACACAAAACTTCCCATCACTGCATTACTCGTCACTGGTGTGCATCACAATGTACTACCCACAACACCTTCGTAGAAAAGGAAGCTAATTCTTCACAGTGAGTGTAGACACAAAACGTCCCATCCTTGAATTACTTCTATCTGGTGCGTATCGCAAATGCTGCCCACAACTTCTTACAAAAGGAAGCTAACTATCCACAGTGTTGGTAGACACAAAACATAACATCCCTGCATTACTTCTCTCTAGTGTTCATCACAAGTGCTACCCACAACTCCTTCCACTCAAATGGAAGCTAACTATCCCCAGTATGAGTAGACTCAAAACATCCCGTCTCTGCTATTTAGTGTGCATCGCAAATGCTACCCACAACTCGTTCTTAGTTAAGGAAGTTAACCACCCATCTTGAGTGAAGGAAAAACCCATCCCCGCATTACTCGTAACTAGTGTGCACTGCAAGTGCTACCCACAACTCCTTCTCACAAAAGGAAGCTAATTATCCACAGTGAGGGTAGACACAAAACATCCCGTCACTGCAATACTCCTCTCTGGTGTGCATCACAAGTACTACCCACAACACCTTCATAGAAAAGGAAGCTAACTATCCACAGTGAGGGTAGACACAATACATAACATCCCTGTGTTACTCGTCTCTAGTGTGCATCACAAGGGCTACCCCCAAATCCTTCTCAGGAAAGGAAGATGACCATCCACAGTGAGGGTAGACACAAAACAACTAATCCTGGCATTACTCCTCTCTAGCGTGCATCACAAGTGCTACACACAACTCCTCCTCACAAAATGATGCAAACTATCCTCAGTAATGGTAGTCACAAAACATCCCATCCCTGCATTACTCATCTCAAGTGTGCATCGCAAATGCTACCCACAACTCGTTCTTAGTAATGGAAGTTAACCACCCATATTGGGTGAAGGAGAAACCCATCCCCGCATTACTCGTAACTAGTGTGCATTGCAAATGCTATAAACATCTCCTTCTCACAAAAGGAAGCTAACTATCCACAGTGAGGGTAGACACAAAACATCCCATCACTGCATTACTCCTCTCTGGTGTGCATCACAAGTACTACCCACAACACCTTCTTAGGAAAGGAAGCTAACTCTTCACAGTGAGTGTAGACAAAAACGTCCCATCCTTGCCTTGCTCCTATCTAGTGCGTATCGCAAATGCTGCCCACAACTTCTTCTTATAAAAAGGAAGCTAACTATCCACAGTGTTGGTAGACACAAAACATAACATTCCTGCATTACTTCTCTCTAGTGTTCATTACAAGTGCTACCCACAACTCCTTCCACTCAAATGGAACCTAACTATCCCCAGTCAGAGTAGACTCAAAACATCCCATCACTGCTATCTAGTGTGCATCGCAAATGCTACCCACAACTCCTTCTCAGTAAAGAAAGTTAACCACCCATTTTGACGGAAGGAAAAACTCTTTCCTGCATTACTCGTAACTATAGTGCTTCGCAAATGCTTTGCAGAACTCCTTATCACAAAAGGAAGCTAACTATCCAAAGTGAGGGTAGACACAGAACATCCCACACTGCATTACTCCTCTCTAGTGTGCATCACAAGTACTACCCACAACACCTTCTTACAAAAGGAAGCTAACTATCCACAGTGTTGTTAGACAAAAACATCCCATCCTTGCATAGCTCCTATCTAGTGCGTATCGCAAATGCTGCCCACAACTTCTTCTTACGAAAGGAAGCTAACTATCCACAGTGTTGGTAGACACATAACATAATATCCCTGCATTACTTCTCTCTAGTGTTCATCACAAGTGCTACCCACAACTCCTTCCACTAAAATGGAAGCTAACTAACCCCAGTCAGAGTAGACTCAAAACATCCCATCCCTGCTATCTAGTGTACAACGCAAATGCTACCCACAACTCCTTCTTAGTAAAGGAAGTTAACCACCCATTTTGAGGGAAGGGAAAACTCATCCCTGCATTACTCGTAACTAGTGTGCTTCGCAAATGCTATGCAGAACTCCTTCTCACAAAAGGTAGCTAACTATCCAAAGTGAGGGTAGCCACAAAGCATCCCATCACTGCATTACTCGTCTCTGGTGTGCATCACAAGTACTACCCACAACACCTTCTTAGAAAAGGAAGCTAAATGTCCACAGTGAGGGTAGATACAAGACAACCCATCCTTGCATTACTTCTATCTAGTGCGTATCGCATATGCTACCCACTACTCCTTCTTACAAAAGGAAGCTAACTATCCACAGCGTTGGTAGACAGAAAACTTCCCATCCTTGCATTACTCCTACCTAGTATGTATCGTAAATGCTGCCCTCAACTCCTTCTTTAAAAGTAATCAAACTATCCACAGTGATGGTAGACACAAACAATAACATCCCTGCGTTACTCTTCTCTAGTGTGCATCACAAGGGCTACCCCCAAATCCTTCTCAGGGAAGGAAGATGACTATCCACAGTGAGGGTAGACACAAAACAACTAAACCTGGCATTACTCGTCTGTAGCGTGCATCACAAGTGCTACACACAACTCCTCCTCACAAAATGAAGCAAACTATCCTCAGTAATGTTGGTCACTAAACATCCCATCCCTGCATTACTCATCTCCAGTGTGCATCGCAAATGCTACCCACAACTCGTTCTTAGTAATGGAAGTTAACCACCCATCTTGAGTGAAGGAAAAACCCATCCCCGCATTACTCGTAACTAGTGTGCATTGCATATGCTACCCACAACTCCTTCTCACAAAAGGATGCTAACTATCCACAGTGAGGGTAGACACAAACATCCCATCACTGAAATACTCCTCTCTGGTGAGCATCACAAGTACTACCCACAACACCTTCTTAGAAAAGGAAGCTAAATATCCACAGTGAGGGTAGATACAAGACATCCCATCCTTGCATTACTTCTATCTAGTGCGTATCGCATATGCTATCCACAACACCTTCTTACAAACGGAAGCTAACTATCCACAGTGTTGGTAGACACATAACATCCCATCCTTCCATTACCCTTACCTAGTGCGTATCGCAAATGCTGCCCACAACTCCTTCTTACAAAAGTACTCAAACTATCCACAGTGTTGGAAGACACAAAACATAACATCCCTGCGTTACTCCTCTCTAGTGTGCATCACAAGTACTACCCACAACACCTTCATAGAAAAGGAAGCTAACTATCCACAGTGAGGGTAGATACAAGACATCCCATCCTTGCATTACTTCTATCTAGTGCGTATCGCATATGCTACCCACAACTCCTTCTTACAAAAGGAAGCTAACTATCCACAGTGTTGGTAGACACAAAACATCCCATCCTTGCATTACTCCTACCTAGTGCATATCGCAAATGCTGCCTACAACTCCTTCTTACAAAGGTAATCTAACTATCCACAGTGTTGGTAGACACAAAAGATAACATCCCTGTGTTACTCGCCTCTAGTGTGCATCACATGGGCTACCCCCAAATCCTTCTCAGGAAAGGAAGATGACCATCCACAGTGAGGGTAGACACAAAACAACTAATCCTGGCATTACTCCTCTCTAGCGTGCATCACAAGTGCTACACATAACTCCTCCTCACAGAATGAAGCAAACTATCCTCAGTAATGGTAGTCACAAAACATCCCATCCCTGCATTACTCATCTCTAGTGTGCATCGCAAATGCTACCCACAACTCGTTCTTAGTAAAGGAAGTTAACCACCCTTCTTGAGTGAAGGAAGAAGCCATCCCCGCATTACTCGTAACTAGTGTGCATTGCAAATGCTACCCACAACTCCTTCTCACAAAAGGAAGCTAACTATCCACAGTGAGGGTAGACACAAAACTTCCCATCACTGCATTACTCCTCTCTGGTGTGCATCACAAGTACTATCCACAACACCTTCTTAGGAAACGAAGCTAACTCTTCACAGTGAGTGTAGACAAAAACATCCCATCCTTGCATTGCTCCTATCTAGTGCGTATCGCAAATGCTGCCCACAACTTCTACTTACAAAAGGAAGCTAACTATCCACAGTGTTGGTAGACACAAAACATAACATTCCTGCATTACATCTCTCTAGTGTTCATTACAAGTGCTACCCACAACTCCTTCCACTCAAATGGAAGCTAACTATCCCCAGTCAGAGTAGACTCAAAACATCCCATCCCTGCTATCTAGTGTGCATTGCAAATGCTACCCACAACTCCTTCTCAGGAAAGAAAGTTAACTACCCATTTTGACGGAAGGAAAAACACATCCCTGCATTACTCGTAACTAGAGTTCTTCGCAAATGCTTTGCACAACTCCTTCTTGCAAAAGTAATCTAACTATCCACAGTGTTGGTAGACACAAAACACAACATCCCTGCGTTTCTCCTGTCTAGTGTGCATCACAAGGGCTACCCCGAAATCCTTCTCAGGAAAGTAAGATGACTATCCACAGTGAGGGTAGACACAAAACAACTAATCCTGGCATTACTCCTCTCTAGCGTGCATCACAAGTGCTACACACAACTTCTCCTCACAAAAGGAAGCAAACTATCCTCAGTAATCGTAGTCACAAAACATCCCATCCCTGCGATACTCATCTCTAGTGTGCATCGCAAATGCTACCCACAACACGTTCTTAGTAAAGGAAGTTAACCACCCTTCTTGAGTGAAGGAAGAAGCCATCCCCGCATTACTCGTAACTAGTGTGCATTGCAAATGCTACCCACAACTCCTTCTCACAAAAGGAAGCTAACTATCCACAATGAGGGTAGACACAAAACATCCCATCACTGCATTACTCCTCTCTGGAGTGCATAACAAGTACTACCCACAATACTTTCTTAGAAAAGGAAGCTAACTCTTTGCAGTGAGTGTAGAAACAAATAGTCCCTTCCTTGTATTGCTCCTATCTAGTGTGTATCGCAAATGCTGCCCACAATTTCTTCTTACAAAAGTAAACTAACTATCCACAGTGTTGGTAGACACAAAACATAACATCCCTGCATTACTCCTCTCTAGTGTTCATCACAAGTGCTACCCACAACTCCTTCCACTCAAATGGAAGCTAACTATCCCCAGTCAGAGTAGACTCAAAACATCCCATCCCTGCTATTTAGTTTGCATTGCAAATGCTACCCACAACTACTTCTCAGTAAAGGAAGTGGACCACCCATTTTGAGGGAAGGAAAAACCCATCTCTGCATTACTCGTAACTAGTGTGCTTTGCAGATGCAATGCACAACTCCTTCTCACAAAAGGAAGCTAACTATCCAAAGTGAGGGTAGACACAAAACATCCCATCAGTGCATTACTCCTCTCTAGTGTGCATCACAAGTACTAGCCACAACACCTTCTTAGAAAAGGAAGCTAACTATCGCAGTGAGGGTAGATACAAGACATCCCATCTTTGCATTACTTCTATCTAGTGCGTATCGCATATGCTACCCACAACTCCTTGTTACAAAAGGATGCTAATTATCCACAGTGTTGGTAGACACAAATCATGCCTGCCTTGCATTACTCCTACCTAGTGAGTATCGCAAATGCTGCCGACAACTCCTTCTTACAAAAGTAATCTAACTATCCACAGTGTTGGTAGACACAAAACATAACATCCCTGCGTTTCCCTCTCTAGTGTGCATCACAAGGGCTACCCCCAAATCCGTCTCAGGAAAGGAAGATGACTATCCACAGTGAGGGTAGACACAAAACAACTAATCCTGGCATTACTCCTCTCTAGCGTGCATCACAAGTGCTACGCACAACTCCTCCTCACAAAATGAAGCAAACTATCCTCAGCAATGGTAGTCACAAAACATCCTATCCCTGCATTACTCATCTCTAGTGTGCATCGCAAATGCTACCCACAACTCGTTCTTAGTAAAGGAAGTTAACCACCCATCTTGAGTGAAGGAAAAACCCATCCCCACATTACTCATAACTAGTGTGCATTGCAAATGCTACCCACAATTCTTTCTCACAAAAGGAAGCTAAATATCCACAGTGAGGGTACACACAAAACAACCCAACACTGCATTACTCCTCTCTGGTGTGCATCACAAGTACTACCCACAACACCTTCTTAGAAAAGGAAGCTAACGCTTCACCGTGAGTGTAGACACAAAACGTCCCATCCTTGCATTGCTCCCATCTAGTGTGTATCGCAAATGCTGCCCACAACTTCTTCTTATAAAAAGGAAGCTAACTATCCACAGTGTTGGTAGACACAAAACATAACATTCCTGCATTACTTCTCTCTAGTGTTCATTACAAGTGCTACCCACAACTCCTTCCACTCAAATGGAAGCTAACTATCCCCAGTCAGAGTAGACTCAAAACATCCCATCCCTGCTATCTAGTGTGCATCGCAAATGCTACCCACAACTCCTTCTCAGTAAAGAAAGTTAACCACCCATTTTGACGGAAGGAAAAACTCTTTCCTGCATTACTCGTAACTATAGTGCTTCGCAAATGCTTTGCAGAACTCCTTCTCACAAAAGGAAGCTAACTATCCAAAGTGAGGGTAGACACAGAACATCCCACACTGCATTACTCCTCTCTAGTGTGCATCACAAGTACTACCCACAACACCTTCTTACAAAAGGAAGCTAACTATCCACAGTGTTGTTAGACAAAAACATCCCATCCTTGCATAGCTCCTATCTAGTGCGTATCGCAAATGCTGCCCACAACTTCTTCTTACGAAAGGAAGCTAACTATCCACAGTGTTGGTGACACAAATCATGCCTGCCTTGCATTACTCCTACCTAGTGCGTATCGCAAATGCTGCCGAAAACTCCTTCTTACAAAAGTAATCTATCCACAGTGTTGGTAGACACAAAACATAACATCCCAGCGTTTCCCTCTCTAGTGTGTATCACAAGGGCTAAACCCAAATCCGTCTCAGGAAAGGAAGATGACTATCCACAGTGAGGGTAGACACAAAACAACTAATCCTGGCATTACTCCTCTCTAGCGTGCATCACAAGTGCTACACACAACTCCTCCTCACAAAATGAAGCAAACTATCCTCAGTAATGGTAGTCTCAAAACATCCTATCCCTGCATTACTCATCTCAAGTGTGCATCGCAAATGCTACCCACAACTCGTTCTTAGTAAAGGAAGTTAACCACCCATCTTGAGTGAAGGAAAAACCCATCCCCGCATTACTCGCAACTATTGTGCATTGCAAATGCTACCCACAACTCCTTCTCACAACAGGAAGCTAACTATCCACAGTGAGGGTAGACACAAAACATCCCATCACTGCATTACTCCTCCCTGGTGTGCATCACAAGTACTACCCACAACACCTTCGTAGAAAAGGAAGCTAATTCTTCACAATGAGTGTACACACAAAACGTCCCATCCTTGCATTGCTCCTATCTAGTGCGTATCTCAAATTCTGCCCACAACTTCTTCTTACAAAAGGAAGCTAACTATCCACAGTGTTGGTAGACACAAAACATAACATCCCTGCATAACTTCTCTCTAGTGTCATCACATGTGCTACCCACAACTCCTTCCACTCAATTGGAAGGTAACTATCCCCAGTCAGAGTAGACTCAAAAGATCCCATCCCTGCTATCTAGTTTGCATTGCAAATGCTACCCACAACTCCTTCTCAGTAAAGGAAGTTAACTACCCATTTTGAGGGAAGGAAAAACCCATCTCTGCATTACTCGTAACTAGTGTGCTTCACAAATGCAATGCACAACTCCTTCTCTCAAAAGGAAGGTAACTATCCACAGTGAGGGTAGACACAAAACATCCCATCACTGCATTACTCCTCTCTAGTGTGCATCACAAGTACTACCCACAACACCTTCTTAGAAAAGGAAGCTAACTATCCACAGTGAGGGTAGATACAAGACATCCCATCCTTGCATTACTTCTATCTAGTGCGTATCACACATGCTACCCACAACTCATTCTTACAAAAGGGAGCTAACTATCCACAGTGTTGGTAGACACAAAACATCCCGTCCTTGCATTACTCCTACCTAGTGTGCATCGCAAATGCTGCCCACAACTCCTTCTCACAAAAGTAATCTAACTATCCACAGTGTTTTTAGACACAAAAAATAACATCCCTGCGTTACTCCTCTCTAGTGTGCATCACAAGTACTACCCACAACACCTTCTTAGAAAAGGAAGCTAACTATCCTCAGTGAGGGTAGATACAAGACATCCCATCCTTGCATTACTTCTATCTAGTGCGTATCGCATATGCTACCCATAACTCATTCTTACAAAAGGAAGCTAACTATCCACAGTGTTGGTAGACACAAAACATACCATCCTTGCATTACTCCTACCTATTGCGTATCGCAAATGCTGCCCACAACTCCTTCTTACAAAAGTAATCTAACTATCCACAGTGTTTTTAGACACAAAACATAACATCCCTGCGTTACTCCTCTCTATTGTGCATCACAAGGGCCACTCCCAAATCCTTCTCAGGAAAGGAAGATGACTATCCACAGTGAGGGTAGACACAAAACAACTAATCCTGGCATTACTCTTCTCTAGCGTGCCTCACAAGTGCTACACACAACTCCTCCTATCAGAATGAAGCAAACTATCCTCAGTAATGGTAGTCACAAAACATCCCATCCCTGCATTACTCATCTCTAATGTGCATCGCAAATGCTACCGACAACTCGTTCTTAGTAAAGGAAGTTAACCACCCATCTTGAGTGAAGGAAAAACCCATCCCCGCATTACTCGTAAGTAGTGTGCATTGCAAATGCTACCCACAACTCCTTCTAAAAAAAGGAAGCTAACTATCCACAGTGAGGGTAGACACAAAACATCCCATCACTGCCTTACTCCTCTCTGGTGTGCATCACAAGTACTACCCACAACACCTTCTTAGGAAAGGAAGCTAACTCTTCACAGTGAGTGTAGACACAAAACGTCCCATCCTTGTATTGCTCCTATAAGTGCGTATCGCAAATGCTGCCCACAACTTCTTCTTACAAAATGATGGTAACTATCCACAGTGTTGGTAGACACAAAACATAATATCCCTGCATTACTCCTCTCTAGTATTCATCACAAGTGCTACCTACAACTCCTTCCACTCAAATGGAAGCTAACTATCCCCAGTCAGAGTAGACTCAAAACATCCCATTCCTGCTATCAAGTGTGAATCGCAAATGCTACCCACAACTCTTTCTCGGAAAAGGAAGTTAACCACCGACTGTGAAGGAAGAAAGAAACCCATCCCTGCATTACTCCTAACTAGTGTGCAACGCAAATGCTACCCACAACTCTTTCTCAGACAAGGAAGCTAACCATCCACAGTAATGGTAGACACAAAAGATGACATCCCTTCATTACTTCTCTCTAGTGTGTATCCCAAGATCTACCTACAACTCCTCTGAAAAAGGAGTTAACTATCCACAGTGAGAGGAGGCACAAAACATCCCATCCCTGCATTTCTCCTGTCTTTTGTGGCAGTTGCTTGACCTGCACACTGCAACCCCATTTAAAATCAACCAATTTAAAATATGTGCGCTATACTTACAGTTCATAAATCACTTGACTGCTGCACTCCTTACTTCTGAACTGTCAGTAATTGGAAGATTTTGGGCTCTTGATGCTTTGTGTCTGAACACAGTATGGGGCTTAACATCTGAGGTCATCAATCTCCTAGACTTAGAACTACTTGAACCTAGCTAACCTAAGAACATCACACACATCCTTGCCCAAGTCTCGATGCGAACCTGCGACCTTAGCAGCAACGCGGTTCCTGACTGAAGCGCCTAGAACCGCGTAGCCACAACGGCCGGCAATCGTAATATTAATAACAATATAATAATAGTGGTAATGTGTATAGTACTATAGTACCCTTTATGTAGTTACTGCTGCACCTTGCTGTAAATTCATTCAATTAACTGTTTCAAAGCAAGGAATGGAGCAGTTCCTGGACTACTGTTGGTACTATACACAACTCGTAGAAATATTTTCTTAAGATATTTAGCGTTTCTTACGTGTATGCCTCACTTTTATCATCAATTATGTACGGAACAAAGCACAACATATGTGTGTAGTGGGTGGATTATGTAAGAAACCTGTAACCTTATATAATCGGTATTAGTTTTACAATATTGTGTAATAGTGATGATCTTCTGAAAATAATTTAATTTGGTGACTGAAACAGAATTGATTCGTTTAATTTTTACTCTTCAGAACTTTTTATTTTATCCCTCAGGGGTTGTTGCCCCAGGTTGGGAACTACTGCCCTAGGTCTTATATGCCATCATCGGATGAAAATAGACTTTGTCCTTCGATGTGTACAAACTTTTTTTCTCAGCGGTGTACTTTTCTACAGATACAGTGATAAACAATGCGTGGCAGCAGGTAGTAGATCAGAAGTGCGTAACCGGAGAGCGCTAATGTGCGGGTGCGAGCCGTGGGATGCCAGCGCCGCGCCGCGGCGACCAGCTGACTGTGGTACAGCGCGCCGCCACGGATGTGCTGGCGGCGGACTGTTGAAGTCTCACTCACATTCTACTCGCAGGCGCGAGACGCTCCACTTCCAGTCTCTTTGTAGTTTCCTGCTGGTCCAGTGAGGGTACGTTTATGCCGAGACTTCGCTGATCACACATTACCAGCATGGCCGGGCCGTGATGGAACGAACAGGCTAACGAGGAAACCATTAGACCTGTTCGTAACGGATTTTGATGAGACTCCAGTGTGTTGTACAGAGACTTGTCGTCAGTACGTAACTAGCAGCTGTTCTCGCAACGGTCCCTAGTTTCCGAGAAAATCGAAAATTGTACTGGTATCTCCTATACCAGCAGCGTCAGTCATTTTTAGCCGCATGAAACATAGCGCAGTGGCTAAGTGTAAGCTTCGTGGCTGCCACGCTAGCGGCGAGGATCAGGCAGCGGCGTGTGTTTACTTTTGTAAGCAGGTTAAAATTTTCGTGAACAAAATTCAAAATCCTCCTGACCTAGTAACGGCTACTAGAGAAATCACTTCAAGGAAAAAAAAAAACATTTTTAATACTATACATTAATTTAGGTTCAAATGGTTCAAATGGCTCTGAGCACTATGGGACTCAACTGCTGAGGTCATTAGTCCCCTAGAACTTAGAACTAGTTAAACCTAACTAACCTAAGGACATCACAAACATCCATGCCCGAGGCAGGATTCGAATCTGCGACCGTAGCGGTCTTGCGGTTCCAGACTGCAGCGCGTTTAACCGCACGGCCACTTCGGCCGGCCATTAATTTAGGGCACACGATTTCACAGGAATGATTAAATACGCGTAGTAATCGAAGTTGAGCGAAGAGTGAACACTCTTTTTCAGTTTAAACGGACTATGTTTTCTGTTATCGCTCTTGAAAAATCCGTGTGCCCAAGAATTTGTTTTCAGTGCATTACAAATCAAAGAGACATGTTTACCCCGGAAAGTACGAACATGCTGAAGGGACTAGAGGGTAACGTAATCTGCGATGTACATTGTAATTTGTATTGTCAGTTATGTGAAGACAATGTTACAACTTCCGCATTTTCTGGGTTAGAAATGATAGTGAGTTTTAATGTACGACGTTCATATTTCATAAGCGACGGAATAGTTCCCTCTCTATATAAAAACGTATAGAAGAATTAAAGCTGAGAATTGAAAACGTACGGAAGAATTGAAGATGAGACTACCACCGTTGTTCTCGGTAAGGAAGTGTCACTAATAAACGCACAGAACGTAAACTTAGTCGTAAACTGGAGAATGTTGCGTAAGATATTCTAGAAAAGGACGTGCTAAATCGCTGCTGTATGCATGTCGAGGAGTGATTCGCTGCGAATAAAAAAAAGTTTACAAAAACGTTATATGCACTGCCTGACAAAAAGAAACAGTCGGACGTGGAGGCGGAAACGAAATGGAACTTGAGAGATTATGTTATGTTATTTGAATGGAAGTACGTAGCGGTATGACGTTGTTCGCCCTCTGCCTTGCACTCCTTCGGCTGGGAACAGTGACGTTAATCCGGTGTATCCTGTCCTGAGGCAAAGGCAAACTCGTCCACAACTGTTGTAACAGGTCCTTTGTATCCTGGATACTGACGCCGGAACGGAGATGACATGCGAGCTGATCTCAGACATGTTTTCCGGTCACGGCGATTCTCCAGAAACAGCCCTTTGTGTCGTCGTGGTAACGCATGAGACGGCAAGTAGCTACTCTGAGTGCGGGACGACACAGAGGGTTGCAGGGGACCTCTTGCTTGTACTCGGATGGCAGCGCAGATGTGAAGAGGTTACGGTGTGAGCCGTGACGACCAGCATACTTGCCATGACGTTCCAATGCAGTTCAACATCGAGCCACTGGGACGTCAGAATGCCCTACAAGCCTGGATCTCACACGATTCCACCAGCCAACCACATGGAACCCCCCCCCCCCAATGAAGCCCCTTTCAAATTGTATCAGGTACTGATATTATCACTTAACAACTGACGCTGTTTACATCCCTTCCATGCCCACCCAGGCCGGCCGCGGTGGTCTAGCGGTTCTAGGCGCGCAGTAGGGAACCGCGCGACTGCTACGGTCGCAGGTTCGAATCCTGCCTCGGGCATGGATGTGTGTGATGTCCTTAGGTTAGTTAGGTTTAGGTAGTTCTAAGTTCTAGGGGACTGATGACCACAGCTGTTAAGCCCCATAGTGCTCAGAGCCATTTGAACCATTTTTGAACCCACCCAGGCGGCGTAATAACACCGAAAACTAACACTCTCGTGGTCGTTCTACACGTCACAGAGAAATCTAACTCTGATCATTTACAAACCACCTATGGTGTACACGTGTAGGAAGTGTCATTGTCATCCGCCCATGTCTTCTGGGTGCACAACCTTTCGTCAGGCAGTGTACGCGTGAATGCGATACCTACGTAACGCACTGTGGGGCAACGTAGCGAGATGACCCCTGGGAAGGTTAAAATGTGCTGGGATCTTTTTCCCTGAAAATGGAGAAGGAGGGAAGATACAAAAGTTAGTTACGGCTGTGGAGAGGCGTATACCAAATAAATTAATAAGAGGTGCTATTGATCGCCAACGGTACACAAAACAGAGCACTGATGCAAAAGCAACGAACAACAGGGTGTTAAATTTAAAAGAACCCAAAACCCTTAAGATTGGCCAAGTTTTACAGAAGCGTGAAAGTCAGTAAGCGGTGCTTTTAATTCTTTCCACAGTGGAATTCTGTCTAGAAATTTGGTAGAAAATCCATGGAGAGTCTGGTCGTACACCAGCGGAAAGACACAATCAATACCTTCACTGCGCGATAACAATGGTGACGTTACGTGACAGTGCCTTTAAAGCACAGTTATCAAATACGGTTACCAAAGAAGAAGAAGTAAATATTCCTCAGTTCGAAACAAGAACAACTGCCAACATGAGTAACTTAGGTATCTTCGGTGTAGCAAAGCAGCTAAAATCACTTAATAAAGGCAAGGCCTACGGTCCATATTGCATAACAGTCAATTTCCTCACAGAGTAAGCCGATGCAATAGCTCCATACTTAACAATAATATGCAACCGTCCTCTCGTTGAAAGGTCCGTACATAAAGAATGGAAAGCTCCACAAGTCACACCAATACCCAAGAAAGTAAAAAGGAGTAATCCACCGAATTACAGACCCATATCTCTGCAGCAGGATTTTGGAACATATACTATGTTAGAAGACTATGAATTACATCGGAGAAAGGGATTTATTGACCAAGAGCCAACACAGTTTCGGAAAATATCTGTCTTTTGAAACACAACTAGCTATACATTGTCACGAAGTAATAAGTGCTATTGACAAGGGATGTCAATTTCATATTTTTAAATTTCCTGAAAGTTTTCGACACCGTACTTCACACGTGACTTTTAATCAAATTGGTTGCCTATGGACTATCCTCTTAGCCGTGCTACTGACTTCATGATTTCCTGTTGGAAATATCACAGATTGTAGTAATTGATGAAAGTGATCGAGTAAAACAGAGGTAATATTTGTCGTTTCCCAAGGAAATTTTTAGGCCCTCTGCTGTTCCTGATCTTCATAAACGATTTAGGAGACAATCTGAGTAGCACTCTTGAAAATTTTTGCAGATAATACCATCATTTACCGTCTTATAAAGTCATGAAACGATCACTCATTTAGAGAATATATCTGTACGATGCGAAAAGTGGTAATCGACTCGAAATAACGGAAATGTGAAGTCATCCACATGATTACCAAAAGAAATCGACTTAATTTCGGTCACACGATAAATCACTGGAGTCTAAAGGCTGTAAATTTAACTGTATACTTAGGGATTACAATTACGCATGACTTAAGATGGAACAGTCACATAGATAACGCTGTGGGTAAATAAACCGACAGATTACGTTTTATTAGCAGAACACTGAGAAAATGCGACAGGTCTGCTAAAATGATTGCTTTCACAACGGTTTTCCGCCCTCTTCTGGAGATTCCCTGCGCACTGTGCTACCCGCCTCAGACAGGATTTTCGGAGAACATCGAAAAATTTCAGAGAACTGCAGCTGGTTTTGTATTATTGCGAAATAGGGAAGGGAGTGCCACGGATATGATATGCGGATTGGGGTGGCAATCATTAAAACAAACGCGTCTTTCGTTACGGCAAAATCTTCTCATGAAATTGCAATCACCAATTTTCTCCTCAGAGGCGAAAATATTTTGTTGTCGTCTACCTACACAGGGATAAATGATCACCATCATAAAATAAGAGAAATCAGAACTCGTACAGAAAGAATTGAGTGTTCTATTTTCCCGCGAGCTCTTCGAAAGTGGAAATGTATAAAAACAGCTTCAAGGTGGTTCGATGAACCCTCTGTCAGGCACTTAATTTTGAACTGCAGAGTAATCATGTAGACGTGGATGTAGATGTGCTTTAAAAAAACGATATTATGCTTTCTTCGCAATATTTTTCCCTACGTTTTCTCTAACCGTTAAATACCAGTTCTCCTGTATTCCGTACACTATTTAAGCAGTACCAGAACTATCATGGACAGACGGAGAATTGTTTATATGCAATTTCTAAATTCAGAGGCTGTTGGAGTATATCGCACTGCCTCGTTGAACGAATGCTTTCAGCCATCTGGAAATGCAAATCGATATGTATAGCACTTTTTAGCTGACAGTTAACAATTTTAATGGAAATAATCGTTCGTTGTCGGAAATGATGGTTTCTTTTATTGCTGGTGACCTGTTTCAGTCTTAATAGTCCATCTTCAGACCAGTGTTGGTGATAAGATGGTGAGACGTTGAGCAGAGCTGTTACGCAAGATGATCAGAAAAAACCCTCGAAAGCTTGTAATGCTATTGCGGGGTAGGTTGTGCTGGGAAATAATTGTTAAGGAAAACATTCGATACGTTGCGTCGTTTCCAAGTTAATTGGCACTGAAGTTAGCTGATCAGCCCGTTATGCGCCCAAATTCAACCAGCCTGCCATATAGAGTTATTGTCATTTACTCTCAAGGCGTAATGACAGCGCATAAGACCGCTCAACATTTGGCTCTGGTTCGATCCTTACCAACGTTCCATGTCCAATTTCTACATCGCTCTAATGTTCGGTTTGCCTAACTTCAATGCTAATTAACTCGGAAAAGTATCAAGGTATTGAATTTTTTACTTAACAATTATTTCTTTGCACAACCTACAGCCTTACAAGCTTTACAGAGTGTTTTTGTCCACCCTGTACATGCCGAGGGGCACCAGTTGTCGATGCACTATACTAGACTTCAAATATCAGACATATCAAACTCAGCAATCTATATGTTGTATCGTGCTGATTGTGATAAAAAATTGATAAGACAAAAGGGAGAACCTAAGAATCATAAGCACTGAGCTGTTAAAAACACTTATAAAATGACAAACATAGTGCGACACATATAAATAATAACCTGCAAATACCTCTTATTAGGCAATAAATGTGGGAGAATAAATGCAGTGAAAGAAATATACATTTTCATCCAGTTGCTTAAAGATACAACAAATATGATAACTGAAAAGGCCAAACTTAAGAGGGGAACACTTTTCAACATATTCCATGTCATCATACCATGGAAATAATCAGTGTTTGTCTCTCGGAGAATAACGAGGCAATTCATATGTAAGGTGTCAGGCAAATCCAACACCTTCCATGAAAACCCTGGCATGATAAGCAAATCCAGTAGTGTGTCACATAGCTCCGAATAAATCGTGACATTAAATTGACCACAGTAATACGAGTCACGAGTGAGTAAATGGAATATCACAGACAAACACAAGAATGCCTAAATGCATGTCATACCTTCCCACCGTGAAACAGACGCAGTTCCGAGGGGAGAAACGAGAACAGAAGCGAGAGCAGAACCGTGTTAAGCTGGAAGGCGCTACGATAAGGGACGGACACCCACGTCGCCAACTAACAGCTAGGACCACCCCCCAGCCCATGTTAACAGCTAGAGCCCTCCAGAAGAACAGTATAGATCTTACGATAACACAAAAAGGGCTACCCCAGCCGCAAGTCTTAGCGTGAGACTTTTTCGCGTCTCTGTTACGTCAGGACCACCCCCCAGCCTATGTTAAAAGATAGAGCCCTCCAGAAGAACAGTATAGATCTTACGATAACACTAAAAGGACCACACCAGCTGCAAGTTTTAGCGTGAGACTTTTTCGCGTCTCTGTTACGTTGCAAACTTTAAAAACTTTGCCCCACCAAGAAAAGTATAGCGTTTCTCATTGGATGGACAGAACTTTTGTAGGTGGAGTTTAAGGTTAACATTGAGACCCTGATTGGTCAGATGAAAACACAGCCAGATGGTTTTTTTAAACCAACTTCGGTAAATTGTGGTAAGGAGAGAGTTACTTCCGAGACGGCGAGGTGAGCGGAGCTGTGCTGCCCGCCGCCCCCGACGAACACCGACAAGGTGATGAACGCACGCGATGCCGCATAACAGCGCATAAAGCTTCACTCAGAACTGCAGAAGTCTCATCTGTTACACCCCCTTTATGCGTAATACTAGTGTCGATCGTCAATTAAAGCTCATGGGGTTCACATTTGCCACTTGAAGTAAAAATGTGAAACGCGATGATGTTACTGTTATACAGTTATTCAGAAGCCACATCAGCCACTGTAATTTACGACAAGTTAGATAAGAAATTAAAGATAATTGAGGGTCACTGTAGACCATTTTGATAGTTTTCTCTTTTGTGAAACTTAATTTAAACCTAGATTATAGATGTGATATGGCATAGGTCATCCTTCGATCCATTGTAGAACTTGGAAACCCACTCAGGGAATTGTTCGTCCACATTTTTGTTGAATGCAGTTGGTTTTTATCATCCTGTATTAAAACATTTCCTTTTATCAATAGTGCAATTTAAAAACAATGTTTTGTGAGTAGAATAAAATTTCCAGTGGTAAAATTAACTGCTTTTTCGACGTTATTTTACCAGCTAACTAAAAATAGGAAAGCCTTGAACCCTGTCCACTAAATTTAGTTAGTATTAAGATTCTTTTACAGGGAGTGCAGTGGAGCTGACGCTGAAATCATTAAGTATTTGGTTATATCATCGCTAGTCTCACTGAACTCTTCTGAACTCTACATGTCATGTGTGGTCTGGCGTCTCCTTACCAGCAACGGGTCCCAGGTTCAAACTAGTCAATTCCCTAAAAAACACGATCAGAGCGTCGTTGCGCGAAAGTGGTAGGGAGACACGATATAGAACAAACAGACACTACGCAGAATGTTAGAAAATGGCGACCCTGCCAGGATGGTAAAATGCCATGATTGAAGGTCGACCACATGCCTAACTAGGTCAGAAAAATACCCTGTTAAAAATTTTCCTAGTAAAAAAAAATTTTTTTAAAGGCATAAATAGTTGAAAACCGTAGCTGCAGCGATAGATAGTGAGACATTCTAGCAGAGACAATAGCATAATTAAGTTATGAATTTTAAATATTGTTAGAATTAAGTTTTCTCCTCAATTCAAGCGCACAGGTGGCGGATACATCGTTGACAAGTTGGTTCTGACCCAACAAGTAAGTAAATGGATTGTCAAGTCGTGTGTGCAAAAAGTTTATGAAACGCGTGAGATCGTATGAGCGCATGTTGACGCGAATTAGGGCTCGTGACTTGCTTTTAAAACAGAAAATAAGGGATTCGGAAAGATTAGCAATGGCAGATCGAGATCTTGACCGAATTGAGGTAGAGACCCAGCATGAAAATGGACAGAGAATAGAGGACAGTACAACAGACGATGCAGTATCGCGAGATATAGAACATATAACGCACCATAAGGAGGATAATGTACGCCAAGGCATAGAAAACGTAAGTCAGCATACGACAGAGGAGCGGGAAAGTAGAGAGACAGTCGATGAGGATTCTAACTTGCGTCTTGAATACGTAGAACCCATAGTACAAGTAATCAGAGCTCCCTCACCACAGAGTACAAGGAATGCGAGCAGAAACGTGTCACAGCACAGTTCAATGCAATCGGTTGCGAACCAATACTTGGGCGAAAACACAGAGCGTAGGACGTCGGAAGAAAACGCAATAGGACCCACCAATCTGGCAGAATTATTACAACAAATTACGGAAACCATGACAAGGCAAAATAAAGACATAGCGAAGCAAATTCAAATTCAGAATGCAGAAACCACGAGACAAATGCGTGCGATTAAAGAACAAAACAAAAAAAAAATTCAGTTACACCTAAGTCATATTGAAGACGAGGCAAAAGAATCTCGAGAAGTGATAGGAAACTTAATAACAGGTCACAATCAATTGAGAACAGACATTGACAAGGTACAGGTGGACGTACAAACATTGCGTAATGACATTCAGGACGAGATCAAAACATTACGTAACAACTCCCAGGGAGAAGTCAAGAAACTAGAGAAACAGATAAACGAAATTACTAGACAAGCAGCAGGTACAGCGCGTGAAACTGTTGAAAACAGTGTGTTACACAAACGTATCACAAAAGCAGCGCTGAAAAGATATGATAACCGCATAGTTAAAATAGAAGCGCAAACGAAGCGACAATTTCAGAAATTGCGAACAGAGTTGTTGCAAACCATTGAAGAGCGTAGTGAAAAGGATCGAACAAGCACAGAGTTGTTGCAAACCATTGAAGTGCGTAGTGAACAGGATCGAACAAGCACAGAGTCTGCAACCACATCCGTATCAGTAACAGCACCGGAAAAACAAGCAATTAACGAAGATATTACGCATTTGCGATTCCAATCACAGGCGGAAAGTAACATACGTGAAATCAGACAGCCTGCACCGCGGGTACGCGAAAGTTACAGTGTAAAATATCCAATGGATCTACCACAACCGGGAAGAACGACGGGAGAAATGATCAGAAACAAATGTGGCGAAGAATCGCGAATTTCATATGGAACTATGACGAAGTACGACAATGATCATTTCCTCACAGTCAGAAAATTTCAACACTTTCGAGAAGGAAACTCATTACATCCACGAACTTTTATTGATCAATTCGGAGTAGGATTACCAGAACACTGGACGCTAGCACACAAATTAGACTTTATATGTGCACACATGTCAGGAACAGTCGCAGAAACCATGCAGAATGTTGCAGCGACATGCCGATCGTACGAAGATTTCAGAGAGAAGTTTCTCTCACGATATTGGTCCAGCGAAGCACAGAACAGAGTAAAGTACGAATTATTACAGAACCCATATTTTGAAAATTCGAAGCACAGAACAGAGTAAAGTACGAATTATTACAGAACCCATATTTTGAAAATTCAGGAGAGAAGAGTCCCGTGAAATTTTTCGAATTAATGGCAAAGAAAAATCAATGCTTAGATGTACCATACAGTGACGGAGAGTTGATTAAATTATGCGCGATGAAGCTACCATTGAAATACCAGCAATCATTAGTAGGTCGCGGAGGCAATGACGTCGAAGCATTTAAAGGTATTCTAAGGGAACTAGACTTCATATTTTCGTAAGATGACGCAAGAAAAAGACGAAGCGCACGTGAAAACGAAAGCAAAAAGCAGTGGAATCCACAAGACACAGTACGAGGAAACAATAATTACGAAGCATGTGATAACTTCGCACCAAGAAACGACAATAGAGTTCAACAAAGAACCGGTTATGGATTTAGAAGAGAATGTGGCAATAACTATAATTCACCCAGGAACTGCAACAACTATTACAGAGGGAATAACGACAACCGGAACGGGTACTGGAGAACCAATAGACCGACAAATTATTAACAAAGAAACCACTATCAACAAGCTGAACAAGAAAAGAGAATACAGATGGAAGAGGTGGAGGTAAGACCACCAAACCCCAATAAACGTTCGAATTGACAGCTTAGTGCCCATGCCAAAGAGAATGACGCACCGACCCAGGATAATTACGGCACCTTGAACAGAGAAGGTAAAATCTTATCTCGAGAACAGAAGAAGGAAGAAACAAATCCGCAGGGACCAGATGAAAACGAAGACAAGAAAATAACAATATCGTGTTGGGACGAAATTAATTGGGAGAATACTGATGAGGAAGATGAATTACCAGAGGCATGCACAACGAATGTAGGAGGAAAGGACGAAGTAATGAGTATTGCAGAGCTATTTGAGATGGAAACCAGGGAAAGCGAATTCAATGAGGATAATGCGCAGCCGACAGAAGTTGAAAATAAGTTGCGAGTGGGCACACAACCCAACGTATATAATGAAGGAAGTTATGAAGCGATAATTAGAGCATTTAGATGCTATTATGTGGAAGTAGCGACGAAGAAGGAGAAGATAGACGAGGATGAGGAAAAAGTAGAGGATGTTGAAGAAAGTGTAAATGAAGGAAGAAATAGAGAAGAGGAAATAGAGAGTAGTAGCAGTCGAAGCTTATCCTACAGAAAGTTCGAATTCACAAGGGAAATTCCTAAAAAGACTCATGTATGATTCAGTGGAGGATTCGTTGATGCAAGAAGAAGAAGAACAGAACCAACCCTTTCAAATTCAACCAATTGTGAAGGCCATGGTAAAGCATATCCCAGTCAATATTGTAATTGATAGCGGAAGTGAACTGACTGCGATCTCAGAAAATTTATTCATGCAGTGTAATGCCAATGAGGAATTGCCAGTTGTGAAAACACGTAAGATTAAAGTAAGAGGTACTATTACAAACAATGCTGCGGAAGTTACGAGACAAACAAGGTTAACTCTTTCATGTCAAGATCAAAAGATCGAAGCCAACTTCGTGATTATACCTAAACTAACTGTAGATTTGATTATAGGTGCAGATTTTTTAAATGAGAGACGAGCGATAATAGATATGGGGAAAGGTAGCGTAACATTCGGGAATGTCACACTTCTCTTTGAGCAAAAGCTAAAATTAGAAGAAATACCAGTTATAAACAAACAATTAAGAATGACGCGAGATAAAGAGGATGAAGAATTAGAATGGTATGCACAAAAGGGGGAATCGCCTCAACTTATGTTAGAAGTCCATAAAGAAATCGACGAAAAATTGCAAGAAGTTCAAGGTATTTCGGAACACAGTAAAAGAGAATTAGAGGGTATTTTATGAGATAAAGCAGAGGTATTTTTACCTAAGACTGGTAGTATTAAACACTTTCAGTACAAGTTTGAAGTAAAACAGCACAAACCATTTAGAGTGCCACCCTATACAATCCCATTAAGCTACAGGAATAAAGTATTCCAGATCTAAAATGTTAGATGACGATATTATTGAACCAGTTACTTCCACATATAACAGCCCGCTCCATATTGTACAAAAACAAGATGGGAGCATCAGGTTAGTGCTTGATTCCAGACAGATCAACACAATCGTAAACACTGAGACAGATCGCCCAGAAAAATTAGAGTTATTGATACAAAACTTCCATGGTGCTAAGATATTTTCATCAATTGATTTACGCAGTAGTTTCTGGCAAATAGAATTGGCCCCAGAATGTAGAAAATTTACAGCATTTATCGTATTCGGTAGATGTTACCAGTTTAAATGATTGCCATTTGGTTTAAACATATCATCACCAGCGTTTATTAGGGGATTTAATACTATACTCAGTCCTGAAATTTTACAAAAATTACTTGTTATGTTGATGATGTGATTATAACTGAACCCTCTTGGGAACATCACAACGGCACATTAAATCAGTTTTTACAGATCATAAAAGAGCATGGGGTCACAGTAAATACAACAAAATCCAAATTTGGAAGGCGAGGGGTCAAATTTCTAGGACACATAATTTCCGAGAAAGGGGTAGTGCCCGACCCAGAAAAACTAATTTAAATCAAAGAATTCTGTACTCCATATAATAAGAAA